>NW_027397071.1:47037744-47193394 GCF_003265705.2 Callorhinus ursinus | reverse complement strand
CTTCTTCTTTTTCTTCTTCTTCTCCTCCTCCTCCTCCTCCTCCTCCTTCTCCTCTTCCTCCTCCTTCTTCTTCTCCTTCTCCTCCTCTTCCTCCTCCTCCTCCTTCTCCTCCTCCTCCTCCTCCTCCTCCTTCTCCTCCTCCTCCTCCTCCTCCTCCTTTTCCTCCTCCTCCTCCTTCTCCTCCTCCTTCTTCTCCTTCTCCTCCTTCTCCTTCTCCTCATTGCTCCTCCTCCTCTTCTAAGCAGAAATCATTTAGGTGATATGACTTTCTAAACCTCTTCTATAGTACCTGGCCTCCTGGGAGAGTATAAAGCAAACACTGTTTGCATGGTAAAAGCTTATTCACTTAGACTCTCATCATTGAACATTTGTGATGATTTAGAGCTCCAACCTTCCCCTGCCAGTGGAAAAGTCTCCTCAGTATGAACACAAAGGGAATGCTTGGCTTTTAAGAATACAAATGTTGAAGCAAAAAGATTCTGCTAAAAACAACTTTATACTTCTTTAATAAAGCTCATACATATTTTCCTTTCCACTCTTTTTTGTCAGAGTTTTTTGGGGGAGTTATTTTTTGATCATGTATGTGTGAATGAAAATAGAATTCTAAAATCTATAGTTGAAAGGAAACTAAATGATCTAACCCAGTATTTAAAAAAAAATGTTTATGCTGACGCCCATGGTAACAAAAAATGTTACATTGGACACAGACATACACACATACATGCATACACAAATTAAAAGTAAAGTATTTTACAAAATAAAAATAATAACCTGTTCTTCCTATAGGAGCAGCACTCTATTTTCTATTCCATTTCATTTTTAAAATGCTTGTCAAAACTCGGTAAATTGATTTCCTGACTCACTAATGAGTGATTGCATGCAGTTTGAAAAACCCTGATCCAATTCAACTTCCATTCTGAGGCAGAAATCCTTTCTTTATAGTAGTCAGATAATAAAGCAAAAGACATCTAATCACTGCATGGACCCTTTCTCTGTAGATCCCACTTCCCTGATGCAATGTCCTAAGCACTTCTGTGTAATTCCTTTACACACAGATGAAGGAGCTCCTGGTGTCAGGGGAACAGAGAGGAGGTGATTAAACTGAGAACCCATGGTCTGGAAAAGCCAGACTCTCAGCATCCCCGACCTCATGGATATGCTACTAGAGGGACTTATCAGTCCAAATAGATCAGAAGGGTTTAAAATTGGGGTAGTAGAAAGAAACTTGCCATAGGATTTGAGCACCCCTAGATTTGTTCATGTGATCTGAGCTTCTCACTGAGTCATAGACTGGCTGCATCAGAATCGCCTAAGAAATGTTTTTATGTACAAATTCCTGGGCCTCAACCCTAGAGTTATGAGCAGTGCAGTGAGTGAGGCCTGGGAATGTGAACATTTTAAAAGCTCCCTGCATGATCCACATTTGTGACCATGACAGGAAACCTTTAATTTGGGCTTTATGAAACCTGGGTTCTTCTTCCCGAGAAGAGTCATGTGGTCTGCCTTTCTGCAATGGTTGTTATGGGGAACAAATGATATAGTGTGTGTAAAATCTCTCAAAACAGTCAAAGCCTTATAGGTGCAAGGCACCAATATGAAGATCTTCTACCAATCTGGGCAAATCAACAATGTTTTTCTGAATTTTGAAATTCTAGAGTCAGTTGCAGTATTTAGGCTGGGAATAATGGATATACCCAAATTGCCAAGTATAGAAGAGAAAGTAGGTTAAGATTATCTCTAATGTGCATGCTTCGTCTTTGCTTACCTTGAAAATTATTCATTATAACTGAGGATGTGAAAAGAGAGATTCTTTTTTTATTTTTTTGAAATAAATTCAAATATTTTGCTTGGGAGAACACCAGAAATTTCCTAGAACTTACAAAAAAAGTTTCACATAAATTTGAAAGTTACAAAATGAAGTCCTCAAAACTGGCCTCTCTGAAATAAAATGATGTGATGAGCTATAGCTATTACATGTGGAAAATGGTAGGATTTGTTTGTGTGTGTACCTGTTTTCTCTGCTTTTACAAGTGTGTATCAGAAGAAAGATATGAGAAAGTTCACCTTATATTTTATGAGTAGGTGAAGCCTAAAGGAGTCAGTCCCAAAATACATGAAAAATGTCAAGCTAATTCTCTTTAACAATGGTTACTCTTGAGAAAAGAGAAGGGACGAGAAGTGTTCAGTCTTTGAGAAGAAGATATTAAAGGTTTTTTAGTCTATTTATGAAAAAGTACACTTTATTTCAGTTCTTTCATGGTGTTTCTCAAGTATAGATTTTTATTTACTAGTATAGGATATATAATAGTATTTATACATAAAATCACATTCTGTGTAGGATTTATATTATCAAACCTATACCTTATGGGTGAGTGAATTCAGAGACTGTCTTGGTTAGAAGCCCAGAAGAGTTAAATTTCCACTTTAAAAATGAGTAATAAATGCTTTCTCAGTGGTTTTAAGATATAATAATGAAAATTTTAGAACTGAAACTAAAGGACTGGAATTAGAATATTTGCTTGTATGGCTTCTGATAGAGCATCGGAAGTATAAAGCTCTGCTTGAAAAAGAATAAGAAGACCCAGTCACACAGACCACACCACAGGAGCTGGAAATTACATTGAGAGACCCCTTATTAAAAGCTTGATATAGGGCGCCTGCGTGGCTCAGTTGGTTAAGCGACTGCCTCCAGCTCAGGTCATGATCCTGGAGTCCCGGGATCGAGTCCTACATCGGGCTCCCTGCTCAGCGGGGAGTCTGCTTCTCCCTCTGACCCTCTTCCCTCTCGTGCTCGCTGTCTCTCACTCTCTCTCTCTCAAATAAATAAATAAAATCTTTAAAAAAAAAGCTTGATATAAATTTTCAGGGTAGGAAAACCTAATCTTTTTTTAGGTAAAATATTTAAGGTAAGATCTAGGAAGGAAGGGAAAATGAAATAGAGAGAACAATACTAAGGATGGCTGAGATTATCTCTGATAGACCTGTATCTGAACAATTGCTTCCCAACTGTGCCCAATACCTAATAAGATAAGTGGTTCTGGAGTATTTTTTTTTTTAATTTCCATAGCTGGATCAACACCTAGCTGCTTGCACTGCAGATGAACTTTGGAATGTGCTGATGTGGGGACTATACTAAGAATCAGAAAGGAGTCTGAAAGGAAATTGTCTAGTCTTTCATCCTCCTCCCTTTTACTACATTACTGACTAGAAAGTAACAACACAGTAATATGTGTTGGACAGCACTTTGTAGTCTGTGAGTCCCCTTTGCATGCATTACCTTCTTTGACCTTCATAGGAACCTAGAGCGAGAATTAGCCTCTGGCCCTGGAAAAATATCTCCAAGGTTAGCTAAGTATGATGAAATGCTGAGAAGAAAAAGTTTTAGAAAAAAAGGAAGCCACTTTTCCACACATCAAAGTTACCAAGACTATAAAACTTACTCCTTGAATTTATTACCGGGATCTGGGATTTTATCCCATAATATGGCAGAATGGTCTGTGCAAGAAAACCACTAGAATATAGAAACAGAAAGATTCTGACATTGTGAATGACGAAGAAGCCTGCATTTCTGTCATGAAGGTCTCAGACAATGAGATTCCTCCACTGCAGAACCATGTGAAATTTCCAAAATAGTCAAAATTGTGAAATATGGACTATTTTATATGGTATAACTTATTTTTTTAATTTAAATTCAATTAATTAACATACAATGTATTATTGGTTTCAGAGGTAGAGGTCAGTGATTCATCAGTCTTATATAATACCCAGGGCTCATCACATCACATACCTTCCTTAATGTCCATCATCCAGTTACCCCATCCCCACACCTCTCTCCCCTCCAACAACCCTCAGTTTGTTTCCTATGATTAAGAGTCTCTTATGGTTTGTCTCCCTCTCTGATTTCATCTTATTTTATTGTTTCCTCTCTTCCCCTATGGTCCTCTGTTTTGTTTCTTAAATTCCACATGTGAGTGAGATCATATGATAATTGTCTTTCTCTGATTGACTTATTTTGCTTAGCGTAATACCCTCTAGTTCCATCCACATCATTGCAAATGGCAAGATGTCTTTTCTTTTTGATGATAGAGTAGTATTCCACTGTTATATAGTAAAACTTAAAAAGAAAGATCGTTTTCTAGATTTTTGGTGTCTGAGGCCTTCCTCTACCACTGCTTTTTTTTATGTGACCTTGACCAAGTCCATTTAACTTTCCTTGAACCCGTCTCCTCAACTGTGACAATATATTTTCCTCATAGGACAGCTGGCAAAATTATCGTGATGAATATCTGATTCATAAAACTATTACTACTATGTAACTATAAATGCGAGTTATTTCGTTGGATTAGCAAAGTGTTAACTGGTTTGTGTAAACTGAGACAGTCGAATCTTCCCAGCTCAACCTGTAGCCCATTAATTCTAACTATGAGTCATCTTGGGTTCTTCCCACTCCTCAATCCAACATCCATCACTCACTAAGTTTTCCTTTTTCTCTCTTCCAAATAATTTTTTAATCCACTTTTTCTGCCTCCATTACCACTTTTAGGCCCCCATTATATCTCTTGCCTAGATTGTTATGATGATCTCCAAACTGGTCTGCTTCTAGTTTTCACCATTTAATCCATCTTTCCACTGTGTACAAATCTAACCATATAAATACTAAGAGGCTACATTTGCTTCCTAATAACCTACAGAATGCAGTCCAAGTCACTTAGTGTGGCATGCAGGGCACCCCATGACCTGATCCTTACCTACCTTTGTAGCCCCATCTCCTATCACTCTCTCCTTCTTACTTAGTGTTCCTAACAAATAGCAAATTGCTTTTATTTCTCCATACATATCATCCATGTCATCCTTCTGTGACCACGTTTGTGTGGCTTCCTTGGTCTGGAATATTCATCTCACTTTTTTGTCCCCACCAGACTCTTATGTTTTAGGACTCAGATTATGCATGTCAGATGGGACTCTTCTCTGGGTCCCCAGGTTGGGGTGGGTGCCTTTGCTCTGTGCTCTCATGGACTCTAGCTGCTGCACATAAGTGTACCCTAATGTCATGCTATACTGAAATCATATTTTCATGAATCTTTCTTATCAATTTAGCAGTGCTCCTCAAAGGCAGAAGCTCTATTGTATTAATTCTGTACCTCAATACATAGAATAATTTCCAGCACATAGCAAGTGATCAGTAAGCATTTGCCAAAAGTTTTTAGGTATGTTGCTGGAGACAGTTACCAAGGGAGAAGCTAGGGTCAGTTCTGAGCATGACTTGGGAAGACATTATGTGGGCAGGCATTAAAGGTTTTTTTACCTGACGAGGCAATTACTGTATGACAGTAGCTCCCCAGGTGGAGCCCCCTGGGTAGGGTGTTCTGGATACACAAGTCCTCAGACTGGCTGCTTACCTCATCTCAGTAACCTTGCCCAAGAGGTAGAGAGATGAAAGAAGGCACAGAAATGGCAAGCTGGAAAGTCAAAGAAGGGAAATGGGAAGCCAAAGAAGGCTGAAGAGATATGACCCTTCTAAAACACTTCCCTAAAAAATTGTAATGAGGCTTTGTTTTCAACCTGGACACTTGAAATTAATTTAAGGAGACTGGTACAAGAGTCATTATAATAGACTGTGTCTTGAGGGGATATGGGAGGGGGGAGGCTATCAGTCTAGATAGGACAAAACTACTGTGTTACCTGGTGAGTCCCAGAGCTCTTAACAAATATCGCCAAACAAAGACCAAACAATGACTCATGACCTCTTTAGAGGCCAACACAAGCTGATATTCTTGCCATGGCAGTTCCTAAGGGCTTTTACATTCAATCTAGAAGGAAATATAGGGGAAAGCTAATTTGCTTTCGGAGGGTGAACAGAAACAGGATATGAAGTTTCCTCATTACTGCCTGATACCACTTATTGTCTCTGTGGTTCAATTAGCCACGTCTTGAAAGGAATGGCAGCATGAGTCTGAATGCTCCTGGATGGAAGCCCAGTTCCCCAGCTAAGGTTTCAACTGCTTTGTGGCTCAGGCAAGACCATGTGACCTTAGTGTTGGAATCTACCTGAGTATTCTAGGAGCTGTAGGTCACCTTTTCTCCTCCACGCTTATCTTTTCATCTGGGGAAGCTTTGAAGTTTGTGAAGACATAGGGAATTTTAAGATACTGGAAGCATGGAGTTAGATCTCATTTTTTAAATAAGTACTTTTAAAAAATATTATATAGTAGGAAAAAATACTAGACTGAGTCAGACACAAATCTATTTAAATACTGGTGCAATTTATTAACCAGGGGTCTTACACAAGTCACATAATCTCTTAGAGCCTCTGGCTACCCACACATAAAATAGTGGATGGATGACATCTCCCCAGTGGGACGGGTTTATGGGTTCTGTGAGATCAGACGTGTGAGAGGGCCTGCCGTCATAATTAGCACCCAGTTGGAACTCTGTTTTTTCTTTTATTATCACTGCTAATGACTGAGCTCTTTAGTTTCTATTTCTGCTTCTGAAATATATGTGCTTTTTTTTTTTTTTTAATCTCTTCTACTCAGTTTTAAAAGCTGTGGGTCTAGCAAAAGCACTGTGGCTGTTTGCAACAGAAACAGATGGATGACTAGACCAGCCAGAAGAAAAATAGGGAAGCTCCATCAGGGAGACATAACAGAGGGCTCGGCCGATTGACTGTAATTTAGGACATCCATCATCATGGGTCCAAGGACAAACACTGTGAATTCTAAGCCTGACTCAGACTCTGATTCTTTCTAAAGTGTTAAATAACTCATTTAACATCTGGCGAAGCTTCCCTGTAATGCCTGGCATAACTGGGTTGTCTCAGCCAAGATCATTTATTATATACTATTGTTACCCATTAATGCAAAAAAAAATTAATTGAGTTCCTACAGAGAAAGGGAGTTAACTTGGGTCTGTGATACGTTTAGGCCGTCTATAAATTCCCAGAAATAGTGCGTACAGGTTGGTAGATATATGTGCATGCCAATATTTTATGGGGAGAGGATCCATAGCTTTTATTAGATTCTCAATGAAGAATGAAGTCTGTGAAGAAAAAGAAGTTAAGAGCTACTGCTACATACTAAGAGACATTATTTATTCTGGAGACACCATTTTCGTGAGTATGTTTTTCCTGGAATCCTAAAACCTTCACCCTGATGAAAACAATTTTGGAGTCATGCATTGTTTCTGTGAACTATACTATCTTGTAATGGGGTTTTTGCTACATTGGTTTCTCAACAGAATTCAAACACATTCCAAGGTCCATTTTAATTTCTGTTGAAACATGCTTAAGTTTATAACACTCTTCTCCTAACCATGAACTTTCCCCATCATTCTCTCATATTTCAAAAAACAAAATATCAACTGGTCATCTCAGATGAGTTCCTTGAGGATAAGAAAGCAAAGCTGGGGGTTTTATTACACACAATGGCCAGGTAGCCCAGCAACCTCAATGCATGATTTAGAAATAAAACCTGCTCTATACTGGCGAGCACCCTTAGGCAGACATGAAGCAGAAAGCTGTTTCAGGCCTGGCCCACCGTTGGGCATAGCTGAGTGGCAGAGGATGCCCCATAGTGGTGGTGGGGAGGGGAGGAGTTTGCTGGTGATTGATGGCTGACAGTATGTGAAGCAAAGAAGCTGAAGCACTAAAATAAAAACTAGTAATTCAGAGATAGATACATTCTTTCCCCCTTGCCTTCTGATTGTGTGACTGACTCTATTCTATCATAGGGGAGTCCTGAAAGGCTTAGAGTGAAGCTCCTACCCTCTCCCATCTCCCTACCCACTCAGGGGACACCCTGTCACAAAGGTGCCTAATCAACTTCTTCAGTTTCTTCAGAGGTCAGACCAATTCAAAAGGTTAGGAGTTGGTGGCAAAGGAAGTATTTCATTCCCACGTGCAAACCACTGACTTAGTTCTTGCTCTTGTTTTCCACTTTCCTGACTACAAACATTTTTCTAGAATAATAATAGTCATAGAATGGAAGAGACCATATAGAGCAGATAGTCCCAGTAGTGCTGGGAGAGGAGACTAGGGAAGCTTGAGGAGATCACTGGATCTCATGAGCTAGTTTAGTGAGTGCATGTGCACCACGCTCTCTCTGCTCAGCCACCCAGCAGACACGCATGTATGCATCAAGAGCACGGGCCTTGGGTCCCGACAAGCCTGCACGTGACCCCTGACCCATCGTTTACTAGCCATGCTGTGTTGGAAACTTGGGGCAGTTCTCTGAGAGGTGTTCCTCATCTGCAAAGCGGGGATGACTATACCCACATCACAGTGTGTGGCTGTTTTAATGAGATAAGGCATGACAGTTACACGGTGGTGTTTAATAAATGCTAGCTAGTCTTATTCCACAGAATTTAATTTTCTAAAAAATATATAATATTTTTACATATAATATATGTAAAATGTAATATATATTACATTTTAGAAATATAAAAATTAGGTTTTAATGAATTATGTTAATATATATTATTGATATATATTAACATATTTAATGTGTCTTTAATATATCTGTAATATACATTCTTAAATATCAATATTCTTTTTTTTATTAACATATAATGTATTATTTCAGGGGTACAGGTCTGTGATTCATCAGTCTTACACAATTCACAGCACTCACCACAACACATACCCTCCCCAATGTCCATCACCCAGCCACCCCATCCCCCCGCTCCCCTCCAGCAACCCTCAGTTTGTTTCCCTAAGATGAAGAGTCTCTATGGTTTGTCTCCCTCTCTGGTTTCATCTTGTTTCATTTTTTCCTCTCTTCCCCTATGATCCTCTGCCTTGTTTCTTAAATTCTGCATGTCAGAGAGATCATATGATAATTGTATTTCTCTGATCGACTTATTTCGCTTAGCGTAATACCCTCTAGTTCCATCCATGTTGTTGCAAATGGCAAGATTTCATTTTTTGATGGCTGTGTAATATTCCATGGTGTGTATATATATATATATATATATACCACACCTTCTTTATCCACTCACCTGTCAATGGATATCTGGGCTCTTTCCATAGTTTGACTATTGTGGACATTGCTGCTATAAACACTGGGGTGCAGGTGCCCCTTCGGATCACTACATTTGTATCTTTGAGGTAAATACCCAGTAGTGCAATTGCTGGGTCATATGGTAGCTCTATAAAATTAGGTTTTAATGAATTATGTTAATATATATTATGGATATATATTATTATATATTTAATACATCTTTAATATATCTGTAATATACATTCTTGAATATCAATATTCTTATATTGCTTATGTCTCTTATGCAAAGACCATCAAACATAACATAATCTATTTCTGAGGCTGAAAGGAATAATTTTCGTAACTACTACTTGAGACAACTTTAAAAGTGCTTTTTATACGTCTCATTGTTTAGAATTCCAATTAATGCCCTATGATCTAATTCAACAAAGCTCTCAGGCACTGTTGTTATGCATTGGGCTGGGAACCCCAAGATAAAAGCCGTTTTGTCAGCTGAAGAGTGTGACGTATCCTTTCCACCCTGGTGGCTGCCATAAGACCTATGTTGCCTCTTTGACTTCTTCTGTTTGGCTACTGCCCTTCTGGTCTGGAAAAGAGATCACTAAGGCTGTTATCTCTGTCCTTAAAACAAGAGGGAACAGGCACTGAGGGAGAGTCTGAGGGTCCCTTCCGTGTTGCGTGTACTAGTGGTAGTACACCTCATTTGTACTAACCTCATTACATACCCAAGAGTGACACCGTCTTTCATTTTCCTTCTACTTCTTCATTTGCTTTTTAGGTTTTATTTTTGTTTTGTTTTGTTTTTAGGATTGTGGCTGTATTTATGATACATGCTCTTAGATAAGTAAAAATTTGCAAGTATTTTTTGGAGGTTCTTTTCTCAATGATGGAAAAAGTCTTGACTTGAGAACTTCTTGTTTGGTAGCTTCTACCAAATAATGATGGAGAAGGTGATTTTTAACACTTGAGTCTTTGCCTGGCTTGAAACCTTTTTCTCGATCAGTGAATGTTCACCGACTATCTGCTGTGTACATGACACTGAGTTAGGTTCACTGATGGGGCACAAGATGAATGACAAGTGGGTCCTAATCTCAAGCAACTTAAAATCTGAAAGAACAAAGATAATGTAAACTGTAACGTGAGGCAAAAATTTGATAAGTTCTATAGAGAAATCTTAAGTGAAGTTTGGAAGAACTCAAGGAGAAAAAAAGTTCAGTTCTGAAGGAAAACTTCCTGCAGGCATCGTCAGGCATTTCTGAGCCAGCTTGAGGATGGGTGGGTTGCTAGTTTGAAGAGAAGGTTGTCCAAAGAGATAGTCCTCCAAATAGAAGCTAACACATAGGTCATGAATGTGCTTGTTTAGGGAATGAGGAGAATTTACCTTTGGTTACAGAGCGGAGTGTTCAAAGAATAATGATGACAGATAAAACTGGAGAAATATGATAGACCAGGTCCTAAACGCCATGCTAGGTAAGGAGTTCTACCTTCTGGTGACTTCAGAGCAGATTGAATCCCCCTGAAATCACTGAGGTAGGCCGTACTTAAACCACGTGGCAGAGGTGAAGAAGGCATGTACATGTGTTTAGGTGGCCATAAGAACAAACACAAAAACAGAAAACAAAACTAGAGCTAGCCTCAGTTTTCAAGGGAGTTTCAAAGGAGAAATATCTGGTGCAGCCTGACTAGCATGATGGCAAATTTTTGAATTAAGCATACAATTTCTCTTGTAAATGTGACTGTTCCAGAAAGAATAAAATATACTTGCTGAAAGTACCACATAATTAGCTTAATTCAGATTCAACATTTGTATCTTGGTATTTCTACAGATACCATCTCTAATGACTTTTTTCTGTTTTGTTTTGTTTTCTATTATTAAAGTCACCGTTTACTTTCCTCCTGTCTTTGAGGTTGTAGTCTCATAAATTGAAAAGTCTTTTTAGAGTACTTAACAGAAAAGTTAATCAAAATGCTAAGCCAAATTTCAGCTAAAAGGGTATGAGTGTTACTGGAAATGTGATTCAGATTGCCAGGGCAGTGCTATTCAGCCAAACAGGGATTCATGACACTAATCTAGACATTTAGAAAGTAATGAGATATATTTAGCATAGAAGTAGAAACAAAAAATATACTCAAACCTAAAACGACATGCTATTTTAGAATACTAGAGAAGATAGATATGTAGTTTGTTCTCTCTCTCTCTCTCTCTATATATATACACACACACGCATACATATTTATATTTTATATTACTACATATTTACCATATACACACATACATATGCCCACTCATATTGAACAGATCAACAGGTAAAGTATATTGGACCAAAGTAAAGCATGAAGGTTTTAATCCAGCACCCTCTGTAATTCTCTGTATGGCTGTGGGCCTATTGCTTTAATCTCTCAGGGCTTTCGTTTTGCTGATCTAGTACCAAACCAGATGTTGATCTCCACCCTGCTATTCTGTGACTTAATTACCTGTCAGTTGTGCCGTGTTATTTCCTCTTTTTTGTCCTTTAACGGAAGCTGATTAAAGCCCCCTTCCAAGAACAAAAACTTTTGGCTTAAATTATGATTTTGGGGGATGGTTAAAAACCTCAAAGACTTCTTCAACCATTACCTTTAAGGGGGGGAAAGGTAATTCAGTAAACCATAGCATAGATTTTTATTAATACAAAAATTTTAAGAATTTATCCTGGGATCAGTTTTATAGGCAGACCCAATTTTTAGACAATAATGATTGTGACAAGCCATTGATTTTGCTAAGCACATTATGTGCACAATTTATTTAGCTTTCATAGCAATCCTATGACATAAGATCCATTTTATGGATGAGAATCCTGAGGCTGAGAGAGGTGTAAATTTATTCGAAGTAACACAAGTAGCAGGTGGTGGAACCAGTTACTTATGTGAGACTAGAGCTCATGGCTGCAGAGAAGTGATAGTATCTTTCATCCATGCAGGGATTGAAAGAGACAGCTAGCTGACTTCCAAAGAGCCGAGTTCCCTTGCTGCAGTGCAAAGCTGTTGCTGGGGAGTGGCTTTGCAGGCAGGGAGTCCGTTTTTCATCATCTCTTACATCTAGGTGAGACCATAAGCCATAGTCTTTTGGTCAATGGTATATAAGTAGAACTGTCTCTTTTCTGGCTGAGGTGGTAACTGTATCTGAGGTGCCTTTCTCATGCTCTCTTCCTTTTCACAGCAATCTTAGAGGCCATGGCTTAAAGGCAACAGCTTTATGAGATGGGAGGAGCCTAGGTGAACAGATTGTATATATAAGGCATAGAGCTAACAGCACTCCCTGATGGACTGGCCTGTGGAAAGGAAGGGAAAGAAGTCACAGGTGGTTCTTAGGTTTCTAGATAAAACATCTTGGGAAATGATGGCACTGTTTTACTTGGAGAGGGGGTAGCCCCTGACAAAGGAACTGGCTTGGAAGGAAGTTCAGTTTTCCATTATGCATGCTTCATATGAACATGTGTCATTATCTTGTGAGATTGGTGTAGAGTAGGCAAGAGTTTATGGAATCTTAAAGTGAACATATCCAACAGAAGAAACTGGAAAATATACTAGATGGTTTGTGAGGAGAAATGGATTTTTCCTTCCCTTCTCATGTTAACAAGGGAAGAGAGGGATCTTACTATTTTCACTGGATTGGATACTTTACTTTTAGATGGTATATACTACCACAGTTTACTGTTTTTCAACCCTCAGTTAAATAACACAAATAAATAATGATACTACTTTCTGCTTGGATAACATTTAATTTACATATCTGAATCCATTTTCTCATCTAATACAGTAATCGTGGGAAGCAGGTATTTTTACAGTTCGGGAAGATGAAGTTTGGAGAGATTAACTGATTTTTTTTTCAGTATCACACAGCTGGTTAGTGGTAAATCTAAAATCTGATTTTGAGACTGATTGCAAATGTAACAAAACTTTGTGTGGAGTTTGAGTTCAGGAGTTATGGAGATTTAAACAGAAGGCTCTTAATTAGTTTGAATCTCAATTAGGATTATCAAAAGTAATATATTTACACACTGTCACAAATGGCAAACTCTTAAGAAGTAAAAAATGTCTAAGAATTCAGCTGTTCTGGGGGCGCCTGAATGGCTCAATTGGTTAAGTGTCTGCCTTCAGCTCAGATCATGATCTCAGGGTCCTGGAATCAAGCCCCACATTGGGCTTCCTGCTCAATGATGAGTCTGCTTCTCTCTCTCCCTTTGCCCCTCCCACCGCTCTTGCATGCTCTCTTTCTCAGATAAATGAATAAAATCTTAAAAAAAAAAAGAATTCAGCTCTTCTGGCAAATTAAATACTTTGGTTTGAGTCTCCATATTAAAACTATACTCAAATATTAGTTTTCAAATAACTAGTATAGCATAGTACTTTTAACACCAAAGAATACTCAGTGTATTTTGTCTTTTGATGATCTAGAAAACACTCATTTATTTAGCATATCATCATGGCATTAAACAAATTAATTACTTTTGGAGCTTTCTGGAACTAGGTAATAGATGATGTTACTTTTCTTCTCAAAGGCTTTCAATGACTGCCTATTGCTCTTAAAATCTAAAGTCCTTGACTTGACCTTCCAGAACTTGCATGATTTGGCCCCTGACTTCCTCATCTTATGTGACTCTTCACCTCAAACACCGCACAATTATGCATATATGTCACATTGATGAATAGATAAGAAAGAGCTAAAGTGGGTAGCAGCTACTTCATTGAAGGTGGGTGTTTTCAGTTTTAGTAACAGATCTGTGATCTCGCATAATTCAAGGGTAATATTAGGTACTGTATCCCTAGCCCGAAAGAGTCCCTGGCCCATGATAGATGTTTGACAGGTTCCTATTCTATCAACCCCTGAATGAGAAGATGAGGAGATCTGATAGTGATCACAAATATGCTGGAGCTTGCATAATGGTAGGCATTGAATAAAAGGCTAGAGTTATACCCCTGCCCAATACTGGGATATTGGTGAAGAGAATACTGACCAATATGGAAAAATTACCATTTTGAGCTTGCTAGGTAAATATGAGGACCTAGAACCAGAGAATTATTAGTAGAGTAACAAACATCTGTATAAATGTTTGGAATGTAAGATTTATAAATAAAAGAAGGGAGTAATAATATGACCATTTAGCCATGCTGAGGGGATTGCTTGAGAAATCTGCAAGCCTACCAGTGGTTAATTTCCCAAGAGGGTTAACTTGATATTTTCTGCCTCCCATGAGAATAGACAAAAGGGGACCAGGTTTTCATTGCAACTTGATAGATTTATGTTATCCCACAGGAATAATTTCATGACAATGAACTTTTTTATCTTTCGGGATTATATAGCCAAAGAATGGATGGATGGGAGGATGGATGGATGGAGGGATGGAGGACAGGTGAATAAATACACGGATAATCATTATCATTATAAATCTTCCACATGCATCCCAGAGGCCTCTAAGACCTCTCGAAAGAACTTAGAGCTAAATTCTATATTTAGTTCCCCTTTGAACCTTTTTTTGGTGCTTGTTTATCTGATAACTGATCTTATTTTTTTTTAAAAATCTCCATGTTTATATATTTTTAACTTTTTAAACCATTTCTATTCCATTTTGGAAGTAGGCTTTGTGGATTCTTACTACACAAAGTTGGCTCTTAGCCTATGAAGTGTTGAATCAGCATCACCATGTAAATCTCCTTGCTCCTTGTCCATCTCTGCGCCTCCATCTAGTAGGTTAGAATTAAACTGCAAGAATTCTATGTAGGATGTGTTCCAACTTTCTTTTTTAATTCACCTTTGAAGAATTTAATTCAGAGCACTAAACAGTACATGTAGTAACAACTTAAAGGTTTTTCCAAAGTACTTGCTCCTTCTGCTTTGAATGAAATATAAAAAGATAAGGGCATATGAAAAGGATTTCTGTTATTGTCCAGTTTGTTTTCTTTTGGATTTTTTTCTTGTTGAAAATGGAGTGTTCTGGGGGTGCCTGGGTGGCTCAGTCGTTAAGCGTTTGCCTTCGGCTCAGGTCATGATCCTGGGGTCCTGGGATTGAGCCCCGCATCGGGCTCCCTGCTCAGTGGCAAGTCTGCTTCTCCCTCTCCCACTCCCCCTGCTTGTGTTCCATCTCTCGCTGTGTCTCTCTCTGTCAAATAAATAAATAAAATCTTAAAAAAAAAAAAGAAAATGGAGTGTTTTGGAAATGAAATTTGGTGAATTACAATTCAATTGAATTTTTCTGTATATGCCTGAAAACCAGAGTCCATCTGAGCAGGATCATTAGCTTCAATTTAGTCTACATGTCAGTGTCAGGCAGAGGAGGGACTGGAGATGGAAGGTGGGGAAGAGAATCGGTGAATGTGGGGAGAGAAAATGAGAGAGAAGAACAGTGAATAAGAGGGAGACCATTTTACAGAACAAGAGTCTCATGGAACAGGTGAAATTAATTTCACTAGTGTTTGCAGTGTTATTTTCCAAGCAAAGTGTGTGTTTCTCCTCCTCAGGTTGGGAGCAGGAAACTCCAAATTTGATATACCACTAATCCAAGTAGAAGTAACATTGGCTTATTTTCAAATCACACTGAGAAGACCAGCTGATTAAGTCTGTAATAGACTTGCATTTAGAGAGGCTTCATCAATGCTCTATTTTTCTGCTACAGAAGATAGTTGTGTTTCTTCAGACTGTGAATCTTTTAATCCCCTTATTTTTTTGTGACAGATGTTAGTAAATTACATTTCTTGAGCCCAAGTTTGGTTTTGTTATTAAAGCTGTAACCAGGGGCGCCTGGGTGGCTCAGTCGGTTAAGGGTGTCTGACTCAATTTTGGCTCAGGTCATGATCTCAGGGTCTGGGATTGAGCCCTGTGAAGTCAGACTCCAGGAGCTCACTGGGAACTCTGCTTGAAGATTCTCTCCCTCTTCCTCTGCCGCACCCCCTGCTGGGCGCCCACATGCATGCACTCTCTCTCTCTCTCAAAATAAATAAATAAATCTAAAAAAAAAACTGTAACCAAAGAAAACTCAAAATTTTGAAATTTTGATTATTTTTTATTTTTTATGTACTTTTATTTCTAACAAGCATAGATCTACAAATCAGGCATTTAGTTGCTCTTATGTAATCAGTTAAAATGGCTGATTTCCAATTGCTTTTTAACTATCAAAACTAAGAAAGACAAGAGAAATCTGCATAAAGTGGTGCACAATGTATTTCAGGTGTTATACAGAAGTTTTACTCCCATTTTAAACTTTATAAAAAGCTTTTATGATACATAGCTGAGAAAAGGTAAACTCAGAGAAGTTAAATTACTTGCCCCAGGAGGTAGAGAAGATATTTGAACTCAAGCCTTTCGGAGCTCAAACCTCCTACTTTTCAGTATAACTACATCTGCTTCCCATGGCTCTTGCTACTTAAATCTTAATGGAGGCTGTTCACCTGCTTAGAATTCTTCCTAATTCTACTCAGCTCCTTCATTCCATTAATAACAGCATAGCAAACACTAAGCCTTTTGTGGCAAATCTGTTCCATGACCATTTGCTCTTTAACATTTTCTTCCATGTCACCAAAAGGTCAAATATTTCTTTAAAAAAAAAAGTCATCACTGTTTTTAGCTCCTTGAAGTTCTTAATTGCCTTCTAGCAATCTCCATTAACGTGAACTCTCACATATCAAATCTGAATTTCAAGGTGCCATCCATCTCAGACCCTTTTGCAATCCAAACTAATGGAGTATATTATCAGGATGCACATTTCTCCCAGTAGGTGCAGCTTGCTCAGAATGATGATGGGGTACCATCTTAGTGTTTACTAAGTACAAAGAACACCTGGATTTCCTTTGAGTCACGTGAAAATGAAGGTAGAACTTTCAGCTCAAAGGACACATGCCCATCAATTTAGACAATTTTGGTTAGAATTGCAAATATGTAGAGCAACCAGCAAACATTTGCTGAGTGACTACCATGTGCCAGATACTGCTAGACACTGAACTTGATTTTTCATATTTCCTGGTACTCACTTTTCTTAAGCAGTTCCCATAACTTAGGCAGTAGTCTGGGCACTGAAAATCACAAACATCATCAAAAATCCATCTGACCTCTATCTGAACTGGTCTTACATTGTTCTGTAAGACCCTATGACAAAGAATCTGAATTGGATTATAGTACCTATATTTAAAAACTTCGAGGATGAGCTGATGTGCAAAGCATCTTAATCTTTCCTGACAGAAATACAGTGACCATCGTAATGAATAGAGATTGCCAGTCTAGGGTTGCTGTCAATATAGGGCATTATGCCCAGGACGATTAAACTTGCCTGTTTTTTATTACTGAGACCAAATGCTTGGTCTGGGTTCCTGCAGAAAGTAAATAATTCCATTACATGTGATTCACCTTTGAGTAACCCTCCAAGCTGATGAAGGCTCAAACTGAAAACTTACCTTTATTACCGAAATAATCCATTTAGCAAACATCTATTGGGTCTCCTTATGTTCACTGGGCAACATATGGAGATTTAAACATGCAAAATACAGTCTTTATGTTTAAGAAATGTACATCCTAATTTTCCTAAAAATGTCTTTCAATTTTAAAAAATCGAGTTATTTTTTGTTTGTGTTTTTAATAAGAGAACAAAATGAATTGTGATGACTGACACAAAAGATATTCCAAAGACAGGAAGAGCATGGATTCTGGAGTCAGGCAGAAGGAACTCCGAAATGTGGTCTATCAGTTATACCAGTTACTTTTCATGCCCCCTGGTATAGAATCAATACAATAATAGCTCCCACCTTACAAGGTTGTATTGGGCTAAGATAAAGAACTGCCTGACGTATTTCCTAAACCATTGTAAGTACTTAATAAATTACATCTATCCATTTTTATTTATGATATGCATTTTGGGCTACATTGAGCTTCTTGAATATACCACTATGCACATTCTTCACCTAAAAATGTGGTGAGATCACAGCATACCCCTCACCCCAAGTCTCTATTCAGATAGGTCCATCCTGTGTAGTTTGGAGCTCCTTCTCCTTCCCTACTACTTCTGTATACACAAATGAACATCAGAAAACTGAACACCAATGGAATGTATATTGCAAACCTCAGAAAAAGTCATTAGTTTTTGTTTTTTAATTATTATACAAACTTCGAGTTTGTTAAACTTTTTTTTTAAACAGTTCTAAAAAATTGTTCAACTGATATTGATGGTGCATTCAGCACGTCCCAGGCATTGCTCTGGGTACTATAAGAATCATCATGACCACCCTGTGAGAAGTTGCTTGGCTTTGGAGTCAAACACGCCTGGCTCAAATCTTGGTCTTATCACTTGTTTGTTTAGTGATGCTGGAAGAGGAACTTAATTACTTTGAGTCTGTTTCTTAATCCATAAAATAGGGGGTTGGTAATACCTACAAGGCTTGTTGAAAGGGTTAGTCTGTGTAAAGTGCTAAGCACATACGAGGCACTACGTGAACAAGGGCTAGCTGTCCCTCGCTCTTAGTGATTACAGGTGGGGAAACTGGGGTTATCCCTCCAAACCTCATGTGCTGTGATTACATAAACCTTACATTAAAAGTAACACAGTGTGTCTTCGATTCTCTGTAAGTTTTGCTGCAAATGACAGCCACTGATAGGTCAAATTGGGGTTTGATCCCAAATCTTTGGATTCCAAATTCCATGCGTTCTGATCTTTTCCACTGTGCCCCCTGCTTGTGTTTCTGGGAGGCATCGTCTTCAGGCTCCTGGGGAGATACCCGAGGGAATGATTTGTGTTCCTCTATGAACTGTGTTTTACGTACCAACCCGAAGTGGCTGTCACTGCCACTGCTCCTCCTCATGAGCCTTCTTCTTCCAGTCACTCTGGAGCCGGCTTCGGGCCCAGGTCTTGCCCTGTCCCACCTCTGCTCAGAAGCACTGTTTGGGGAGAGGTGGGAGTGGAAGATGATCTCCAAAGGTAGTGCTTTTTCAACAATCTCACAGGCAATATGCTTATATAAGTGTTTTAACCCGATGAACAGCTATCAGTGAAAGCAGGGTAAGCAAGATTGTGAAATGAGTAAAGAAGGTAATCAAAACGTAATGCCTTCAAAGGCGCTCTCTCTCCCAACAATGAAATACACAGACTGTGCCCCCCTCACCCCGGCAGGCCCACTCTCCCCCAGTGTGAGGACTTGGCTTTGCCCTTGGCTCCTCTCCTCTCTACTACACCCACTCCAGATGTCTACCCATCTCAGCCCCTTTACATTAGCTCAGGTGATAAGCCAGTAGCTGTCAATGTGCTGATAGGACAGTGACCATTCTGTGTTCAGCCTCTCCTTATATTGTCCTACCCTCTAGCAGTGGAAGGGCAGGAATTCCGGACAAGGACAGAAAGGAGGGGGTCAATGGCAGGATTCTCCACTTCTACTCCCATGTGGCCAAACAGCATCTCTGGTTAAGGCCAGCAGTGTGTTCTGTGTGGCTGGCCCTCAGCTCCTGCCTAGAGGATTTTCATACCTTGATGTCTCCTTTTCTGGACTCAGTTCCAGGACTGTTGCCTCAACTTGTCCATCTGTAGTACCAGTCTTCATTTTTAGGGAGAGAAATATTTCAAGTGGTATTTTAAAAAAAAAATAATACAGAAGACACAAGACCAACCAAGCCAAAACCTTGGAAGTTCTTTTGAGTATCAGATTTTGATTTGACCTTAAATTAATATAGAGGCCAAATTGTTCTTTTTGGAAGTTCCCTCTGAACAATTTTGTTTTCATAGCATTTAAAGGCTTAAATTCAGAATTTAGTATTTGTTTAATGAATTCCTATAGAACAGTTGTACTTGGGAGAAAAAAAATGGATAAAGGTAATTTTTTTCTGCCGTACCATTTCTTCTTTATCTACAGAGTTGTATACCCTTAAAGCCAGGAAGTTCTAAGGTAGCTTGATTTTTTTTTTTAAGTTATCTCAGGGAAGTTTCAGAGAAAAACACTAGTAAACACAATTTGCATTTTAAATGAAGGATATTTTTTAAGTTTAAACAAAAGACTTTCAAACTTTCTGGACCTGTCATAAGAAATATATTTTACATGTGAGTAAACCACACTTTATTTATCCATTTATCTGTTGTTGGAGAATGACTTCATTAATTTTTTTATTATTGAAGTACAGTTGACATACAATGTTATGTTAGTTTCAGGTGTGCAACACAGTGATTTGACAATTCCATATATTATGCAGTGTTTACCACAGTAAGTGTTGTTACCATCCCGTCACCATGAGAACTATCTCATTTTAAGGGGAATTTTATTCAGAAAATGATTGTAAACTAAATGATCGAGCATTCCTTTATAGGTTCAATTGCATATATATAAATGAAGCCTAAAGGCTTTTGAAGAAATCTGACATCTATTTATAGAAGCCTGAGTATGAGACGAAGTACTTATATATTCAGAAACTCATGAGATAGTATTGGGCCTGACCTATAGATTCAGGGTTCATTTATGTACAGATGGCAAGTGAAATCATGTGAGTGCATGAAATTGCCCCAGGGAGAAGGTGTAGAGGAACCTAGGACAAAGTCCTGAAGAATTTCAACATTTGGGGAGCAATAGAGGGAAAGGAGCCTCCAATTTCTTCCCTGGAGATGGTGATAATAAAACCTAACCTAGGCAACCCTCAGGCTCATCATCATTTGAGAAGAAAACACCTCCTACTTTTTCACATAAATGAGACAACAGATGCAAAGCAACTGGTGCTTGGCCCATAGGTAGGACCTCAGTAATGATAGGTAATAATATTGCAGTGATGAAACTTCTTCTTATTCTGTATTTTGTGTCTGCACTATCACTGTTGTTAATTTCTGTGCCCATTGCTTTCTTTTATTATCTGGTAATATCATATCTAGGACTGCCTATTTTGAAATGAGCTTTCCCACCCTCTTAAAAAATCAGACTATTTTTAATTTTGTTGTTGTTCCCAGACTTGACTAGCTCCTCTCATAACACCAAAGGGAACTAAAAGAAATCTAAATTAGGTGGAGAGGAGCTAGAGGCCCAGGCCAGACTTTGTCTGTGGCTGACTCAAGACTGCAGTTCTGGATGCACAGAGGAGGATGTTCTCACTTCTGCAACTTGGAAGAGAACAGTTGTAGCCCAAGATCATCAAGACAACAAAATTCTTTCTCTTAATATCTCTTTGTTTTGATATTGACAAGGGAATAGTTACTTCATTTCTCAAAAACAAGTGATTTTTTTCCCTCCCATTTTTGGTAAAGAATAGTTGACAAATATTCAGGACCCAGCCTAAAAACAGTTATGCTGTAGAAATTGACTTTAAAATTTTTATGAAGTTCTGGAATTAGAAGTGGAAAATCATTAGCTATAGTGTTTTTGAAGCTTATTAGATTATCAGACATAATGTCTTGAACTTGTTATTCCTATAAGATCTTTAACTATTATTATTCTCTTTTGAAAAATTTCTTTGAATATTTTTTAATGAACTCTCAAAAGTCATGACCACACCTGTACATTCACTTTTAACACAGTTGGTATGATTGTTTCTTCCTAAATCTTCTCAAGGAGTTGTTAAGATATGAATAACTTCTACATCTCATCACTTTGTTTGCTTTAGTCTTTCAGAGTTATCTTCATAATTTCCTAAATTTTTCAAATCTTTCCACTCCTCAAGGGTGGAAAATATTTCCAGTGTTTTCTTTTATTTGACATTTGATTAGTTCTGTTTTTCTGGAATGTCACATCTTTGGTGTATTCCTCTATATATTCCATATATAGGAATGTATTCTAGGTACAGGAAATACAACTTTCTGTGAAATTAAAATTACAGATTGGCATAGCATTTTGTGAATGTGTACAAATTCTTTCATCCTTTATTATTGACTGATTTGTTATAGACCGAGAGAATGAAATACAAAGAGATATAACTTATATTAAACTACACACTTAAAAATCTTTCTGGGGGCGCCTAGGTGTCTCAGTCGGTTAAGCTTCTGACTCTTGGTTTCAGCTCAGGTCATGATCTCAGGGTTGTGAGATTGAGCCCCACATTGGGCTCCACATTCAATGCGGAGTCTGTTTGTCCCATTCCCTCTGCCCTTCCCTTTACCCTGTCTCTAAAATAAATAAAATCTTTTTAAAAAATGATGCTGGAAATGGACTTTGTCTCCTGACTCCTGATCCAATGCACTTTTCACTGGAAAATGGACAATTCATTGATGTTCATGATCTAGTTCATATTGGCCGTTGTCCAAATTTGGAGGTCAAAAACAGGACAGAGCTTATGGAAAACTATTATTGCCTGTCTGTTTCTAATTTAATACAAGAATTACTGGAATTTTTGTGTATTTTCTGATCTGTTTGGTAGAGCATGCTGTCTCTTATCTCATGGTCAAATTACAGAAAATGAAATGACTTGAAAACATAAGATAATAATAGCACTTGTTTTATAGTCCTATAAAAATCAGTAGTGATTGGTGAAATATAGCAAGCATTCTTTGTAACCCCAAACCTGAATTAGAAGCATGGAGAAGTCAATTAAGAGACTCGAACCCAAGGAAAATTATGAGAAGAAAATGATGATTGTCACTATGATATTTTGTTCCTATAAGGGGATAAGGCAATTAGAGGTAAGAAGGAAGAAAGTTTTTAACAATTCAAATTGAAAATGAGTGAGGGGAAGGTATTCCTAGATATCATGGGTGGGTAGTTTTAAATGTCAATAAGTTTTCCTGTAAAGTTGTGTGAAGAATAATGAAGTAGAGCTTAGCTTACTGTGGGAAGAGATTTTTTTTAAACATTGATATTTTAAAGACCTAGGCATCTTAAATGGAATGACTATTAAAATGCAAAATTAGACGGAACAGAGACATTTTGGGGATTATATATGAGTAGAATTCTAAGAGCCAGATAACGAATGACTCAGATAATCTGAGCGGTTTGGGCTGACTCACATGTTTTGGAAGAAGATGTCATCAAGTCTCTGATTCTGTCAATGTTTTTCCCTTTGTTCCACCTGTTAGTGCCAAACAGATCCTGAAATTCAGGGACTTTTCCAGCTCCAATTTGCCAAAAAGACTTTCCAAACCACCAGTAACAAGTCTAAGGTTTTTTTAAAAAAATATTTATTTATTTACTTACTTACTTACTTACTTATTTATTTAAGAGAGAGAGAGGGAGAGCGCTGGTGCACAAGCAGGCGGAGGGACAGAGGGAAAGAGAGAGTATCAAGCAGACTCTCTGCTGAGCGTGGAGCCCAATGCAAGACTCAGTGTGGGACTCAGTGGAGGGTTTGTCTCACAACCTGAGATTATAACCTGCGCTGAAATTAGGAGTCAGACACTTAACCAACTGAGCCACCCACATGCCCCAACAAGTCTAAGGTTTTGAAATATATAGATATTTAGTATATCTGAATAATACTAAGAAACACAAGTCACATATGTAATTATGGAACATGCAGGAGATAGGAATCCCAGATAGAGCCTTGATAGGATAGGAATGGAAGAACCAATTGGGTTTGGTTTGTCCAAGATGTAAGAAAGGAAACTTGTTACCCCAATACTGCCTGAATGATGCTTCCTGGAAGGTATTTTAAATCCACAAATATTATCTGGCACCTGTACTAGGTGTAGGGAACATATAGAAGGGATCCTGGCTTCTGTCCTAGAAAAGCTCACAGCCTATGAGGGAAATTGACATAAGAACGAAGTGGAACATTTTGATATAATACATCTAAGAGCAAGATTTTGGGAGAGAGTCACAGAATTGTCAGTTTCTTACACCACTAGGATTTCGAGACTCTCACAGAGGAGGTGGCATTTGGCTGGGCCTTGAGGGATGATTTAAAGTTCTAAATATCTAAATAGGAAAAGCACTTTAACCAGAGGTCAGAACCACATATGGAGGAAAGAGATAACTGGAGTACAGATGTTGGGATATGCTCAGAGAGTGGTTAGTAACCAATCTCGTCACAGGATTGCGGAAGTAACAAAAGATGAGTTGGGAATATGGGACACAAAGGTGTGCCTGATCAGTGTAGGTCTCTTGTTATGGTTTACATGACCTGTGTCTTGAAATTGTCCTAGTCTCAGGAACACATCTCACCTAAAAATTGCTATTCATCTAAATCTATGATTTGGTTTCTTGGCAAAAGACCAATTTGGTGATGAATAACAATAATCTAAGAAAAGCTTGCAATCTTTTCTATATCTGGCCCTGATCTCCTTTCCATTCTTTATATTCTTAGGTTGCTCAGAGCGCTAAGAACTTAGAGTGCTGAGTCTTTGACAAACATCTGTCGAAAATAATAATGAGTCATATGCACGTGCACACACACACAGACACATACATACAAATGAAGAGATTTTCATTGCTTTTTGAACGTTCAAATTTAACTGGTGTATTGCAACTTTAAAAAATATCTTTCCCTTGAATGTTGCTAGGAACGTTCAAATAGAAAATAGATTTCCTTGACCCTTTGTTGTTTTCCCACAGGATTGAAAAAACGTACAAGGAAGGCCTTTGGAATACGGAAGAAAGAGAAGGACACTGATTCGACGTATGTACTTTGGGAGAGCACAACTGTCAGGAGCAGCTGAGGGACCACACGTGGCTGTGTGGAAATGCAGATCTGGTGTGGTCAGCTGCACATCAGAAGCCCATTAAAACCCTTATTTGGCTAGAATCCCTGAAAGAAAGTTAGAAAATGGGGAAGTCAACAGTTGAATAGGTGAAACCGAAGAGGGCTACCTTTATTTCTCACCTTTAGCTTTTCATTCTGTGCATTTTTATCATGCATAAATTTTAGCACAAAATCCAAAGCCTGCTCTGTGTCTTCGTCGTCCAAGAACTCATAAATCATGGGATAAAACATCTACCATACCAAAGAAATACCTTTCACATAACAAAATGCGATAACATAGTTGAAATGCCTCGTATGGTACCTAGAACTAAGAAATGCTTAGTAAATGGCAGTGGACACTGGTCTGAGTCTTACTAATACAAATTAATATGTGGTAAGTCCTTATGAGCAATTAAAAATGAAATTTCATGGAAATTTGAGGGTGGGTAAACTCATGTTTGGACAGATGATCAGTGAAATCTCGGAGAGGGAGGAGCCTTGACTTTGGACTTGGGAGAAGATGAAGACATGCATCTCATGCAAAGGAAGGGAACAACAGCCAAAGCAGAGAGGTGGAAAAGCCGAGTAGGTATTGAGGACAAGATAGCTAGAACAGCTTGTCCGCCTGATGGCTACAGGGAAAGGTGGGGAGGGAGGCAAAGCTAGGAAGGACATCAGGGCCAGATGGAAAGGTCTTTAAGGGCCAGGCTGAAGTGTCTGGGCTTCCTTCCTTAGGCAAGGCGCAACCTTGAAGCCTTGAAGGCTTTTAAACCAGACGGTGCAAAGAATTTTGTAAGGGGAGGAAGCTGTTTTTTTTGCCTAGATCTCACATGTTAGAATCTCCTGTTCCTACCTTTTCTTTACGCTTTTCTTTTGACAAATAATTATTTCATGGAAATTGCATTTACCCTGGTTTTGCAAATTTTTCATATGATTGAATTAAGAATGTATTTCTGAGAATTATATAATCTCCAGTAGTTCTTAAGAAACTGACATTGTCTAAAAATTAACCAACCAGAATTGGTGATGGTACTTTCACCAGGAGCCGAAGACTGGGGCTCCAGTTCCAGCACTGCCCATAGCTCCTTGGCCTTCGGGGTCGATTTTCCTTTCCTGGTCCTCAGTTTACACTAGATGGAATCTGATTCCCCTAAAGGGCCAGACGCTGTATCAGTTCATCTGTCAGCGACATCTGTCATCACCTATCGTGTGCCACGTCTTGTGTGGGACACTACCGAACACATCTCAGGAGAACGTCATTAGCAAACACCAAACCATTTTACTTTGAAGGCAGTGTCTGTAACAGACCACACATAGTCTCTGCTGTGTGAAGAAAGTTCAAAAGGAAAAAAAAAAAAAACTCCCTCAAAAGGGGAAAGGAGTCAAACAACCTCCCCAGGGCAGGCTGGGCTAATTTGCAATTGACCAAAGCATTGCTCTTCATCATCATTTCTAAGGGTGTGAAAATAAGGAAGTTATTCCTCATGGCTTTGGGTAGACACCCCATATCTCTCTGAAGCACTCCATCGAGACATGTGCTTGTAGAATCCTAACCATCTCTTCTTAACTTCTTATCATTTGAGCGCCCCAGCTTACTTACATCATAGCAAATTAGCCATCAACTAGTTCTACCAGCCATGATGGTCAAAGGACAGGCTGTTTAGTGTAAACCTTTGCTTTTCATGAACCCCTGCTCCCTAATTGGGTCATACATCATTCTTGCAAAAAGCTGGGAAGATATTCCGGCAATTTGCTGTCCCTTCAGCTTTAAGCAATGCTTCTGTTCGTCTGCAATCATCGAAAGCTTGTTGATGCAAACTGTTCTCAGGACTGTTGCAACTCCATGAGGGTTGCCAAGCAACCTGCTACTGTTAGCAGCCAACTATAGCTGATTGAACCTCCTTAGATAGACAGTGGGCTTAGGACCAGAGCTTCCTGATTTGATCATCGTTACAGTGCCCGATAGAGGAAAGGAGAGAGCTGGTGCTAAGTGGCAGACACTGTGCAGGGTATTTTCTATGCACTGATATCCTTTTTAATCCTCACAGTGATTCAGTGAGGTCAGAAGTAATATCTCAATTTTAGAGATGAGAAATCAGTGCCAAAGGGATTAGGTAACTCTCTGAAGACTATATGGAAAATAAGACTTGGAGCCAGTATTCTAGTCCAGAATCAAGTGCCCATTCTTTATCACCCAGAAGAAAAGGACTAGATGGGCAAAATTATAATCAAGACCAGTACCAGAGTAAAGAGAAGCGGCACTGGTTGCAAGGGGTAACTGACACTTCTTAAAATAGAGACAAAGGGCCCATGGTAGATGATTAGTTTTAAAAGAGAAGTCAGGAAATATGAGGGGTCTGCTGTTAAAAAGAAAAAAAATATTTAAAAATATAGCTAAAACTTCATAAGAGGGGGTGAGGAAATGAACTGAAACACGTTCAAGAGTCTGAGACTGCTAACATCGCTCTACTCCCCATCCTAGGTCAGATTGCATAATAATTTTATTCTAGATAACATTTCATGGGTATTTACTATATTCTAGGCACTATTCCAGGCTCTTCACTGCTATTAACTCATTGAATCCTTTAATAGGCCCATGGAGTATAGGCCAATTTCATGGCTATTTAGTAGATGAGGAAACTGAGACACGAAGGGGTAAAACGACTTGCCCAAGGTGAGGCGGTTAGGCATCTAGGTTGATTGAATCCAGGCAGTCTGGCACCACAGCCAGTGATCTTCACTGCCACCATGCTAGCAAGCACCAGCCCCATCCCATCAATGGTTAAGACAAAGGCAGAACAGGACCCAATGCTGCCATGTGCAATTACAGTGTTTCTGATTCAAATTTTTGAAATGCCATCCTTATAGTTGCAATATGCATGAGGTCAAGTGGCCTCTCATTTAAATCCCCTATGGATATACCCTTGTACCTGGACCAATAGTGGGCAATGGCACAGCCAGGCCTTTCTCCAGAGCCTGGTCTTCTCTACATCTATGACTGGATGCCTGCAAAGACATCCCCACAAGGATCAGTGCCTTTGGATATATCCTACCCCAAAGTTGATGCAATCACCTCTCTCTCAATTCATTTAGCACAGGTTTACTATCCGAGTAAGAAGTGCTCATTTTTTTTTTTTTGGAGTGTATAGATCTGAAAAGGGAAAGCTGGTTTTGATGAGTGTGTGTCAGTACCTTTTCTCTGTGCTTTCAATGCAACCTGGGTTTATTGTGGCCATGGTAACCCATTGGATGTACTCGCCTGTCTCAATCTTTTTATGAAGAGCATGTCTTCATTATTTCTATCCCCTGATTCTAGTCTAGTGCCTGGCCCATTATAAGCACTCAATATTTGTTCAGTGAATTATAACTTTTATCAATTTTTATCTTCCTACCTTTCTATTTAGGTGAAATTTCTTTGAACCAACTAATTCCCATAGCCAGGTCAACTTCCAAGGGTCTTTTAATATCTGGGTCCTCTCTGCTTCTAGCCCATGTGTCACTGATTCGCCTCTGCATCCACATGGACACAGAACTGGTTATGAAAAATGATGTACGCCCCCACGAGTTTTGTAATCCAAATGGAATATCCTGCTAAATTTGAAGGGGGTGTTAGTGGGAAAGGGGAATCACATCGCGGAGCCGAGAAGATGTGCCACCCACTCTCTGCATCTCTCTCTCTTTCTCCCTCTTCCTCGCTCCCTCTCCTCTTTCCTCCGCCCTACCCTATGAATCAATAAGGAATGTTATTACCTGGTCCCACAGCCTAAAGAACAGTTTTAGCCACATCAAACTCCACAAAACTTCAGAGTTTACCTCAAGCACTTATTAAGTTTTACTTCCAAACAATGCAAGTCCTCATCTAAGCATAATTCTGATCTCCATGTTAATAGAATGACATTTTTCTAGCTCCTTACAGAGTGAACTTAAATAGGAAGTTATAAAGTGACGGTGACTACCTTCTCGCTTCTCCCTTCCTCTGGCCCCTCCAGTTCAGTTTCCCAGAGTAACAGTCGTATTACTTGCTAGGAAGTCTAACATAACTGCGAGTGGTCAGTTTTGTGTTCTCAGCGAGGAGATGTCATGAAAGAGGAAAAAAACGAACATTTGTATGTGTCAGGAACTGATTGTAAGTTCTTTATATACGTTATCTTATTTAAACAGGGCTTAGAGAGATTAGGTAACGTATTCAAGGTCACAGAACTAATAAGTGGTGGAGTCTGGATGCCCAGATTCATCCTACTCTAGAAGCCTTACTCCTAGTCACCCTTACCACACAGTGTCACCATGGATTACCTATCCTGGACTTTGGTCATCAGTGTGAGCCTTTTAGCAAACATTGTCCTCCATTTCCTGCTCTCCTATAATCAAAGGAACAGTAAGTATAGAAATAGGGGGAAAAAATACAGATTCTCAAGGTGAATAGAAAGATACCATAGGAGTTCCTTTCTATGGGGGGATATTCAAGGCCACTCCCAGGGGAGAAGATGAGAGAGGGCAAGTCAGTTTATGTTCCTTGTGGTAGTTTAAATGGAGACAGCTGGGTGGGACAGACTCTTAATAAACTTTCCTCTCAATAGCGGACCACGACACTGCACCAGCAACGTGTACCATTTGGACACCAGCTTTTAATGAGAATCGGCACTCCCCCACCCCCACCCCCCCACACAGACACACATCTCACACTCAAATAACATTCAACAAATTTGTTTTGATTTAGTTTTCATTAGCCGGGTTCACTGGGATGGGAATGCAGGAAAGGGGGAGAGAGGTGGTTTGTGAATCTTATTGTTACCCGTTAGTCTATGTAGCAAGAATGATTCCTTTTCCTAATAGCTACCAATTTCTTTTTTTACAGAGGTTCACCAGATAGAGATGGAATTGTAAGTATTTAAATGACCATTTTCAGTAGGTTTGCACTTCAATATATACTATGTTGAAATTTCTTAAAGCCCCCCCTTTTTTTTCTGTAGGGAAAAAATAGCCTAAATGACTTTTTAGACTTCACGCTGTTGTAATTTTCTGTAGTAATTGAATGGGACATATAAATGCAGTCTTGGTCAAGTTAAACTTATTTATTGCATTCACCTAAAACCCTGCCCCAGAGTGGGCAAGCAAACCTCATCGATATGGTGGGTCAGAAGCCAGACAGTTCCTGCAGGGGCTGCTACCATTAACGGTTATTTCATTTCCAATTTAATGATATAAAAACTTATTATGTGAGAATGTTTTTCTCCAACAGAGGCCACAAAGTCATAATGGAGCTGAGATCCAATAAAATTGAAAGAAGCTTTTCCCCTTTAGTTGAGTTGTAGATACATTTTCTATATTAAATTCCGAAGTAGGGAATGGTCTCGAAACCACTTGTGCCTGAATTTACAGTCTGAAGGAGGAAAGTGTCTCCACTGGGTTTAGGCTTAACAGTAACTCTGACTCCTTGCTAGCCACTAGATTTCTTGCTTTTTTAAGAAGTCTGTTGCACATGGGCTTGGATGGATCTGAGTTGAGCTTATGGGAGTCTGTACCAACTTCTAAAATGACTTCCTTCGAATCTAAATCAGATGCCTATTCAGAAGGTTCAAAAGAACAGCTGTTACTGAAAAAATAAATGGACTCACATTAGGCTCATTGGGCTGGAGTGGGAACTAAAATAAATCTGGTGGTTAAAAATATGTATTTTTTGAAAAATCGCCCTTTATATTATTATACCCAAATTGAGGTGTTAGTTGCAGCTATAGCAGAAGATTTTCTTCCACACTTGACTCAAGGTTTGGAGCTTTGGGGTCCCTTTTGCATTCATGTAGTTCTCGCCATGAAATGTTAAGAACATAGACTGAAATTGATCAGACATTGGGTAACACTGTAATCAAGGCTCTATTCAGCAGGGGAAAAAAAAGACCCAGAAGACTCAGCTTCTCCTCACCTCTTGCTTCTGGCTCAGAGCCCTCTCGTTAACTCTGTCTCAGGTACTCTCTGCTTCTGTGTCTTCTCTCTGCTTCTGTCTTGGTCCCCTCCCGGGTTCTCTCATCCCCTTCATTCTGACCTCGGCAAGCCTCCGTTAGCTATTCTCTTGTCTTCTGTCTCTGCTATTCCCAGGCTGGACTGCTCTCTCCTGCTTCTCTCGCTCTGCCACCCTCAGGCTTGTCCTTTTTTCTCTGAAGCCCGTTCCCTGCTGTCCTACCCACCTCCTCATCCCCTAGCCCTTCATTGTCTCTGAGGCCCCATTGCTACCTCAGTGTTCTTTGCTCTTCTAGGGACCACCAGTTTAATTCTCTGGTAGAACACGCAGCCCTGGCATGTAGGTACAGCCCTGGCATGCAGTTGGCAATTATGAGTATGCGCTGCATTAAAGAGCCCAGCCGTGATTCTGCAGGCGCATGGACACTACGTCAGGGCTCCATACCCGAGTTCCCTGAGTTCTCTTTCTCCGCCACCATTCCAAGTCATATAAAGTTATTTATCGATCATTGTCCCCTCCTTGTCCCCTAATTGGAAATGCCGTAAATATCACCAGTCATGATTTGAGGAAAAAAGAATTGCTTAATTTTGATTTCTCAGGAAATAAAGCAGACCTGTTTGGGGAAAAAAAAAAAAGGCTCCATTCGAAATAAATGCCATGTTCTCAGAAGCAAGGTGCACAGCTTCCTAGGTAACTGGAAATTATGAGGCAGCTGCTAGTTTTACCATTTGGAAATACTCCCCAAATATTCCTCGTTTACTGGACTCACCAAATTTTGAGAACTCCTTATCACATCAGTGCTATAGGAGGCCAAGTTTCTATTTGCATTCAGTCCTTGGAGATCTCAATCTGACTTTCTTTCAAACTCAGACTGATGTCTTCAATGCCTTGTGTCTGTGAACCCAGACACACTTTCTCTTACCTTTTACCTGGCTGACTGAGATTCCAAATTACTGTCTTTTGAAAAGTATCTGAAGTTGAAAGGTATGGTTTCACTGATGTGGTTCTGCAAACTACAGGTGATGTTGCACACGCTTAAGGCTTATAAATGGCTTTGCAATAAGTTCAATGTACTGATGCTTATTTAATTTGTTTCTCAAAACTTAACGAAGCCCATCGCTGGTGACAATGCTTTTGAGGGGTAGTCTACAGAGGCTTCATGGCAGGGCTGCATGTATGAAGGTGGGCTCGCCTTGCTCCCCACTGGTGAATGTGATCCCCAGCAGAGCTGCCTGTCATGATGTGTGAGACTTCAGGCAACTGCGTGTGACAATGCGTTGTAACTCGGAGACAAAATTCTACTTTGTGCAGGGTGCACTCAGACCTTTTCCTAAGCAGTTCAGGTTTTCATCCACACAGACTGGGGGCACAGGGATTCACAGCCATGGCTGGGAGGAGATCTCTGCTCATCCTGAACACGTGTGCAGGAAAGGGCCCAGATTTGGCTCTATCAGCTGTAGACGCTGTACGTATTGCCAACCCTCAGCAAAGAGGAAGATACGGTAGAGCTAGACTTGTCAGACTTCTTTCTGTTGGAAATATAAGCATTTTTATTGGGTCTCTTTGGTGTGTCCTCGTGTCCGTTCTCTACCTATAAATTAAGTGCTGGCTGAATGAGGACTAGATCCACAGAAAACCTAGTGCCTGGGATGCATCTTCCTTCTTCTCCCTTCTTCTCCTGGCCTAGCCACACTGGCCTGCTGAATAGAGCCTCATTATGGGCCCCAAAGTCCACTCTTTGCTTAAGGAACCCTGCCAAGATTGGTAGGCCCTACGATTTGGCCTAGAAATTGTTTCTTCTATGGTATGCTTGTTGACTCCATGTGATTCTTTATATGTGTCTTGAAGAACAAACAGATCCTTTAACAACTTTTTTCTACATGAAAACAATCAATTCCAGCAGCCCAGCCCACATGAACCACCCTACAATAACAAAGCAGAGTGTGCGCGTGAAGGAGGAAAAAAAGTTTCGGTAAGGAAACAGATTTTAGTTTAAAATTTCCAAGGGGTTGTAGAAACAGTGAGTAAAAATCCCAATTTGAAATTTGGAAAAAAGCAGTAGCATTTATTTAATCAATTTAAGAAGACTTTCTTAGGTGTTTCCAAATTACTCTTGAATATCCAGGACCAATTTTTAAATCAGCCATATAGACCTTATATATTGACGTCCGAAAATACTTTTAAAGAGTGATCGGGTATAAAAAGATATGTTTCCTTTGTCTTAGACAAAGGACAGGGACTCAATTTTTTAAAATAATATGCTATCTGTAAGAAAGCTTTGGCTATAATATAAACATCACCTTACAAAATGAGTAGTCATTTGTGAGGATAAGCACCATCTCAGTAACATCAGGAATTTGGCAGGACCTTGGCTTGTGGGAACCAATACACTTGACCAAAGGATGGTGAGTCAGGGATGCTGATCCAGGCCCAGACTATATGACAGCTATTGCTGGGTTGTCCAATATGGTAGCCACATATGCCTATTCAAAATTCAGTTCCTCGGTTGCACCTGCCACGTTTCAAGTACTCTATAGCTACTTGTGACTGGTGGCTACCATATTGGACAGCACACATATAAAATATTTTCATCTTCACAGACAGTTCTATTGAACTGTGCTATTCTATAGGATTATTTACAAAGTGAGTCAAGTCTTGCCTCAGTGGCAAGAAGATAATATTTAGGTAGTATATCATGTATCTTTAATACTTCATGTCCAAGGAACACTATGTGGCCATGAGCTGACCTTGGAAAAGAAGAGCATTCACAGTGGAAATTGAGACCTTTGATGAATGTATAGTTGAACACAATTGTTACTACATTTATTGGTTTAGCCCATCAATCTGAGAGCAGATAATAAGCCTGGCTAAAGTAAAATATCTATTAAAGCATGACTAACAGTGATATGAGCCTCAATTATCTTTAAATAACAGTCATATATTCAAATTAGAAAAGTTACTTATGCTAATGTAGAGTTTTAGAAAATACAAGAAAAGAAAAAAGTAAAATACACAACTTCAGCTCTAAGAGAAATATCACTGTTTATGTGTTACTGAATATCCAATATTGCTTTTACTATGAAGCCTAGCTTTTAAATGATATTTTCCTATTTATATTCTTTCTTGCTTCCTCAGTGTTTTCCAACTGAAAGTCAAAAGAGCCATTACCTTCCCTATTACTACTATGAGCTGTTCCTTGCTTCAGTGGTTTAACAAGGAGAATTGCTTTTTTTATTGGGGTTTGACCAGAAGAATTTCAGCGAGGCTCTAGCCAAGCTTTAACTTGATAATTTCCACTTGTGAAACCAAATATATCTGTAATAATCACTAGCATGAATGAGGCCAAATTGTCAGTTCCTCTGATAAAGCCGTGTGTGTTCGCTGTTATCTGCCCAAAAATGTATTGTTTATGATTTGTTGTTTGTGTTTGGTATTTGTGTTAAAAATGTTTCTAGTTTAAAAGAAATTTTCTTTTTATAGGTTTTACTTTCTCTTCATCTCAATCTTCTATATTAGTTTCCATGGAAACTGGGAAATTTTTCACTCAGCCCAGATCTAGAACATTCAGGAACTTTTATTCATAATGTTGAATATATGTTCTCAGGAAAGATACACACACACACACACACACACACACACACACGCACTTATTTATTTATTTAGCTGAACATATAAACTATCTGGATTGTAAAGGGCTTTGGTTATGGAGACGAGACTATTATGGAAACAAACTGGAATTTTGAACTCAGTAATTTACCTAATCTGTTTGGTTTTTAGTTAACAATCCTTTGTATTGAAGAATTGTTTAAGAACCAAAAGGTGTATTAATAGTGGTACTACAATGATTACAAAATTCATGAATTTAGTTCTTTGGAATCAACTTAGTTCATTCGATTTCCCATTATTATAAATTAAATTTGTGTATTGAATTTATTAATATACTTGTTAAAGATTTGGAGAATTTTGCAAAGAAGTCATATGGAAACAGATTGGTAAAGTAGGAATTAAAAAAGAAAGCAAATATGACAAAAAGAAAATAGGAACCATGCCCATTCTCCATGGGAAAGATTTTTTTATTATTAGATAGCACATTATGTAATGAACCATGTCCTTAACGCCATAGCTTATAGAGGTACAAGGTTGATGTGGCAGGTTTTAAAAATGCCCTTTGTTCAAAGTAGGGAGAATATCACCGAAACACTAACTCAATAAAGGCAATTCTGTGAGAAGGCTAAAATGATGTAGTCTGACAAAGTATATAATCTTTGCCGGGAGCAAAACAAAGAAGAAAAGGGTCACAGAACCTATGCTCCTGGGTGCTGGAGGCGTGGCAGAGTTCTTGTACACTCTAGTGTACAGGAAGGGAGGGGCATGGACGTAATATCTATGCTTTACCCACTATTCCCCCTAACGAAACTGCTGGTTCTTAGAATGCCCAGTCCAACATCCAATAAGTACTGACCAATGACGATGGTTACTAGATCGCCTCTAATTGGCTTTCTAGTGCTACGCATACACGACAGGCTTACTTCTCCTACCTATTTGTCAAATTAGGTGTTAGCTGTTCCCATAGTAGTTCCGGTGGACTTTATCTGTGATCGTAAAATCAGAAGTCCTGTCCTCACACCTCATGCTTCACCATTTGATATGTGCTGTTCTGAGATCTGCTAGTGCTTGGTGACATACCATTGCTCCATGTGCTAAGTATGGGAATGTTGTTGAATGGACTCTCCATTACCAACCTGATTTGTGTTCTTGTCCTTTGCTCACAAAAAGTAGGGAATCCTAGAAATTTCTATTTGTATGATTCCACATCCTTGCTCAAGTGCTTGTGGCCATTATCATGATTGTTCTAGGTCCTAAAATAGAACTTGAATAGAATCCAGAGAGAGTAATGCTGATATCTAGTCATCTTTCAATGATGTAGCCTTATGGAGGCGTAGAACACACAGATGACAGAAATCCACAATCAATCCTTGAATCCTATTTTAATAACTTGATAAGAAAAGCCACTTGAAAAGAAGATCAACACTATTTTTAATACCTAGAAGCTGAATTAATTTGGAGTTCATTTCCTTTACATTCTAGCAAGGGGGTGGTTAGGGAAAAGTTGAGTCAGTGTTAGAAAAGCTAAAGGAAAATTAGTTAATGACTTGAATACTCTTTAGACATGTTGGAACTAATCGTATATGAGAGCAACATGGAAGTCAAAATCTTAGAGATAGATAGATAGATAGATAGATCGATCGATAGATAGATGATAGATCTGATTATATCCCCTGAAGGTATAAAAGATTAAATTACAATGTAGGTACTTCTGATTTTACTGAACAAAATTTGAACAGCTAGCTGTTACCGTCCCTGTGCTTAGGTATCCTACAGTCTTTTGTGAAAATAAGTACGTAAGCTCTTTTATGCAGTGTCGCGGCAGCTCAATTTACCATTCAGTTACACCGATGTGGTTGCTTAATAGGCTGCTCTAATTTGTCTTTCCAGTGCTGGATTTTGATAGCTCTTGCTAAATACAGATAAGAGTTAAGTGTTCTTTGTTCCTTTTTTTTTTTTAATTCAAATGTTTCTCTTCTAAATTTATTTTCAAATTTATTGCAGAAGAAAAGCAATGGGGCACCAAATGGATTTTATGCGGAAATTGATTGGGAAAGATACGTGAGTATCAGAAGATTTTTTTTCTTTATTATTTCACTATTTGAAAATGAGTTGAAACATTCTTATAATACAACATAGAAATAAGTGAGCATTCTCTGTCTCATTAGGCAGTGCCTGGCACGCTTAGGGTGGTATAGAGGTTAAGAGCACTAGAGTCTGTTACACTGGGTTCAAGACCTAGCCCTTCCATATATCAGTTGTGTATGGCTTTGGGATGGTTGTTTGCTGACCAGCAGAAATGAGGTCAGTAGTTACTTTAGAACATTGTCGAAAGAATTCAATGAGCTAATTATTTGCAGGTTATTTCAGTACCTGCTTAGCCTGTGATATGTGTTTTTTAAAAATGCTTTTTTAAAATATTAACTCCAGATTTTGCCATCCTAGTTCTTTTTCCAAGCAGCTTTGAGAATCAAGTCAAGTCAAGTTAACCTCTGGGGTTTGGTTCCATGGTGTCTTAGTCCATTCAGGCTGCTATAACAAAAATATCATAACTTAGTGGCTTGTAAATAACAAAAATTTATTTCTAACAGTTGTGTAGGCTGAGAAGTCCATGGTCATGGTGCCAGCAGATTTGGTGTCTGATATGTCTGGTTGAGGGCCCACTTTCTGGTTCACAGATGGCACCTTCTAGCTGTAACTTCACTGGGGATCTCTTTTGTAAGGGCACTAACCCCAACTATGATGGCTCCTTCCCCAATGCCCTAATCACCTCCAAAAGGCCCCACTTCCTAACACCATCGCTTTGGGGTTAAGATTTCAACGTATGAATTTGGGGGGAACACAAACATTCAGACCACAGCACAAAACAATTACTAGAGCCTCATGGTACAAGCTTTTCCCAGGTCAAGTGACAATTACTTGTTGCTTTCAGGGAGTGAGGGTGACTCTCATCTGAGACCTAAACTCTCCACCTGATTCCCCCGGAAACTGATTTATATCATCAACATCCACTTCACCAACCACAACAGGACAACCACAATCATTCTTGGATTTTTAATCATATAAAATATGTAGATCATATTCACATCAAAGATCACTTCTGTTGTATAGCAGGTGCGTGCCCAAATTCACAAATGCTTTTGCACTTATATCCATTAGATGAATGTCTTGACCCAACCTCTCCTATCATAAAAGTTAATCTTGATGTTAAAGCTTTTGCATATTTCTTATTAATAATTTTATTTTTACAATAAATAATTGAATATTCACTATTAGTCAGTCATAATATTAAATGCTGCGGAATCCTTACCACCTTAAAAATCAAATACATTATTTGCATTTCATAGAAAAGAAAGCTGAAGCTCAGAGAGGTTAAATTCTCAATACCTCCCCACCCCTGCACTCTAAAGCGTGTCACTCTGCCAAACTCATCACCTGATCTTCTCATATCTGTTTCCCAGGATTGGGATCTTTTAGATATTTTTAGCAGTTCAGCTCCCTAAAATCCATGCCAGTTCCCATGTTACCCTAAATTCAAATAGTTCACAAATAATGTTATAAGGGAAACTACTAAATATTAAGAAAATGTGATTTATTTTCCCAGAGTTAATCCGTCTTTACCTAGAAGGACTTTTGTTGTATTTTGTAGGATTCTTTAATACACAAAAATGGGATACTCTAACCAAACAAGAAGTATGACAATAGAAATACCAAATTACTCATCAAATCACATATTACTGCATCTAAACCCTACACTCTAGTGCTATCCCTGGTCAACATGTGAATCCTTAAATGAAGCATAACTTCCCTCATATTTGTTCAGTCCTGAAAACTAATTAGGTCACGTAGGAATTATTGTGGTAATTCTACATTAGACACCACTTTCTCTAAGTCATAAGAAAGGTTTTATTCTTAAGAGATGACATCATCTTGCTTTTGGCAGAGAAAGGTGAGAGAGGGAAGGCCCCGGGGAGGATGTGACCTTTAAGCAGAGCCCTTATGTATAGGATGGGTTCACAGGCTGAACATTTGAGGGAAAAGAACTCCAGGCAGAGAGAATGGCATTTATGAAGACCCTGAAATAGGTAAGAGCTTGCATATTCAGACCATAAACGTTAACAATGCAAAGAAGACCGTGCAGCTGAGGGGCATCAGGGAAGGGGCTCTCAGACCTGAGCCAGGTCCTACAGAGCCGTGGACCACACAGAAGCACTGGGCATTTATTCTAACTTCAGTAAGAAGCCAGGGACAAGGTTTTAGCAGGGAAATGACCTCAATACACTTGCATTTTTGAAAAAGTAACCTTGAGTACTGAAGAAGGACAAGAGGGAGACAATGAATGCTTAGGAAATGGTGGCTTTTCCATAGCTTTCAGGCCTTCTTTCTCTCCATGGTCATGGCACTTTCATCGCTTCGGTGACTCCACAATCTCTCCTTCTGGCTCTGTCCTTTCTCACTTCCAGGCCTATAACCTCACCTTTAAAAGTGGCGCCTTTGAATGGCTTCACCTTCATCCCTTCTAGGGCTTAGAGTGTAGCCTCCAACACCTGGAGTCAAGGCACACAGGTCTACCATTTGCTGGGTGTGTGTCCTTGAGAAATGGCATCTAATTTCTCTTCCTTTCCTCCTTGGTGAATGGGATGGTTCTTTCCATGTGGGATTGTTATGAAGGTTCAATAAGATAAAGTGTGGGTCACAGTACTTACCATATAATAGGAACTCAAAGATGATAATACTAATCCCAATCATGCAAACTCTCTTTTATCCTTCCTCCCTTTGAAAACATTAGTTGTCTGCTGTTACAATTAGTTCAGTCAGGAATACCAGCAGTGTCCCACAATTTGAGAGTAGAAATCTTGGGGTCTTCTTGACCCTTCCCTCTCCTTTTTCTCCCATGGCTGATGTTACAAAGAACTAAGCTTATCCTTACAAAAGTCCTTGATTCCTCACTTCCCACCACCACCAACGTGGTCTCGTATTCTTAGCACATCTTCGCTGAATTGATACAAGTATTTTGAATGAGATTTCCTTTCTCCAGTTTCTTCTGCCCACAATCTATCCTGAAGCATACTTCCAAAACACCTTCAGAAGCCACTTTCTACCCTGACTGAGAAGCTGCAGTAGCTACATCAAGTTTGAATCCTTCCTCCAGCACGTTGGCCATCCGTGGTCTTATTTCCGATGTTCTCCCCCTGTGCAGCTTCCTTTCCAGCCAGCTGTTTTCGTTGTTGCCTCTCCCTTCCCCCATCTGAACCATGCTGTCCATTCCTGCCTCGGTGTCTCAGAGCAGCCTCTTGCTTCCCACCGCCTCCCCTCTGCCCTCTCTACCTGTCCTGAGAGGCCCAGGCAGACCCCTCGGATTCTTTCAAGCTTCATTAACTTCCTCTTCCTCCAGACTCCTATCACTGATGATTTGTGTTTTATATTTCACTTTTTAAAGTGTTTTGCCTACCAAAATACCTTTCCATTTTCCAGAGGAAAAATAATTTGCCTTTTGTCTTCCCCCGTGTTGCTTAGCACAGTCCTTAGCATGAGAAATTATCTCTGAATGTTTTCTTTCATTGACAGTGGATGCCTAGTTTGTTTTTCTGATAGGAAGACTCTCCAAGTATCCTTCAGTAAATATCTACACATATACTGCTCAGCGTTCACTTCCAAAGGTTAAAATCCTCACCTTCTAAAATAAGAGACATATCCATATCTTTAAATAGAAGTCTCTAGAAGGAAAATGAACAGTTCCTTGATTATTGTCAGAATAATAAATGCTTAATCTGTGCTTGTATTTTGTAGAACTCTCCTGAGCTAGATGAAGAAGGCTACAGCATCAGACCTGAGGAACCCGGCTATATCCTTTCTTTATTTTTTTATTTTAATCTTTATTTTCTCTAAGAAAACTCTATGATAAGTTCAGATTTTGAAAAGGTGCTGAAATAACCCAAGCTTCCCGACTCCTGTCATCCCCAATATTAGAAATGAATAAACAGTACAGAACAGCCTGATCGCTAACAAGTAGGCATTTTGTCTTGATCTATTCATAGAAAAGAGAGAGTGGAGAAACAGAAAAATGTGCTGAGAAACAATTGTGTAAACCACGGGTACTGGGTTGTCTGCTAAAACCTGATACGACCATGTCACTTACCGTGGCTGGAAAATAACCCTCACCTGTGCCCTCCCCACAAACCAGCTCTGGGCAGAGCATTTCTGAATCACTGAAATTCCTCACGAATTGTTCCTGAGAGTGGTTTTCCTCTCTCAGTGGACAGGGAAGCTCACATGGGCTGTCAGTGTTTGTGCTGAATGGGACATCACAAATGGCCACCCGCAGCAAAAATGTAGAACATTAAACTATGGGTCCTGGAAATTCACCATCCTTAATCATGTTCCAAGGAAAGGTGAACAAATTCGAATGCTTTCTTGATTTGCTCTTTTATTCGTCTGTGTATTTTACTTTGATTTTCTGCCATCTAAGGATACGTTTTCTGCCTTTATGTGCAAGCACTCTTGTCTTATACTCATCATTGCTTTTCCCAGTAGGAAAAAGAGTTATGTATCTTTAACTGTGTTCTACCTACCAAAGGAAAGCACTTTTATTCTTCGAGCGAATCGGAAGAAGAAGAAGAATCCCACAAGAAATTTAATATCAAGATTAAGCCATTGCAATCTAAAGACATTCTTAAGAATACTGCAACTGTAGATGAGCTGAAGGCGTCCATAGGCAACATTGCACTTTCCCCATCACCAGTGGTGAGTGGTTTTATGTCGAGCTTTGGTGAGTCTGGACAGACAGCTGTGTTCCGCCCAGACGTGTTAAGTACATCAGAAACTCTAAGCTAGAGGCTGCATCTGGTTACCCTTTTATGAACTTTGTAAACCTTAAATGGCTCATTCTGTTTTAGAAAGTTATGCTGATTTTGTATTGCAGTTCTTGTGCTTTTTAAAATGGTAGAAATGCATGGGACCCCATTTCTTTTTGACTTACGCTCTTGCACGCATTTGAAAAAGAAACAAAACAACAAAAAGATTATCCAGAGTTACTTCTGAGGCAATTAAAAACAATATGAAGTTTACATATTTACCAACGGTGATTTTTAAAAACATATCTTAGTTTTTTTTTTTCTATGATATAACACCTAGAAATTCATGGGAGGAAAGCCAAGGAAATTGTTTTTCTTAAAAGAAAAAAAGGCAAAAAAACCCAACTTTTTCATTGCTGTACTCCCCTCCAAAAAATTAACCTAATGTCATAGATCATAGTCTAAAAAGATATTATGACTCATAATCTTTATTATACATTATTATCGAATTGTTTTAAATACTCTCATCTTTTAGGCACCTAAAATATAGGTGGGCCTTACTTATATTATTCAAATTGGTATATTTCTACAATTTGTTCTCCAATCCCCCAGTTTCCCTCTGCTAACTTCTGCAGCTGCTGAATTCTGAGTTCCAACATGTACACTATTTTCTCAGTGGTGTTTGATAAATGCTACAACTGTTTTCTAAAAGTAGCTGTGAAGAGTAGATGAAGGTTCTCAAAGGAGCAGCTAATATGTTCTTGGCATCTTCTTCAGAAAGATGTGATCTTCCTACAGCATCCTCCCTGAAAGAGGTAGTTAATAAATGCTGGACCATTTCTGAGATGATTTTAAAAATATGTCTGCTAAACTTTCTAGAGAAGTTGTAATCATCTATCCTTTCAGAATAAATATTTGCCTGTCTGGGATGAATAAAATCTATAATGATGCATTCTTTAGAACTTAGGGCTTATAATGGCCTTTATCACTACTGTTAGTGATGAATACAATAATTGCTATTAGTAATCAACCACCAGAAATGATATTTCAGGTAATTTTTAATCATATACTCACTTGGTATTTCAAGGTGTCTCCCTGAAAAAAAGAGGCATGAAATATCTTAGTTTTCTTTCCATTCTGCAATGGAAAGTACAGATTTTAAACTCATAGGTTGGTCTGTAATACCAGCGATTTCTAGTAAGAGGAGCATTTCAAATGCATACACTTTCACTTTTCAGTTGACATCTTTCAAATCATTTTTCACTTACTGAATTTTTTTTTAATTAATTGTAGAAATTTATCTAAATGCCTGAAACCCATTTATATTCACTTTTCTGTAGGGTCAAATACAGTTAGTGGGCATTTGGAAGCTATCTGGGGGTAAGCATCAGAAGATAAGATCATGGGATTAAATGAACACATTTACGTGAAAGAAAACTTACTAAAACAGTTGCAGACAGGCAGTATGTATTTGCTGAAAGCAGAGGGGCATCTAGGAAAGAAGAAGGTCCCCTCTAGCAAAAAGAATATATAAGCCCAAGTCATCTGGGAGATATTCCTCCAACCAGATATGTTGCTGGCTGTGCAGCCAGAAGAGTGGTGGTTTACTCTGAGCTCTTCTCAACACCTATTTTTAAGGTAATGTCTTGACATGATGTGGTTAAGACTGATGAAAAGATTTTTGGGAAAGCAGTATGAGGAGTAGATGGGGACACCCAGGGAAAGTAATATGGAGTTAGGCTGTTTCTGCATACCAACACCACCACAAACCAATGGACTCTCGGATCTGCCTACCACCACGACCCCTGCACCCCCAGCTTGCTTCCTCTAATATGAGAACCTGGCTCCGCCCTTAGTATGATTCCCAAACATTTGTGATTTTTGATGTTTAGTATAGGGGAGTGAGCTGTTACTGCTACTTTAGGGAAAGGTATGTGTGTTTCTGGATATACCTAAGTAAAAAGAGAGATTATAACTGAAAACATATTCTTGGTTTTAGATTCCTTACCCTCTTCTAAGTAACCCATGTGTACCTATAGTTCACAAATGATACATGCAGTATGTTATCTCCGGAACCAGATAAGTAGAAAAAACCTTCTGAAATCCAGTTGGTGCCATGATAAAAATGGTAAATACTTTGTGCAACTTTAGATGTTTCCAGCCAGACAATCAGACATTTATATGTCTACACTGAATTCAGGTGCAAAAAGAGAAATAGAGCCTATGCTAGTTAATGATATATCAATATATTTCACATAGGCTACAGTTCTTATGTTACAATAGCATCAATCATTACACTAATAGAAATAGAGGAAATTCCAAATGGTAAGCCATTCATAACAATGGCTTATGTTGGATTTCTAATTTCTATTTCTTTTAAGGAATTTTAAGATTAAGTTGTGTTTCACTTGTTCTGTTCATCCATCTGTGAATATGTATCAATGAATTGTAACCCATTTGATATCTCTTATCATGAATTGGTTCTTATTTTATTTGAATAGTTCCCTGTGCACACTACATGGTCAAATTATTCAATAAATGAATGGATGGATGGATGGATGGATGGATGAATGCATCATATATAACTATGTGTATATATAATATAAACCTATCTGAAAATTACTCCTCCCCAAAACAAAGCCTCAACAGCATAGAAAATCAGGGTTTTAATTGTTGGCAAAAATCCCACTGTATAGACAAATAAATGTAATTTCAGTCCAGATCTTGCCTTGGCCCTTGATTTTAATACAGAAATAAAGTATAATGTGGGCGGGGACAAGGCAGAGCGCTAAAAAAGAAGAGGGGATAATGCAAGGGTTAACTCACAGGAAAGGATGTTAATTTCTATTCCTTTCATGTTGTGGTCTCCTGATAAGATACTGTGCTGATTGGGCAAAGAATGAATAGCACTCAGGCTTTTGTTGAGTTGGTATCTGCACAAATTAGAATACTGGTAAAGCTGTTTTAACAGAGATCAAAATAGAAATGGCTTATACAAAATAAGTGGTTTACTTTTCTCCCATGGAAAAGTCAAACCTCGTAGGCACTTCAGATGGGTAATAGAGCCCTACTCCAGGCATTATTCAAGAACCCAGAAACTTTCTGTATGATTGCTCCACCTTTCTGAGGTTGTGCCTGCCTTACCACCATCAATCACCTCCATGTTCCAGCCTTGGGATGGAGGAAAGAGAAAATAAAAGGCAGTGGTTTCCTTTAAAGGTTTTACCGGGAGTTTGCAAACATCACTACCAAAGCCATAATTTAATCACATGTTCACATTAGCTGAAAGGGAGTTTAGGAAATGTAGTCTTTGCCTGGATAGATATGTAACCAGCTAAAATTCAGGGTTCTGTTATAAAAAGACAAAGGAGCAAATGAATTAGGGTGGGCATTGACAGTTTCTGCCACTGTGTCTTAAGTAATCTCCGATTACTTCTAAAAGTTCATTAGGAAATGGATTTTTTCCCCATTTACCTGCAAATTATTCGTAGAACCTGTTGAACCCAGGATGTTTCCTTTTTAAAAATTTCTAATCACTAAATTCTAAATATGAGTGATGCTATGCTGCATGCTAGCCAACAGCAGATGAACAGAAACAAATTTCATTAAAATGCCAACTTGTTTGGTTGATACTGACCCTTCCAATCAGAATAATGCTTCCTCTATCTTGCAAAGTACAGTGCTTTTTGAGGCAGGCTGTTTCATTGTTGAAAGAAATTATTAAACCCAAATGCTATCTCTGTATAACTTTTGTCCTTGATTGTAGCTGTGTTTTTAGAAGATTAACAAAGGACAGAACATCTCCCTTTCCACCTCCAAGTTTACTGTACAGGATATTTATTAAGGAATGAGCTTGGGCTCAACTCCTGTGGGGTAGGGTGGGCAGAAGGAGAAATTAAGCGGTGTTGCATGTCCAGCAACAGACGGAGCTGACCATACAGGGGCCTCTAGAGCTAGAATGGCCCTACAGAGCTGTCCTGAGTTTGACCGAGATGAATAACCTTCATACTGCCACATCAGTCAGTACTCTGATATGGGCAAGCTAAGAAGGGGACTGACCTTGGTCGAGGTGGCCCTCTGCAGCTGAGGCAGATCCTAGAGTGTTGCACCAATAGCCCTCCTAGCAGCTGGTAAAAGAAGCTGTTTTGAAGAGAAATCTGTATAGTACCTTTGGTGTCCACTCTAAATTTTCTATACCTGACATAGGGCCTTTTACATATCATTGCCATTCAATAAATGCTTGTGTGTGTGAGTGAGTAAACAAATGTGTGAGCTGGACCAGGCCAAGGACCAAACACTGTGGCATGTCACCACCCTCTGATTTTTTATCCATTGATAACATACTGCAGTCTCCCTGGTCCCCTTACAGTGGTTTACCTAACTATGCTCTCATCCTGGTCACGTATTTCCATTTCGTTCAAACCAGTGATGGAAACTCATTAAACACAATGCTGAATTTGAGAGACACGGGATGTCTACAGCTTTGCCTAAATCTGTCAGACCAGAAAACCTATCCGAGAAAACGATGGGTTTAATTTGCCATAACTATTTCTTTGTGCTGGCACCTAGGGTTATCACCTTCTTGTGCTTTGTGTCTGTCTGTTTACAGAATTTTTTCTAGAATTTTGGGTTAATAGGAGGCAGCTGTGGAGTCTACAATGTTCTACCTGTGTGACCTTAGAAAAGTGCCGTCATTGTTCTGAGCTTCTATTTCCTCTTCTGTAAAGTGAGGTTAATAATAATCCTTACAGACTTTTTGTGCAGATTATTGTTGGTCTCTAGCAAGTCAAATCTTTGGCTTTTTGTACCCCATGCTTAGCACAGTGCATGGCACACATTAGGCGCTCAGTTATTTAATAAATGACTAAATGCACAAAGCAAAGCATGCAGAAGATCCTAGACAGAGTACCTGATGCACAATTAGTACTTTGCAATTCTTGGCTCTTCAATATAAGTTGTGTTAGTCAGGGTTCTCCAGAGAAACAGAACCAACTGAGTGCACATGCACGCGCGCGTGCATGTGTGTGTGTGTGTGTGTGTGTGTGTGTACGCATAAAGAAATTTGTTATGAGAAATTGGTTCATGTGATTATGGAGGCTAAGAAGTCTCACAAATGTCATCTGCCGAGTGGAGACCCGGAAAAGCTGATGGTGTAATTCATTCCAAGTCCAAGGGCCTGAGAATAGGGTTGCTGACAGTATAAGTCCAGATCCCAGGGCAGAAGGAGATGAGATGAGATGTTCCAACTCAAACAGTGAGGCAGAAAAAGGGAGTGAATTCCTCCTTCCTCTGCCTTTTGTTCTATTCTGGCCCTGATTTGCATAATGCCCACCCACATAGGGGAGAGGGTTTACTTTCCTGAATCCACCCATCCAAATGCTAATCTCATCTAGAAACAACCTTACAGACCTACCCAGAAATAATATTTGTTCTGGGTACCCCATGGCCAGGCAAGTGGACACATAAAATTAATCACCACCCTAGTCTATATATACGTATATGAATTTTTTAAATCTTTTTCTCCCTTAAATGAGAATCATGGCTTTGCTTTCCCATTTTCAGTCTCCTGCCCTAAAAACGTTCTGTGTTCTCATGCTTTGGATTATAATTTATCTACATCTCAAGGCGTGAATTCAGTTAAAGGGGTTCAGGGATTTTTTGCATATCTTAGACTTTAATTCCAAACCAAACCTGATCCACCTTTTAAAGGAACTACTTTTAAGACCGGTTTTTTTCATACTGGATATTTGTGATTGATATTTCATTAAACACGAATAGAAACTTTGTACCTATATGCCCTAAAGGAACTGGTGCGTCATAGGAAAGACGCTGGAATCTGGAAGACCTGAACTGACCCTTGGCTCACAGTACTGCTGAGGCAGGTTCTTAAACCTATTTGCGTCTCAGTTTCTTCAAGCCTAAAATGGGAATAATATACACCTATCTTACAAGGTGGTTTTGGGGATGTCCAGCCCTTTATGTGAGTACAACATACAGATCACTCCTCCTAATGGAAGAGATAGAAACAGGGACATGAGATGAGTGGGTCTGCTGTTTGTGTCCCTTTGTACCGCACTCCCTACATTCAGAGTAGGAGAACACCTTCATTACATCTTTCAAAAATGGCTTTATTCCTAAAAAGTAAAATTATCTTCTGAAAGTGGCTAAAGAAAATAATGGGTGGAAGATTGAACTCTAAGAAAATATGCCTTTACAAAAGCAACAAAATGAGAATTCAACATACAACTGAATACAATTCCATTTTAGATCATTTGAGGAAGATGGAAATGGACCCTTACTTCAGTAATGTTACGATGATTCAAACAAATGGTCTCTACCTCTTAAATGGGTTGCCTTGGGCAAGTGATAAAACCTATGCCTTGGTTTCTTCATCAATAAATGAAGATAATTCCCATACCAACTTCATAAGGCTGTTGTGAAGGTTGAATGAGTTAATACATATAAAAAGTATCATTACACATACTACATTTAGAGATTATTCCCTCGTCAGAATGATCTGCAAAGCCCAGGCACAGTTTAAAGAATATCATTAATAGTGACAAATCAGGAAACCCAAATGCCCAAAATCATTTAGAGCCAAGACCAGTAATAACCCTGTGCATAACACTGGGCAAGTTAATAAAATAACTTTTTTATGTGATGCCTATGAACTGGTCTTGGAGGAAATTCCTGAAACATTCCTAAATTGTTTTGAGTAACATCAAAATCCCCTGAACAAGTATGGTACTGCTTCAGGAGACTGTGTTGTAGGCTAACATTCACAATAGGTTCCTGTACTGTGCATTCCCCACTAAATTATTTCACAGAGAATTGACATCGTTTCGCACTTCCCCTTCAAATCAGTTCACCAAATATTTGGTAAGCACCTTCCATGTATCAGGCAATGAGGACTAATAATCACAAACTTTATCCAACTTTATCCAACCTTTATCCAGCCTTCTAGCTAACAGTCTGCCTGCCAGTCTATCAGAAAACAATGTCTAACCAACATCACTGGCAGCACACAGAAGCTGGACTTCCCCTTGTTGGGCCAAACCCCTGCCTCTGTTCACTTCAGTTTCCTTATTGAAGTTATGGTCTTCTGCAGCCAGCTTCCCCAGCCTCCTGGCTTCCCCACCTCTCCCCGGGTTTCAGATGTGGACACCTCCATTTCTCCCAGAACCCACAAGCAGCGCTATCTCTCACATAGCTTCAGCCATGCGTTTCACTCACTAGATCCTTTTGAAACTTGTGGCTCCCTCAGCTTTCATGGAAATGAGAAGACAAACGCTATGGTTTCATTCTTGCTGCACCAGCACCTTTTCCTTTTCTCATGTGCTGCCCTTGATGCCTTTAGTTTTGTGTTTTGGTAAGCCACGAATCACTGTGGGCTGACCTGGAGAAGTTGTCTTGAACAAGAAGGGTTTAGTTCTGTACTGACTAAGAATTTTTGCTCTGGAGGAAGTCAGAACGAAGCTTGCATCCTGGCCCTGTGCTCGTTACTCACGTGACCCTGGGCAAATTACTTAAAACTTTAAGTCTCAGTCAAGGCTTAATCAAGCGTAAAATGAGGTTAACACTACTACTCACCTCATAGGGTCCATGTAAGGATTAAGGAAGTGATACATGAAAAGTGCTTAGTATTTTGTAAGTACCTTTATGTATATAAGGCCCAATGGAGATGTTTCGTAAATGCTAGCTATTACAAATCAGAACAACAGAGTATTCATGGTGAATACTTGTCAACATCCTTTAAGGTCATGGACCCTTTGAGGACTCATGATGGTGATGGTGATAGTGTTGGCCATGGCAGCTGTGAAAATCTGAGTGTGACTGTGTGTCAGATGCTTTATACATTATTAACTCGTTTATCCTCATAGCAAGCCTAGGAGATGTGTACTTTTATTACCCTCATTTTACAGGTGAGAAATTTGAGGCATGGAAGGATTAATTAAACTCACCCAAGATGTCACAACTAATAAGCGAAGTTCTGGGATTTAAACCCAGAAGGTCTGATTTCTAATTCAGAACTCCTACCCACTACATTATCCTACTTCTGTTAAAAGCCATTGGCTCTCTTCCCAGGGGAAAAATAAAAAGTTCATTAGCTCCTCTAAAATATTTTACATACAACTTCTGAGTATTCACAAACCCTTTGAAGGCTATCCCTTTGATGGTCCCTAAAGGGCTCTTGATCCCAGCTCAGAAGCCCACATCCCAGGCTTTTTCCCCCCTCAATCCATAGACACAATCTGCTATGGTACCTCCTATGTCATTCTTTGTGACAAAAGAGCAAGGCTGAGCTGACAGGTCAGTCGGCCTTAATTGCTGCCTTGTCATGTGTGATTTCTACTTTATTAAAAGTCATTTTATGCTAAGACCTCATACACCTTTGTTTTAAATGTTAAGGAGTGTTACCTCATTTTATGACTCATATTTCAGTTCCCCTAATCAAGCAAGCATTTTTTATGTTGAAGTTTCATTATAATTATGGTTTATGTTATATATATATATATATATATAAAAAAAAATAAATGTGCTGTCATGATCAGAAAGATGGAATGAGCAGCCACAGTACTAAGCAGGCAGAGAGGTGGTGGTCACCCCATTTTACAGAAGTGATCAACTCAGAAAGATCAAGAGGCTGCTAACGGTTTGAGGACCAGGACTTGAACTCCAGCATCTGCCTCCCTTCTGCCAAGTTAAAAACACAGTAGGTTTTTTCATCTACAGAGTAAGGGTCTAGAGATTGTTTTCTTTAAATCCCTCTCAGTGTGAATACTCTGCTGTGTATTCTGACTCAAGAGCCTCTGTGGGAAAGTCTGTTTTGGGGCAGGTTGGGGGATATAGTAAGAGGACCAAGAAAGAGAACATTTTCTTGAAGCACATCGGTTAAGTAGGAAGAGCATAGGCTTCTGAGTCTGTATCTTATGATCTGTGTCCATGGGCAAGTTCCTTAACATGAAACCTCAGATCCCAAATCTGTAAAATGGGAACAGGAATATCCATCCTGTCAGGACTGATGTAAAGAGGACATGAGATTATGTTGCAAAATGCCCAGTTAGGTGTCTATCTCCCTGGCCTCCCTTTTCATCTCTGCTTCTCTTTAAGTTAAGAGACTTGTGGGAGTGAGAAAGAAAATAAAAATAGTGAGGGAGGACTTGAGCAAGGTCAAGGAGAAGAAGGCTGATAGAAAGGAGGTGGGAGGGGCACCTGGGAAGCTCAGTGGGTTAAATTGTCCAACTCTTGATCTCAGCCCAGGTCTTGATCACACGGTTGTGAGTTCGAGCCCACACTGAAAAAAAGAAAGAAAGAAAGAAATGATGTGGGAATAGGTGGCATGTATGCTGGCCTCCTCCCCATCCCCTATGACATGACCTTCTGAAGGAGCTATTAGTTTAAGCTTGTTCCTGGTGATTTGCAATCCATAATGGAGTTATTTAATCAAAAAATATGGGGAGAGGGGGATAGCTTTGAACTGGAGACCGTCTAGTGCTGTTTGCCTATTCCAGGTGGCCCACCCACCCTACCACCCCCAAATTAGCCTGCCAGTGAGTAAAATCCATGAATTTGCTGCTGCTTGGTAACACCACCCCCTTTCCTGTCCTCACTTTGGCAGAAGGTTCAGCACCCCATTGAGTTCAGTAAAAACAAAGAGTCATCTGTAGGGGAGGAGAGCTCCAGTCTCCTACACACTGGCATTCGCTCCAGGTAAGATTGCTGCTTGGTGCAAAGGAAGGCTAATGATGGGGTGCATTCTGATGCTAAGTGCTCAGCGCAGACCTCAAGCACAGCTAGTTGGAGGCAAGAGGCTCAGCTTGGGTTCTACTCTTCAAGGAGAGCTTCATAGGGCAAATATGATCTGGGTTGGGTCTAGACCTGGGATACCAAACACAGATGTGTATGAGCTGCTACTCCCCCCTTCCAAACACTCAGCCAACACAATGACCGGATCCCATATCCCTGATGTAGTCTGAGACGCCCCCTCCAGACAGAGCTGCAGGCAGCCTGACCAAAATCATCCAGTTGGCACATGAGATGGACCTCTTTTTTTTGTTCCAGGTCTTACAGAGAAAGATAGATGGAGAAATGGGTAGAACCTTCCTTTTTCAAAATATATTGTTCTCTTTCCTGCATTCTGATAAGCCATGTACCGTCTGCAGAAGAATTAGTTTCATATCTGAGATGTGTTTGTTCTTTCCTTCGTTACCAATTATTTTTTTCCTAGGTAATTCTCTATTGCTTCCATTTCCTGACCTTTAAAATAAAAATACCATTTTTCCATACCTTTCAGGCCCATCCTGTGCTGGTCAGAAGAAATCTCTGTGCTGTATGTTTTGGTCTTCTTGAAAATGAGAATATGAATTCAATCTGGATCACCTTTGTCATTATTTCTCCAATTAATGTTGGTTGTACCCTCTGAGCACATGGTCTTTTGCATCCCTTTGTGAGGTGTAAAAATTAGAATTTCCTTGCATAACTCCAGATTCTTCCATCTTGTTCTACTATCTCAGACAATGTGATCCGATGGGGATAGGGGAGGGTCAGAAACATGACTACCAGGATTAGAGACTGGTACCAGCTTAAAATCTAATTGAGACAATTTACCCACAATTTTGACACATAAAAATGTGAAGGTGTCCTCGACCAGAGGCAGACAATTCTTGAATTACATGCTTTTTTTTTAATTACATGCTTTTAATTGCGATGCTAATCATAGTCAAAAAGGCTAATTTTTATATCGTTAGGTTCTTCTGCCTTGGTTGTGTTAGTCCTACTGGTGTAGAGTTTAGAATTTAAAACTATTTTTATTAGCCAAAGGCCCTAATCAGGGTAGAACAGGCTCTATAATGAAGCAATCCATTTGGAAAATAAGTCCGTAGCAGAAGCATAATCTGTGAACAATTCAGTAAGTGCTGGATTTATGACAAGTGATCCTGCCCCCTAGATGCTGCAGGTTCTTACCCTGTAAATAGGGCCTTCCCTTAAGAACCTAAACATTGAATGACCTGGAGCAGGTGCTTGGAAAATACTTGATTGGTTGGATGCATGGATGCTCTTCACTGTGGGAAATTATATGGAACTTGGTGTTTCGCTGTGACAAAATGCAATTTACATCCCTCACATGATTTTAGAAAGAGAGTAGATTTATGGTTCTCCACTTCTTTGATCTTTCCTCTTTCAATTCACCTGTTTTTCTGCATTATTAGATGGATGAATAATATGAACAATAACTTTCTTACAGTTTGTAAGTTCTTTTTTTAAAGTTTATTAATGTGCTCTTCTTTTCTGGGAGTGCTAACATTTTGTCATAATTCTCTTCCCCTGATCCCACAGATCCAGTGAGATGTCTGTTCTCCTATCTAAGGCCTCAGGTTTCAGTCACTTAGTGGTACACACTGTATTATCTTTTTTATAATATCTTTATTTTTGTACTAAGAAGTTTCTATAAGTGTACGAATAATAGTATAAAAATAAGTATAACAGTAGAAGAAAAAAGTATCTATCCCTTTGTCCTTTGAAGGAGAATTTCTTTTTGTTGGGGGGGCAGAAATAATCTACAGCAATGGATGTACTTTTTAATTGTTTTAGGAAAAAAAAAACTCTTAGAGTGTGAATCACTCACATTCATTATGTCAGAAAATGTCTCTTTGACAAACCATGAGAGACTATGGACTCTGAAAAACAAACTGAGAGTTCTAAAGGGGAGGGGGGTGGGCGGCTGGGTTAACCTGGTGATAGGTATTAAAGAGGGCACGTTCTGCATGGAGCACTGGGTGTTATATGCAAACAATGAATCATGGAACACTACATCAAAAACTAATAATGTAATGTATGGTGATTAACATAACATAATAAAAAAAAGAAAATGTCTCTTTGGAGACTGGGGGAAATTTCAGAATGGACAGAATGAAGTGAGATTTCTTTCTGTCTAAAACACAGCCACTAACTGCCCATGGACCTGAGGAGCCATCATTTGAATCAGCTACCAGCTCAGCGGGGGTACAAGGCCGGTGAGCCTGTCTGAACCACTTGTCCTCAAGTGGCCAACAGACAGGGAAGGCAAAATGGACTGGCCTCACTCTGCTTTGCCCAGTACAAACTCCCTTTCCACTTCCTAACCTATTTGAAGCCCATCTCTGTCTTCTGTTTTAACTTGATATTTGGGGAATGAAAGTCAGCTTAGAAAGAGTAAAGAAAAATGGCGGCATATGTCACAAGCAGGCATTCGCTGAGATTGCTTCCTCTGTGTCATCTATGCCTCTTCTCAGCAACCAACCCTAACTAACCCCTCACCCTGGAGAACTCCTTGAGAAGTGAGAGCCATGACTTGCATTGGAACAGAGCAAAGCCAGTCTTTGCAGTGGCCTTCAAGACCTTCACGGTGGGGATACCCCCAGCCTGCAGGCTAACACCCGCCACTATCCCTTCTCATTCCGCTCTTCCCTGGCTCCCTGGCTGTGTCCCCTTTCCCCAAAGAGCTGCAGTGTGACATCCATCTCCACCTCAGGTGCTTGTTCAAGTCACGTTCTCAGTGGCTTACCCTGACCACCTTATTGAAAATCACAGAGCTCTCTACCCTGGCATTCTCAAAACTCTTTATTCACTCTGCTTTTAAAAATTGCATTGATCATCTTCTAAAATACCAAATACTTTGCTTTATTTATTATGTTTATTATTTATTATCTATCTCCCTCATCTGGTTCCCAAAATAAGCTCATTGGAGCTTTTTTTATCTATTGTTCCTGTTGTTTTGTTCACCAATATGCCTAGAGTAGTGTCTGGTTTTTATTAGGTACCCAGTAAATATCTGTTAATGGTTTAATAAATGAATAAATTATCCTTTTGCTTCTTTTGTCAGACACAACTGATAAGAAGTGGTTATATTTATAGTAAAATCGCATTCATTAAATACAAAGATCCAAAATATAGCCATCTTATTTTTGAGGTTAAACAGTTGCAGACTCTTAAGAAGCTTATAGATTAGATTTGGTTTTTTGTGTCTTGGTTCCACTCTTATGAAGCTTGCTGCCAAAAATTCCCATGGCAGCTTGTTCCTTGTTAAGACTGCGGGGATATATTTAGAGCACAAAACCTCTGTATAAGGATCACTAAACTCTGGTGTATACCTTCTTCATTCACCTCTGTTAGCTTTGGCTCTGGGTCTTACACTAAACTCTGCTGTAAATGTTGCTGCTTTCAAACCTCTTATACAGAAATGTAGGCTTCAACAAGACCTAACTTGAATGACTCCTGGCACTAGAAAGGTATTTAGGATAAGGATGAGCTGCCTTTCAACAAGGCTTGCAAATTAAAGAATTATACTTTCTCAGGCTATACCACAGGAAAATCCCTGCACTAGAGATGATTCATTGATTATATTTTAGGTATATGTTTTGTCTAGGCCAAAAATTCACTCATTCTATGTACAAGTATACCTGGAGGTATACATCTCTTTTCCAATTTTCTTAGTATATTTTCCATAATTAAAAATCAACTCTGATGCTGTGAGTTCATTTTAAATCAAGAAATATCTTTATTTTCCCCAAAGGAGAATTGTCTTATGGGTTTTTTTTTTAATTTGTTTAATATTCTGAAGAAATCCTTAAGCCAAGAAGCCATAACCTACGTGTCGGGAGCTGCTAACAATTAAAGCAAAACAATATATTGAATAAAAATGGTTTAATCACCATGAAGCCTGGGGCACCTGGGTGGCTTAGTTGGTTGGGCAGTTGGACATATGTCTTTGGCTCAGGTCATGATCCCAGGGTCCAGGAATCTGGCCATGTCAGGCTCCCTGCTCCGCGGAGAGCCTGCTTCTCCCTCTCCCTCTGTCTCTTCCCTCTGCCTGTGCTCTCTCTCTCTCTCTCAAATAAATAAATAAAATCTTAAAAAAAAAAAGTTACAATCACCATGAAGCCTGGAATTGGAAGGTGTGGGGAGGAGAAAGAGCCCTTATCATTTGTATGTTCATGTTTATTCTTCTGATTCTAATTCAGTATAATGCATTTAATTCTAGGGGGAGACTGATATTTATTATTTTGAATATTTGAATATTATGAATTTACCCTCTAATCAGAGTTTAATTCCTAGGTCTGAAACCATGCCTAGAAACACAAGCTCACATTCTAAAAAGCTCATCCCTTGAGACCTGCTATGATAGATAGACAAGATCTATTTGACTCTTTCCTTTGGAAAGATCCGAGATTATTTTCCAGGTTCTGTGATCTGTGAGCTTTTAGCTGTGTTGTTTCTAGAACCCAGTGCTGATAAGGCCCTGAAAGTGGGATAACAGTATAGGGGACTTGGTCTGTTTCGTGGGCCCACCCCAGCCAGGCTCTGAAGCTGGGATCCATTCCCAGCTCTGTTCCTTTGTAACTGTGTGGCCTTGGAATTCATCTGAGCCTCCTTTTCCTCACTGGTAAATTAGAAATAACAAGGACACCTGTATAAGATAAATCAGTAATAGTTCTCAGTAAACATTAGCTGTCAATATCATTCACATCTTTTAATCCTCACAGCATTCCTACAACAATTCTACAACTCCACAAAGAATCTACATCCCTCCCTTAGACATTATCAAATCCAGGCACAGGACAACTTGCTCAAAGGCATCCAGAAAATAAGGGGTTAAGCTAGTTTAAATTTAGAAAGGCTCTTGCTCCTCCTTCCCGGACAACTCCTTTGAAGCTATTTGATTTTAACCCAGGAATTTCTTTCTGTCTGTGGTTGAGAACATGAACTTTAATCATTTTCATTTCTCTGTGTTACTTACCAAGGGTCTGGGGCTGAAAGTCAGCCCCTATCTTGACCCTGAAGCATTGGTTTTTTGCTATAAAAGAACATTCTACCCTGGAGATCTGATCACAGTAGCTCAATACTAATGTTTGTACAAAGCTGAGCTAGTTCCTGGGAACCTCTGTAACATATATTTGCCCCTGGGGTCACTAATGGCAGAGAGATCAACAGTTAAGTGGGAGCTAAGTGAAACATTTATAGGAGAAGGAGAAGGAACATTACAACTGGGGCCACATCCCTTGGGGCATATACAATTCAGCTTTATTTCAGAGTGCAATTCATCTTTCTGTATTTTAAAAGACATTCTGCTTCAAACATTTTATAGTGTTTTAATGGCCCCCTGAAAGGGAACTCCTAAACCTGCTTTGAATGCCTCCTGTGTGCTTAGCCCTATGTTTGGGACCAGAGAGGGACCATTCTTGACCATGACTATAAGATAATAATCGAGTAGAGACACCTTAATAACACAGGACAAAATAAGAACTGCAAAGAATATGCTAGCAATGTGGACCTTTGTTCTCCCCGAGGCTGATAACCGTCAGGCAAACAGAAAGACTTTCAATCTGAGGTGGTTATTTTGAACAAAAAGAATGTGCTGTGATCAAACAAGAAAAGGGAACAACTTATTCTGATGGGAAGGCTTGGGAAAGGCCCCATGGAAGAAACAGTCCTGGCCTCAAAGAATAAATAAAATTGTAATCGAGGGCTACAGAGACAGCCTGAGCAGAAGGCAGGGAAGTGGGTGAGGGGACTGAACATCCAGATGACCAGGAGCCTCTGCAGTTAAGCGTGGGCTCCCTACAGGCAGCGGTGGAAGGTGAAGGGTGAGGGTAAGTTGGAGCCCTTCTGGAAGGCATAACTGACATGGAGTGTGTGTTCTATTTTCTGAATAATTGGGAGGCTCCCGAGGGGCAGAGTAATCTATTCATTTCACTATTTTGGAAAAAATAATTCTGGAGCTAACACAAAGGATGAATTTAGGGGGTGAAACTGGAAATAGGACCATCAGCTAAGAAGTGCATGCAGAAGGCACAGCTGTCAGCCAGGGATGAGGCCATCACCATGACGGTTGCCCAAGAAATAAAAGAGCTTTCTGAGGGGGCCAACGACTACTCACCGGGACAATAATTTGCTATTGTCCATGGGGAGTGGGGAGAATTGAAAGATGGGATGAAAGAATTGGTGAGTGTAACCAGGGTATCTTGTGAGGCGATGACAGGTACTGGGTTCCCTGACAAAGCTGGAGTTGGTGGAAAATCTCATGTTTTATGACCCTACTCAGCTGCATTGCAATAACGTCATCTTCCAGATCCTTTCGATATTACAAAGCATAATTTTCTATTTTCAAAGCACAAATATACTTGATAAAAGCAAACCATTCAAGAAAGCTTAGAATGTGCCCAAAGGAGGCCACACCAATGCCCTCTATAGCTTGAACTTGTAGGGGAGGCAAGACTTGATCTCTACCCACTTGGGTGTTCAGCTGGGACTCTAACAAAAAGACAGGTTAAGGAGAAAAACAAACAGGAGTAACATGTACATTTCATGTACATGTGGGAGACGCCCAGGAAAAGTAAAACTCAAAGAGGTGGTTTTAGAATCCTGAATTAAATATCACTGAGTAGGGAAAGGGGAGGGGACATAGGCCTCTGAAGGGAGAGCATCTGATCTTTAGGAAGAATAGATGAGAAGAATATTGTGTGATCAGGTTTGTCAGGGTGCAGTATCGACTTCCAGTCTCGTCTCCAGCACTAAGAGTCAGTGCTCCCTGATCAATAACACTCCTGGGAAAGGGATTTATGACCGTTCTTTTGGAGCATTTATCTCTAGAGAGATTAGGTTGTTCAGAGACAGTGTCTCCTTGCATTTACCATTTTCAAATGCTTGCAGCTCAAAAATCATCAATATAGCGAAGTAACATATTTTGGGGTAAGTGTTCTGCCACCCTTCAAGCTAAAGGTAACCTGGGAATGACTATGTCAGACACCCAGAAAGAGCCATTAGAAGAGCAATGCCTTGAGCTGCTTTAAGGAAGGTTATTCTGAGCCTTATCTGTTTCTCTGAAAATACATTTCACCTCTCTCATTTTCTCTTTCTTTTTCTTCCTCATGCCTACGCTTTTTAGAGGAAAAGTCCGGTAAGAAATAAGTCCTTTCCACATTTTGGCCAAACATGACTTCTGTTCATTTTCATCATCTGCATAATGACTGACTGTGTTTAACACCTAAACAAGATTTTGAATTTTAAAAACAAACCTTTGTGAACCAGGACAAGGTCTAATTATGCCCCATGGGGAAAAAAGGAAGTTGGTTGCTAAGTGATTTTACAAGTCCGTTATGAAGGGCCACAGTGTAATTTTGTGAAGATTTCACCTCTGCCTCCATCACAGGCATATGATTAAATATTTAAGGTATTGAGTTTTATTTTTTGCATTTTCCACCTGGATTAGTCAAGCTACTTATACATACTGTGAGCTAGGCAAGCCTTCTTTTAAGTTAATTTCTTGTTTAATGCACAACATGATAGCATCCATGAATGAAGGCCTGTGAAGCTGGCCTAGAAGAGGGAAGTTGTCTTTCTTCTTTTGTTTTTCAGCTAATCAGAAAAATATCCCCTTCTGGAGTTGTCAAAGAGACAGAAAAATAAGATCTTTATAAAGTGCAAAGCAACTCTTTCACACTCCTTTTTAGTACCAGTGGGTGATTTTTAGTGGCAGCACAAATCTACTATGATGTACCTACATTTTTTTTTTAATTTTAGGACAACAATGAAATAGATCTACTAAAAAAAAAAGGAAAAAAAAATTCAATGTTCTCTTCTCAGTTACCTGGTATATTGGGAAAGTGTTCCCAGGATGCCGATGCTTGGCTGACACAGGTAACCTCTCCACCGAAAATCATGGAAATACTGTGTTTCCATGTTAACGAGCACCAAGGAATGGTTGGTGGTTGGTTGTACTTAACTCACCTAAGTGGATGCTGCAGTAAATTTGTCATTCTGTCCATTGGCCTCTGCCTGGTGGTCTCCGTACCACCTGCAGGATACCCGACCTGTGGCAAGTCCGTGTGATAGGAAGGAGGAGAAGTGGAAGACACAGAAGAACAAAAACGGGATCAAAATACTAAAGTACATCAAAATACGAACCCAAAGTCTTTTGGTTTCTAAAGATAAAATAAACACATTATTATTATTATCACTATGGCTACTACTAAATTGAATGGCCCACTTCTGAGTAACCGCGAGTCACCTACATATCACGTGCTATGTGGCATACAATTTTGTTGGTGTGCTTTAGTAGCCTTTCTTTATATTTTGCCAATTGCACTTATTCTTGACTCTGAATCTTTCTCTAACTTATCCAAATTTGACCACTTCAAAAACTGACTCAATTGGGTGGCCTGAAGTCTACCTCCAGGGCCTCAAAAAGGCACTGTTCCTCATGGGTTTTCCCTTGTTGTCCTTACCGCAATTTTAACTGCAAGTAATCCTTGTCATTTTGATCTGTGTGTTTTTAAGGACGAGTCCTCCTCCCACTCCCTGGCCTCATTTTCCTTTGGAAATGTCCATCTTGTTGATTGCCCAATCTGGTTGAGTCTTAATGATTATCTTGGTTAGTAGCGGGCTCTTTGTTTCTCTTCCCAAATGGGGTTTCAAAAGATCATCTCAACCAAGTCCCATTGGACATGATAGATATTCACTGTACTCTGACTTGTAATGGGTACAGGAACAAATTTAAATATAAACAAACTCCTATAAGGGATGGGGGTAGAGGATAAGGCCTTGCCAGGTAGCTGGCCTTCCCCATCAGCATTTAAAAGCAAGTAAGGAAATGGGCTGGAATAAAAATAATACGCATAATGATCACATATTCTAATTCTTTCCTAGAAAATTCTCTAACATGAATCACTGAATTTGCTATGACTAGCCTATATAAAAATATTTTGTTTGGTGCTTGGTAGCTTTTCATGCATTTTCCTCTGATTCTCCATAGCACTGAATTTAGCATGTTGTAAAACTTCAAAACCTGAGGCTGACTTAGTGATTTTGATGAGCAAGACAGATTGGGTTTGGTTACTTCTTTTTATAAATATCTTAAAACACTTACCCGCATTGGCTAAGACTAAGGTATTCTAGTAGGCTGACTTAAAATTAATCCTTTTGTGCAAAAAATAACAAAGCAAAGCTGGTGTGGAATAAGGACACTGTAGAAACTATGAGGACATAGGCTGAAATATTATCTGAGGGAGGCATATTCCTATTGCAAATTATATACATTCTAGAAATACAACATGTTTTAGCAGAAGATCTTCATTCTAGTGACCAAATTATAAATTATTAGTGCACACCCACCCTGAAAATAACCTCAAGATATAAAGTAAGAGTTATCTCTTATTTGCACACCAAAATAGAAGTAGAGGGAATAATAAATATTTCCAAAACCTTTTCCAGAATGTACCAGAAGATCAAGAGAAATCTAGGAATTGAGCAATTAATATTTAAATAGGAGCTCAGGAGATTTGTTCAGAAAAGGAATAGACCAATTGCAAAGTCCCTGTTCAAGTAATCAGGTGAAGTAATAAGAACAGTAGATAAAATTTACTGAGAGCTTATTATATGTGATACAGATGTCTGCAATCAGAGACAAATTGGCCACCTGCTGATTCTGAACAACTGAATAAGTGTTTTGTTTGCTTGTGCAGTTAAAAACAACTTTAGCCCCATTTAAAAACCAGAATGTTTGAAATTAAAAAAAATATATCAGGATGTGCTGCTTCTCTCGACAACTCGATCTGGCAGCCCTAGGCCCAGATTTTTTGCAAGGCAGACATGGGTGCACTTGAGTAGTGTTGAGTTCCCCAGAGCTTTGTGAAAGACACATGCCTTTACCAATAGCATCCCTCTCCTTGCCCTGTACTCATCTGAGTTTGTCACTCAACGCGTAGTGTTCAGCTTACAGAATATATCAAGTCCGGGGCCACCTGGGTAGCTCAGTCAGTGAAGCATCTGATTCTTGATTTGGGCTCAGATCCTGATCTCAGGATTGTGAGATTGAGCCCCACCTTGGGCTCCATGCTGGGCATGGAGCCTGCTTGAGATTCTCTCTCTCCCCCTCTGCCCCTCCCCGCCCTCACCTCATGCTCTCTCATGCTTTCTCTCTCTCAAAAAAAAAAAAAAAAAAAAGAATCTAAACTAGAATGTACCAAGACCTGATACAGATGACTTTCCTTCCACCTTTGAAGCAAATTCTATATATTGGTAGAACAAAGATAAAATGCTAAAGGCTTCAAGGATCTTGGAAAATGAGAAGGAGTAAAATAAAAAATAGGTAAAGACTTTCCTTTCCTGGCTCTTACAGATTTTGCTGTCAAAATTGTTGTTCAGGGTGCCTGGGTGGCTCAGTTGGTTAAGCGACTGCCTTGGGCTCAGGTCATGATCCTGGAGTCCCGGGATCGAGTCCCACATCAGGCTCCCTGCTCAGCAGGCAGTCTGCTTCTCCCTCTGACCCTTTTCCCTCTCATGCTCTCTATCTCTCATTCCCTCTCTCTCAAATAAATAAATAAAATCTTAAAAAAAAACCAAAATTGTTGTTCAGCAGAGCCTATAGCTGCTTATGCACCTTAATGGTGATAAATAACATATATGGAGCCCTTCAATCTGATGTGTAGAATTCTTTTTCTTTTGAAGGTTTCAAATAGCTCTTAATTATGGACTTTGAGGATTTCTGGGTCTGAGCTCTCCACAGCTTCTAGGTGGGACTTCTGGGTTCATGCTGTGACTGCATGAATTTGAACAGCTTTTCCCAAATGAAGGCATTTTGCAAGTGGAGTTTCCAAAATGCTATCTTTTTTTTAATTCAAATTAGTTAACATACAGTGTAGTATTGGTTTCAAGAGTAGAATTTAGGGATCCAACACTTACATCTAACACCCAGTTTCATCCCAATAAATGCCCTCCTTAATGCCCATCACCCATTTAGACCATCCTCCCACCCACCTCTGTCCAGCAAGCCAAATGCTATCTTATGATGTTGGCTTTTGCTAGAAAAAAAAATACAAACAGGAACTGTTCATTAAAAATATAGGTTTTTAAGTCATTGGAGATTAAAATATGGCTTAATTTGGGTAGATTGATATAACTTTAATTATTCTGAAAAGTGTTCTCTCCTCTCTTAAATTAATAAAGTTTCTTTGAATTTAAGGTTCTGCCTCTATATGGGTATGATCTGCATTTCATTTTGCATTACTTTTCATAATTTCCTCTTAGGGAAATTTGTGTCACTTTCATTCCTCTCTTTGCTGTAGTTTATGCTACTTTTAAAAGTGATTTGTTTGCCATGAGATTGAAGCTAAAATCATAAATTCCCACATTTTCTTCTTAGAGAAGAATTTTAGTCTGGTCATTAAAAGAATTATAAAGTCTAAATGTTCATTTAAGATAGTTAATTCCTCTGAAAACATAGTATGAATTAGTAAAATAATTTAAGCCCAGAAATACATATTCATAAATGGTTTTTTTCTCTGATTTAAATAAATTACATCCACACATATCAACAAAGGTATAAGAAAGGTGGGAGCAATAGAGAATAGAACCTGGAAAATCAGGCAAATGAGAAAGTCTAAAATATTAGAAATAAAATTGACTAGAGTAAATAGTTCCAAAATAACGAGTTCTGTTATACAACATTCAAAACAGGAAGTAACCATTCATGGTTCTCTGCTTTAGGAGTCCTCCAACAATATAATGTAAGAATGAGACCAGAGATCTAAACTCTGTCTCTGGTTCTACACATTCACTAGCTGTGGGTCTCAGAGACTCACTTCCCCCTCTTTATCAATAGGCCATTGGTCCAGATATGCTTGGAGGCCTCCCAGGTATAAAACACTAGAGGCTTGTTTCCTGTCTATGTTCTAGAGTAAAACAGTCCTTCTCATTTGAGCAACCTTCTAGAGACTTATGTGCTTGTGCTCCTGGCCTGGATTTGGGGATTGGGGCAATACTGGGTCCCAGGTAGCCTTTAGGAACTTCGTGGGGTAGCCCATATTTTGAAAACAAAACTCTAAGCAACATCTCTTTCCCCACTCACATGATAGTCACTCTTGTTACTTGCTACAGAAAAATCCTGAAGAGGGAGAGTAATCAGAGATTGTTGGGGTAAATTGACAGCAGCCATAATCCAGGTGTGAGAAGTGAAAGAGAGAAGTCATATGTCTGCTCGTTGTGTTCTTCCAGACATCATCTGGTCCACCATTGTTCTACTGATGGTGGACAGTTTGCATTATTGCTATCTGTCCTTGTCAGGGGCTCCTCGTCTTCCTCATCACATCCCTACCCTTTGGTAGAGGCTGCCCAAATCACCAGGCCAAAAAAATTTCCTCATCAGCATTCATTCCATAGTACATCAAAGAGAAGAGCCAGCAAAGAGGTCTTTCTACTCCTGCTCTCTGATTTGGGGAGGCTCCAATTTCGTCCAAATTATGTGGGAAATGAATTATGTTTATGGCATTTGCTAACACCCCGTTGTGTGTGGAAATACTTTTCTCTGTCATACCTAGTCTCTAAAACCTCCTCCCCAAATAATCTGGAGAGAAATTCCTTATGACAAAACATTAAAAGCTGTCAGTGAAGTTTTCTTGGAAGTTTCTTTCTTGTTCTTGTATGCACATCACTGAAATAGTACACCCCATTAGCAAAGCTATATTATACCACAGATCGCTTCTTTTTAAGGTTCTCCAAACTTCCTTATGGTTTAAATAAGCCACAGGCACGATGACTGCCTGTTTTCCTTTGGCCTGGTTACTTAAAGAGTGTATGTTTGGTTGGCTGTTTATGAAGTCCTCTATTACCCAAGCCTGTTGACTGATCCATCATTCTCTGACTAGGTATCTGTTCTCTCTTCCTTTTTGCTGATCACAGAGGCGCAGTCCGGTAAGAACCCTCAACATTTTTATCTTAAACATGTATAGAGAAAATTGTTGCCAAGGCAAGGTAGCCAGGTTTGGATTCCCCATTAAATTTCTGATAACTCAGGATGAATGAAGCAGATGAATTAGGTTTACTGGTTTGAAGCCTCTGGTCCTATAAGCATCAAGAGCATGTTTTAGAATTATCAGAACACTTTTCCATAACAAACTAAATTAATACATAGATATCCCAACCCTAGTGCTAAATTTGAAAAATGTGTGTGTGTGGGTGTGTATGGTGTATATACAAGGCCTGGAGGTTGGCCAGAAAGCACATAGAAGTTTACAGCAAAATGACAATAAAAACTAGAAAACTATAAGGAAAGTAAGGAAACAATTTTTAAGCCACATTGTTTTTAAGCCCAAATTTAAAATAAGTTCCTGGACCATAATTTACATTGGTCAGTATACTGATATACTGATATTACATAATAATATAGAATCATAATTTCCATCTTGGGAGGAAGAGACATGTTTTCGGGTCAATACTCCTAGACTGTCACATAAATCTATTATTTCACCACCGAAGTCGAATCAGTATTAGTTTGCATTGCTCAAAGTGAAATCCCAGTCATTTTTCTCAGGGTGAAGAGTCTGATGAATTTAAAGCAACAAAAGGAAGGGTCTTTACTATGTTTGAAATGACCTCCCCTCTGCCTTGAGAGAGGAAATAGAACTGAAAACAATGCCCTCAGAAATGCCCTCCATGGGCATATGCCGATTTGATTAATCATTATGTGAGGCCACTAGTCTGCCCCAGCTGACAAGCTGGTGGTTCTCTGTTTACACCATATAGCCAATGATCAAAGACAACACCTTCAGGGACTGCTATTCACATGTGGATGATTCTCCCCAGCAGTTAGGCCACATGTCAGAGTATGACAAGTTACTCTTTTTTTTTTTTTTAAGGAAAAAGAGGAAATTAATTCAAAATGGAGGTGATTGATTCACAACATACATGTAAGGACAATCATTGAAAAGAGGAAAAATGTGGTCCTTTGGAAAGGAGACGATTTTTTAATTCAATGGGCTTTTTCCTGACTGGTTTGTGTGGTCGACATAACCTTGACCTTGTTCTAGATTTGCCATACTGCAACTCCAGGCCATCAGAGAGCCATGAGCCAGATCCAGCTGACAAGGGCGATTTTCTTGTCTGTTGCTGCTGACTTCCTGCTGATCATTCATATTATTTGTTCCTTTCTAAAGTGATATTATTTTATTCTTCCTAATCTCTCAACAACAGAGTTTTCTTGCCATATCTTGCTTGCACTGAACCGGTGATTGTTCATTTATGAGGAGCATTTAATAAGAATGTTACCCGGCCTTCTTGCTTAGCGCCTCTCCACAGTAAACACCTAGTGAATGCATGGATACACCTGGAACCAATAAGTACCAAATAAACCTTGTACCTTCTCTGGCTTCATAAGTATTACATTTTTAATAAAGGGGGTAAGATAGCCAAAAGATCTTCGATAATCTGGGGTCCCCTATCTCTTGGGTTTCAGGTCTCATAATTCTAGATGGATCCCATTCCCTCACGGCTAACCTTGTGATTGACGATTTAGAAGTAGAGGCCCTGGTATTTTTATTACACACCCATAGAAATCTGACCATCTGGGGCTCCGAAACCTAGAAAAACATTTTAATTCCATTTAGACGATTTGTTCTATTTTTGTCTACAGAGCCTTATTTTCCAAAAGCCAGCCTGTATCCAAACTCCCATGCTAATGACCGTAGCTGATTTAAATGACCATATTTAATTTAAATGCTTATTAATTTAAATAAACATGTTAACTTAAACATATGAATTTAAAATGTGTATTCATTAAAGTAAATAAAATAAATATCTATTTTAAAAATCTTTACTAATAATGGGATAATTCTCTATAATGGCACAGACACACCAATTTTGTTATTAGGCAAGACAAGCCAGAACATATAGTTCGAAAAATTAAGCCATTCACTAGAAAACATCTAGTGAATTCTTGCTCAAATTGAAACTGCCCTTCTGTTGTAAATGAGTTCAAAATGAGACAGGAAGTTCTGGTAAGTCCTAGGAAAGAAGGTAAGAAGTTTCTTCCAGGTCTGTTACAGAGGCACTACATCTTGTCCTGTGTTGTTAATGTTATCATGTGAGAGAAGAGAACGTACCTGCGACCCCCCACTAAGCACATGGTCACACCCTCTGAAATATTTCCCTATACTTGCCCTTTCCCACCCCCAGCACTGGCCCTGCCATTCTCTTAAGGCAGGCCCTCTCCAGCCATGTCCCACCCCATGATGCCACCCTTCCAGTGCTCTCCTTTTCTGGTAGCACCCCATGCTAAGAAACTTCAGAGTAGTTTTGAATCAGTTTTTTTATCTAATCAATCTTTCTGTGATGGAAATAAATTTCTGCTAAGGTATTATAAAAGCGAGGCATGACCTTCTCAAATAACTCCTGCCAGGGCTCTTTGTATTCCTACAGTAGCACAATGCCTTGAGCTAAAGGAATGACTTCCAGGTGGCAGAGAGGTGGGCCCTGTTGCAGGCAGGGGGAGTAAATTGGGGTGGGGAGGGCACCTGGGGAGAACAGAATTCCCTGGCCTCCTGATTACAACAGCCCGTCCAGGGGCAATGCCTCCAAGTTTTCCTTCCCTTTAACATTTGTTGCTTAGATCTTTACAAATTACATTAGTAAAATAATGACTGTTTTTACTGACAATTCAGGGACCGCCCCTACCCTGATAAAAGCAGACAATACTCCTAATACATTCTATAATTTTCAAACATATGTTAAGCTTGGATTTAGTCCTCTGATAGACTTCAAGGTTTGTTTTTTTTTTTTAAATAGACGATTCAATGTTTGCTTAATTTATCAAATCTACCCAGGTAAGGGGTTTTTCTGGTTCAGAGACTTATGATTTACCCTCCCTTTCTCTCTATAATCCTTGAGTAAAACGAAAAACTGATTTATATGTGTTTGTCTACAATTTCCAACTTGAATGCAATTCTGAGAAAAATCTCATTTTTCCCCATCTGTATTTCTGAGTTCAGTTGAATTGCAATGATAGAAATATACATATTGTACATAACATATATGTGGTCTTAAGCCTTATAGTGTCTATTTCTAATTCTAGGGTGCAATTAAAAGGAACTTATCCAGTAAGTATATCCTAGCTACCAGAAATAGAATAAATTTTAAAAGAAGAAATAGTTCCTTGGATCTTGGAGTATATATATATATATATATATATATATATATATTTGCATTATACACTCTTGGGCTTGATTTTTAAGGCTCATGAATACTTTACTTTTACAGCAAAGAAATTTTGTAATGATAAAGGGGCCTCATGGGTTCTGAATGATTAATATTTAAATTCTGAAAATGAGTATGTTTTTGGAAAAGCATTGCTATCTTCTTCCTTTATTTATCAACCCTTGATGTATCATTTGCCTTTAAAAATGAATTTAATCAAGTGTGGATTTGTTGAGGGGGGAGGGGGGAGGAGAAGGGCAGAAGGAACTGAAGGTAGATGCAACTAACCCATTCATAATGTTATCTGATATAAAAATTGTAGTCAACCAAAGTGATATGATACAGGTTATAATTTACGTAGGGCATGATTTTCCTCTGTGGCATATAGCACATTCTAGCAAATTCAAATTCATATAACATTTTCTTGGCATTTCAAGAAAAGAACAGGCAAAGAATGCTGGATTCCTGTACTATGTGCATATGGCCTGGCTTAGTATTCTCTTATGGTAATTGGAAAGCGGAACTGCTCAAGGCGGCAGACATTTGAAGAATGGTAGGCTACTCCGCTAAACTCTGCAATATACAACTCTTCTGTGTAACAGCTTATCATGGTAATTCCTTGGTTAATTAGGCTTTACAAACGCCAGATCAAATGCTACTACATATGTCTGATATATGGCTGTTAAATTGCAGGGTAGAGGGTTTGTTTTGCAAAATTTTCATATTGAGTTGCTTATTGATGAGACTTAAATCTCTAAGTGTTTCCAAACATAGCTCATAAGACATATCAGGAAGGAATAGTAAAAAGTATGCCTAAAAGCTTTCTTTGTCCTGTACATCAGGTGAAGAAGTGGCAAGACCCAGGCGTTCCACACCAACTCCAGAACTTATAAGGTGAGCATGGAAGGCGTTAGTTGTGTTTTATGTAAGGCTTCATGCAGTGTTAACAATTCAGCAAATCTCCTTTAGGCTGAACCCTCAACTTCTATTAATAACGGCGCTGTTCATACGTAAGTCCATAGCATGATTCAAGTATGTTATCATTTCTCACAAGTGTAGCCTGAGGAAGATCCTTAGGGGGAAGAACTGTAGAGTCATCTCTACAGATAGTGACTGTCTATCAGAATGTGCAGGCCCCTCACTAATGGGAGGGTTAAAGTCTGTATGAAGAGGACTTTTGGTGTTTGCAATGCTGATCTGATACATGATTATATTGCCCTATAAAGAATAACCTGTTCAGTTGGATCCAATTTTGTGATGCATTGCACCTGTCATACACCAAAAGAATCTTCTATTTGTTTTTGTTTTTTTTTGTCTTTGACAAAACATTGTATTTTTGCACCGTGTATCCTTTGGGTTAAGTACTGTACAAATGGGCATTGTTTTCCCAAAAGACTACTATTTCTATTTAAAAGGTGGATCTTTTTCATTTTCCCTCCTTCTCCAGCCCGACTCCCCCTTCACCTCTTACTCCCAGTACACAGACACACACACAGACACATACACACACACACACACAGAGAGAGAGAGAGAGAGAGAGAGAGAGAGAACTCATCAGGATTAATGAGGGGGTTCAGGTCTGGGAAGAAATGAAGATTATGCAGCCTTTTGTTAATAATCAGTTTAAGTAATAATTAGGAGAAAAGTTAAGATTTTAACTTATTCCCTCCTTTCCCCTTGATTTCTCAATGTTCTTTTTCTGAGATAAGCTGTGTTTAAGGTATTAGGAGGTTATAGCTAGTCTATTGTGTTTGTTGGTTGGGGAGACAGGTTGGAAATTAGAAACTAGTAGACCTAGTTTCTGATTCAAACACAAACTTCCTGGGTGGCTTGTCATTTAACCTCCCTATACCTGACTTTCACTAGTCACCAACCGCATTAACTACAATACAGAGATGTGATGAAGACAAATATAAATGGTTTTTGAGATCCAAAGAGACTAAGGTGCTTTGCAATAAACTGTTATCTCTAGTATTATCTCTTCTAGGTATAGAGAATCATGATGATTTGAAAGAGTTTTTCTTTTCCAACTCATTTCTATTGGGCCATCTCCTTGGTTTCCCACTGAGAACTGGGGATCTTATCTCCTACTGATTCTCTTGGTCCATAATACATTTGACATTTTTACGTATACTTTCTAGCCCCATGGGATCTTCCATTCATGCCTTTGTACACACACATCTATCTGCCTTACCATGAAAAATACTCGAAAGCTTGTATATCTTTTTAGCATTAATATTCCCTTTCTCTCTGTTTTGTTTTAATCTGTGTGATTTAGCAAAAAGCCTACAGATGACACGATGGCCCTTGCTCCCCTCTTTGGTCCACCATTAGAATCAGCTTTTGATGAACAGAAGACAGAAGGTAGGAAAAGTGTGTATCTCTCTAGATTTTTTTCTTTTCATTGAAGTATAACTTGCCTTGAGCAAAGGTATGTGTTTTGAGCCATGTACCATCAGATCCTCAAGGGAAAGAAAAGTTCTGATCTAGGTGTGCTGTTGGAACAAGAGTTTCATTTGAAAACCTCCAGTATTTTAGGATTTGCAACTTTACTTCCGGAAATATCAAGTAGCTAACAAGTTCACTCCTCAAAAGCGGTAGGTAAGAATTATTGCAAATGGATACAAATCACTGGAAATAAGTCAGGGAATAAGTGCTCTGTGAGCCAAATGGTCATCATGGTGGAGCCAGACCTTCACACTCCCTGGCAGAGTCACTGTCACGGTGATCCAACCTCCCCGACCACATTTACTCTCTTCTCCACCTGGTTGGTGGAAGTGTCAATTGGATTGCTCACAACAGACTTGTTTGCAGGCTCGAGACCCAGGAATGACCCTGAATCATTGAGCAACTTACAAATAAAGTGTTGCAGAAAAAATATCAATTCAGCCATTATTATTGGGTTTACCTACTAAATATTTACTCCTAGAATGAAATATTTAACTTTTTAAAATTAACCATCTTTTTCAGATGGCTATAGATAGTATATACCTTGCTTGCAAAAATGAAGCTCCTTATAAAAGGGATCCAATCTATTCCTGAAATGTATTTATGCCCAGTGCATGTATCTCTGGTATCTGTGTTTGGTAATACGGAATATTTTTTCTGAAAAGTCATTTGATCTAAAAACGCTGTGGTATGTGTATAATAAAATGTTATTTTTTACACTGTTGGTCGAAGAAATCAAGTTTAACTGTTAAGGACAACAGGGCTTGAAAGCATAATGAGTAGACTGCACTACAGTAGCAAAGAGACTCCAAAGTACAGGGACTTAATATAGAATTTTATTTCTGTTTTATGTCAACAATCTCAAGGTAAACAATATAAGACTGGTAGGGTGGGTCTGCTATTTTTTTTTAAATTTGATTTCATATGGATTTTTTTTTAATTTTATTTATTTATTCATGAGAGACAGACAGAGAGAGAGAGAGAGAGAGAGAGAGAGAGGCAGAGGGAGAAGCAGGCTCCCAAGGAGCAGGGAGCCCAATGTGGGACTCGATCCCAAGACCCTGGGATCATGACCTGAGCCGAAGGCAGACGCTTAACCATCTGAGCCACCCAGGCGCCCTGGGTCTGCTATTCTTAACATGTGGCCTTTGTCTCTGGGTCCAGAGGAGCTGGTCCAGCTCTCATCATCTCCCAGTCAGAATAAAGTGGGGAGGCGGTAGGGGACAGGGAGGGCTAGTATACTCACTGCCAATTCCTGTGAGGGCAAAATCTGCAAGAGACATATGTCACTTTAGCCAGAGCCAATCAGAGAGAATTTAGTGCCATCTGGCCAGCTAGAACTTTTTAACTGAGGAGAAATGGAGAATGGATACTGGAAGAGAGCTAGCAGTCAACCGCATCAAAATATTTTTCAATAATTAAGTTAGGAAAATGCATAAGGAACATCCCTAAATTGCTCCTTCAGGGATTTGAATGTCTACAACTTAGAATCCCTAAGTAAAGGTGGCCTTGCAATGAGTCTGTCAGTTGTCTTACTAACTCAACTATGATCAAGTTTGTTTTTTTAATGACTAAATTGTGTAATGACTAAAGGTGGGGTTTGATTTGTTGCCTCTGCATCTAACTATTAAAGGAATTCCATGACTGTATGGAAACTTGATTTACAAAATAGAAAACAGTTTTTAAAAAATCAAGGTGGTGTCCCACATCAAATCCATTAAAAAAAAAATGCTGCTTCACATCTTTGGATAACATTTGCTTTCATGTTAAAACAGAACTAAGAGCATCTTTGGGTTTGTGATGGAGAGGAGATACACAACTGAATTTGTCTATGAGCCTGGCTTGCTTTGTCTTGAGGCGGTTTCACCCCCAAAGTTCTATAAAGTTCCAACCTTTGCACCAAGCACACTAGCTCTTCCAATATCCACACTTACCTTTCAGATCAACTCACTCTCACTTCTTTTTATTGATTCTCCCATCACTAATTTAAAAGGCCTGGGGGGAAAATATGTATTTTGGAGTTAGGTGTGCATGCCCAGGATCAGATCTTGGCTCTTCTACCTCACCAGGTAGCTCTTGGGCATGCTATTTAATCACTTTAATATTTGCTTCCCCTGCTGAAAATGGTACTAATATCAACCACCGGGCGGTGTTGTACGGATTAGAATATTTACTAATAGCTACTGACCTTGGGATAAGTGTGTTATATGGATTTTGTATGCCTTGTATTTATTTGTATTATCTCCTATGATCCTTTTAGTAACTCTCAGATTGCCCTTATTACCTTTACACCGAAGGAAGGGAAGCTCAGAGGTGAAACCACTGGCCCAAGGTCCTACAGTCTTAACTGTAAAGACAGGATTCAAATTCACATCCCACTAACTTCCCAGCCTGTATTTTACAACATAATGAATTACAAGCAGTACTTATATAGATCCTGGCACATGATATGTGCAGAGAAGATCTGGTTGTTTACATTGCATTGTTACCATAGCAATAAAAAAAAAAAATCTAAACAAGGAAACAGAAGAAATAGAAACAAATTGGGTTCAGTATCATTAGGCCCAATACCTTATTTCTCTGATTTACTTTAAGTGTGGAAACTCTTATTTATTTTCTGGTTCTCTTAAGATATTTACCAAACATTTTTAGAATAATGTCATTTCTCTTTTTGATGCTGTTAAAGGCTTATTTAAAGACCCTATATGATCCTTTAAAGCTATGAACCACTCTACAGAACCCAGGAATTTTCATTTCTGTAACCTATTCACACCAAACTTTAAATAAACCAACTTGAAATGACTGTCCATGGGATTAACGCCTGGATCTTTAAATGGGCACCAGAAATAGAACCAGTATATGTACTGACATTCAGAATGTCCTTAAGTGACCAACCAGGAAGAAAATACAGATGCTCTCTTTTGAAAGTTTTTATTCAGCTATGTGTGCACACACTGACACCCCTACCATCACCACACACACACACACACACACACACACACACCACTGCCATTTGCATTCTTTGCTTGAAAAGCATGAGGAGTAGCACACTTCTGAATTACTTTGCTAGGACTGAGGCAAGAGGGAGATAATTTTGCGAAGCTCAACTTTAAATTGAAATTTTAAGTTCTAAAATCCAGGAACGTTTCTTTTTTGAACTCACCCTGGGAAATTTTCTTTTATGTTTCCAGTTCTTTTAGATCAGCCTGAGATATGGGGTTCAGGCCAACCAATTAATCCAAGCATCGAGTCGCCAAAGTTAACAAGGCCTTTTCCCACTGGAAGTAAGTTATGTGTCTGCTGTGTCTGGAAAAATAAGTGACTCATTTTACTGTCTGTCTGCATAGTGAAATTAGGCAACTTGTAGAAAGTACGTAAGCAACATTTGGACTATATAATATTAAGAAAAGATGTGATTCTAATAGGCTTTAGACTTAAAGGGACATAGGGCAGTTTGTCAAGGCAAGAATAATATAATAAAGTAAAATTATTGACTTTGAATCATAGCCTCTTCTGACATCCGATAGGCTCATTCATTCATTCATTCATTCAATATGCACATATAAGAGGGAGAAGCAAGGAAGGTAAAGAAACCAACCATGCTCCAGGTACTGGGCTATCACACAACACAAAAGTGAACAAATCAGATAGTCTCTGTGAGTCCTATAGGACAAGGAGGGTGCATGGGACAGAAAGGACACATTGAGATGAAAGAAGGATAATTGGAGAGCAAGAGAAATGATGCTGTTTGGTGGGAAGCTGAAACAGGAGGTCAGGGCAAACTTGTCTCAAATCAGGGGCTGCGAGCACTGCTCTTCCAGCACGCCCCCCACTTCCTCCTGAAGATGCTCTGCACCTGTAGTGGGTTGGACTATTTGGCCTGAATGGATTCCTCCTTTGGTCAAGCCACCTGCTTGATGTATTTCTTGAGTTCTCATTTCATTGGACTTCCCATAACGTATGTGCTTGTGGAAAGCACTTGTTAAAATGCCTATGGGAAGAAGACTGGGTCTCGGAGAAAGGAGTTTGGGGGTGTGGTGGGATGCAGAGAGTATTTTTGTTTTGTGAAGCTTACGTACACACCAATTAATACTCTTCCAGTTCAGCAATCCCAGGGTTCTACTTTATGGGGCCCAAAAATAATCATCGGAATTAACCAAGGGGATTCCTGATCAAAGGCCCATGAGGTTGTTTGCTGGAGATATTGCTATAAAACCATGTGATCCGGTCTTTTCAAAGATATTTCTCTCATAAAACAGGACAGGAAAAACAGCATCACCAATAACTATTTTAAGCATCTAAACTTTTCAAAGATGTGCTTTGAAAGTATATGAACCCCATTGGGGTGACTTTGAATGATTCTCTCTACTACTGAGAAACAAAGCCAGCAAAAAACTCTAACTTCCTTGAAAAGCTTTCTTGAGAGACCTGAGCCACCCAGATTATTCCTAGAAAACCTTTGCTAGATGCCAAGAAAGGACATAAATGAAATGTTTATGTAGATGATGTATTGATTTTAAGACCAATAATTGGCATTTTTGAGTTTTCTGATTTTATGTGGTGTGGTTACACTTAGCACAGCAAAGGCTGTTGTAGAATCGATGTGTATTGGATAATTTTGTTCATTTCGCGATTGCAGCATAAGTTTGCTACTTTAGATTATTAGGCTTTTATGGTGTTTTATGTGTTTTTGTTGATTATGACCTTAATTTTTGCAGAGAACCTTAGCCAGAAACAGAGCCCCTGATTGACTCTTAGCTTCTACGGAAAAACATGATCCATTTGAGGTGTAGTTTTCAGAAGCTCATAACTAAGATTAGGAGCCACATATTTCTGGGCTTTAGGAAGATAGCTGTTAGTCATGCCTCTTGTGTAGAAAGACAGGATGCTTTCTAAAATTAAATGAAGTCAGGTGGGGGTGGAGTGACAGAAAGGGGCTCTTTCTAGTGCAGGCAGGCAGAGGGTACTGCCAAGCTCTCTCCAGCCAGCGCCCAGCTGACCCACTCTGCTTCTGGGTCATGGAAGTTTGGACAACATTCAAGATTCACAGATGAACTTGAGTCTGGTTTATGAGACTAGTGTGAACTCTTTGAATCTACCAAACGTAGCCAGCGACAGGAAAACATGCATTTAAAGAGAGAATAAGAAAAAAAATGTACCTGTTGATACAGTAATCCCTAACCTTGCCCACAAAATGACAAGTCCAGTTCAGAAGGCTGAGTCTCTGGGCTGGGGCCGTAAGACAATACTTTTTCTTATCTCAGAGGGTTTGGTTCACCATCATTTTTACCAAGGGAATCTGTATATTTTCTCTTGCCCTCAATCATATTGCTTCAGACTTTCAAAAATATACTAAAAGTTAAGATGTATAACTTTGAGACATCTTTCCAGAATCCATCTAGGCAATACTATCTTGACTATATTAAAAACCCCTCACCCGAGCCTCCACCAAGACATTCTCATTCCCTTCACCACACCCTGGATTGTGATCATCTGTTAACATGATATTCATTCATTCAATCATGAATTCCTTGAGGACAGAGTCTCCTTTTATTCAACCCCATGCCCCCAGTTCCTAGTACGACCTAGAACTTTGCCGGTGCTTGAAGTTCGTCAAATAAAGGGATGAATGAATAAAATGATGACATTATTATTGTTATCATCTGACGTCCTTCTGACGGATTCTTATTATCATAAAATGGACGAATCTGAATGGGTCCTGCTTCCGTTTCTTAGCTCTGAACTGAAAAAAATTTAGACCATTAATGGTTATAGCATTTCCAATAGCAGGAATATGAATGAAAGCCCAAATCCTGCTTATCTACAGAATATTTGTAACTTATGGAGAAAGTGATCGATGATGCTTGGTTTCTGTGTCTTTGCAGCACCCCCACCACTGCCTCCCAAAAACGTACCAGCCACCCCACCCCGAACGGGCTCCCCGCTCACAGTTGCACCAGGTAAGCTTCAGGTTTTTCAGTACTGGGATGATAACAGCAATCAGCAGTGGCCCTGGACCTCAACCAGCCCTGGACATGTCAGGAACTGTAGAAACTCAAGCATGAAAATGTTTGCACTGGGTTTTCCTTCCATGACAATTTACTATGCAGACTTATTTTAAAGTCTCACTCTCAGGTTTCACAAAAAGTTTCACTTTCTCAATTCCTTTTTCCTCTGTATCATTTTGTTGAATGAGGGTCACATTTACTTGTGAGATGAAAGAAAAAGAAAATCTCAATATCAAAAGTCTTTGTCTAATTGGCCCTTCACTCCGTTGGATCTTATGTTAATGATTTACGAATTAAAAAATCTCAAGGCACAATTCGTATTTTCCCAAGAACCGATCGTTTTTCTAGAATTAAAACTATCTGATCTACAAAGACATAGAATGGTTCCCAGGATGTGCAGCCTAAGCTTGGGAGGTGGGGAATTTTTTTTCCCAGGAATCATTATCCCATGGTGAAGAGATGTGTAAGGATAATGAAATATGGAAAAGAAATGCCACATGCCTTTAGACAGATCATTTCTAAGGCACATCTTTACCTTCTATTAAAATCAATATTACATATTCGTGCAATTTATAATCTACCTTGTCCTATTGGGCCAGCAAGTCAAAAGCTGTAATTGCTGTTATGTGTCTGGGCCGTTAGAGTATGGTTCTTTATCCCCTTTGGAATTTTATTGCTGCTTTGTCCTTTGCTATTTTTGCAGCTTGGTGAGTTTGATAGCTACAGAGTAGGTATTTATCAACAAGACCGAGTGCAAGGCATGGTCATTTTTGAAATTTATATTGATTAAAACCCAACGAAGAATCATCCAGAGCATCATAGGTAAAGGTGTTTGCAAGTTCAAATCATTTTGGCTCCTTGTATTCCCATAAATATGTTAGATATAAATAAATCTACCAGCGACAAAATTATAAATAGTGTGGGACATGCAAACTGCTACCCCATTTATCTGTAGCCTTGGAGCCTTGAAGGTTAATTCTTTTCTAATGTGAAATATGGAAGTACTGAGGCAGCGCTTAGAGCCGATGAGTTATTTAAAGGTAAAGTTGCCTCTGCTTATGCTTTGCAATCATTCAGGGAACAGCTTCTAATTTCAATAACCTCAGTGTTTAAAAAGTGCACTTCCTCACATTGCAGTTGTTTTCAAGCATTTCCTGCCAAGCTGTAGAAGATAGTTTTAAATTTTTTTCTCTTATTACTGGTAAGAATTAGAAGAACTTATGCTAATGTTGAAGCAAAACCGAGATTTTCCGTTTCATGACTCCAGATAGATGTATATCACAGTTATACCTACGATGTTAACAGGTTAGACTTGATGGGAAAAGAAATTATAAAGATGTTTTGACAGTTTTCCTCCCTATTAAACAAGTATATACAAAGCAGTTCTGATAAGTAGTAGATGTCTTCTCAATAACCTGTGTGTGTTGTATGTGGGATGTATATGTGTATGTTTGTAAATACACGTGTGGGGATATTTCTTTAAATAACCATTGTACTGTGTTTCTGGTGTATTTAAGGTGGAGGATGTACAACTAATTATGATATAATAATTTTTTAAACTAAAAGATATTATTAGTCTCACCAAACATTTTAATATGCTAGAGCAATCTTTGTCAAATATGAGGGTGATTTTCAGCTATCAATTATTTTTCTACTGTGTTGTCTAGAGGCTAGACTTTCAGAAGGGACCTCCCTTTTGCGATTGCAGTTCCAGAGCCTGAACTCTGTGAACCTTTTCAAAGTGCAGCCTTTTCAAAGTGATCACCCTTTGCACTCTTGTGAGCAGACTTTGAGAACAGTAGCACGCTCAGCATTTTCAATGGTGGTAAAAATAGCTACCTGGGGTCACCTAGCAGAAAGGGCAAAATAACAGCATAAGAAGATGATGCTCACATTATGGAGGCAGGGAATGCTCTCCTCCCCTTCAGCTCTGATCCAGTTATTTTTACACCTCACAGGGCAATCTGTTTACTATTCTTTACCTCACCCCTCCCACCCCCCCAATACAAATAATATTCACCAAGTCAATTAAAGTTAAAAATCAACTACTTTAACTACAGGAAATGACCAGTCAGCCACAGAGGTCAAAATTGAAAAACTACCATCAATCAATGACTTGGACAGCATTTTTGGCCCAGTGTTATCCCCCAAGTCTGTTGCTGTTAATGCTGAAGAAAAGTGGGTCCATTTTTCTGATACGTCCCCGGAACATGTTACTCCAGAGTTGACTCCAAGGGAAAAGGTGGTGTCCCCACCAACTGCATCAGACAACCCATCTGACTCCCCAGCTCCAGGCCCCCCGGGCCCTCCAGGCCCCCCAGGACCCTCTGGTCCTCCTCGAAATGTACCGTCGCCGCTCAATTTAGAAGAAGTCCAGAAGAAAATTGCTGAGCAGACCTTCATTAAAGATGATTACTTAGAAACAATCTCATCTCCCAAAGATTTTGGGCTGGGACAGAGAGCAACCCCACCTCCCCCACCACCACCCACCTACAGGACTGTGGTTTCATCCCCTGGACCTGGCTCGGGCAGTGGTACGGGGACCACCAGTGGTACGTCTTACTGTTTGAGTGTGCTTCATGTGCCCGGGAATGGCCGTGGCTGCTGCAGTGTGAGCGACACCCTCCTCCTGCCTGGCAGTTGGCTTTAGAGCTTCAGCCATCCCTCCTCTGGTTTGGGTGTTCCGTGGCCCCATGGCATGTCCTAGTGCATCGAATGCTAACCGTCATAGTGCGAGTCTGTGATGTGCTCTGCCCTGCACTCCTAGTGCTCCTTAGGAGCGCCCTGCCTTCCACCTTGCAGTTAGGAAGTGCATATTTTTTAAAGGAAGCTGCTTTGTCATTGTTTGGAATTCAGGAAAGTTCTAGAAAGGCAGATTTCATAGCCAGTGAGTTTCATGCTGAGTGTCTCATTTCCCTGTCAGATGCCTGTACAAGAACGTTTTTTAGTTTGTTTTGTTTTCAGCTTTATTGAGATATCATTGGCAAAATTATGAGATATTTAAAGTGCAAATTGTGATGACTTGAAATATAGATATAGATGATATAGATATAGTAAAAGGTTTCCTCCCATCGAGTTAATTAGCACATCACATATTTACCTTTGGGGGGGTTGGGCAGGGGGAAGGGTGAGAACATTTAAGCTCTACTCTCTCAACAAATTACAATTATACGATATGGTGTTATCAATTATACAATACAGTGCTATAGTCACCGTGTTATGCATTAGATCCTCAGACTGTATTCATCTTATAACTGAAAGTTTATACTGTTTTCTTCCCAAGGATCCTAATTTTGGTAGGTAGGTCAATGTGTTCTTTCTTCTTTGACTTCTTTTCTTTTTCCTTTCTTTTTCGGTAGGGGCAGAGCCATGTTAACCCCTCTAATTACTTCAGAAAAAAAGAAGTAGGGTTTGAAAAGATTTTTTAGGGGACAGCAAATAGAATGTACCTTACTATATCCACGATATATCAAACTGCCACTGAAGACAAATGATTCTTTGATTTTATTTTGATAAGCTCATCAGCCTGTTAAGTCAACTCTAAGCATGGTGACAGGTGATGGAGAAGTCTAACAGAAATGGACATTTGGGACCCTCTATGCAAATGTTGATGTTGAATCTAACATTTTGGTTTTCCTTCTTTGAAACTTCATTTTATGTTCTCATCCTATAAAAAGATGGCAACAGCTGCCATGCACACCGAAAAAGATCAAGATTTTCTAATGTCTCTTCTTCCATATTTTTTCTTCTACTGGTGCTCACACTGATCTGGCAAGAACCCCCCTGCCCAAGTGCCTTCCTTCCTGGGCCTGTGGGTTCAGTTTAGGCACCTTCTGAGTTTTTTGTTTTTCATTTGCTTTGGAAGAGGTGACCAAGTTTATGCTATTTAGATCTAGTAAGAGACAGGAAGGAAAGACATTTGTCCCCACTCTAATAGCCACTTGAATAGTCCTCTTTCAATGGAGTATTTCAGTGCTTGCTCTGTGTTTGAAAATTCCTGTGCTTCAAGCATCCAATCTGATCAAGGAAAGGGCTGGAGAGTCACCTGTACCCAACACAAAACTGATGTTTTGTATGATTGCGTGTGCCCTAGGTGCCTTCCTCCACCAAAAAAGGAAAACTACTCAATACTCAAATAAATTTGGGGAACATTGTGTTAAAATAAAATCAGCAGGTTTCTTTACCATAGGACTTCTGACAGCCTTTAATTTGCCAATAATAACAGCTATAGTTTCTTCTCCTGGGTATCATCTTAATCCTTTGTGCACATCATTTCATCCTTAAAACAACCCCATGTGATAAATGCTCTCTTATTTCTATTTTACAGCTCTGTAAACTTGGGAAAACTGAAGCTCAGAGATGTCAAGTAATTTTCCCAAGTTTACACAGCTATGGGTGATAGACTTGGGATACTCAGTCATATTCAGGTCTGTCTGATTCTAAGCCTGTGCTCTTAACCCCGGAGCTCTCCCAGTACTCTTTTAAAGTTTAGTTACAAAATATCCCAAACTTATTTGACCACTGACACCCACCTATTCTGCCCTGTGTCATCAACAAAATCACCAACAGTTTTCTCTCAAAACCCACTCTCTATCCTCCTCTCCATAATTCTAGAAGGTTAGAGCACCCGCCTTCATCCTCTGCTGCGTTTTTAGATCATTTTGGGAATATAAGCCTCCTTACATATCTGTAAAGGTAATAAAAAGACCCTACCTAAAGCCTTCATTTCAAACTTCAAACCTGTCTACTGTCAAAGAGGGGAGTGCTTCCAGGGTCTTCTATGGTGCTCTCTTACCAGGGTGAAGCTCTTATCTTCTGAAAAGGCTGCTAGAGGAATAATCCCCTTGTTCCAGTGGTGGGCCACTGTGCTTTCCTCAAAATGAACATGTTTAGGTTGAGGAAAGGGAGGACAGGGCAGATCTGTCGCTCATCTGTTTCTTCCATCACTTTCCACGAGACTCGGGAAGACGTTTAATTGAATTGTCCACTGATCTAATGAGTGAAGAAGGGAGCCTTGGCTTTCTTCCTGAAATCTTTGAGAATTTTGTTGTCATCTCTATGTTTAGCTTTGTAAATTATTTAAAATTGTTTTTAGGTGTTACCAGTAAAGACTCTTGATTCTTAATAATTGAGCTGGAAAAAGACTATGCTTTGTGGGTAAAAGATGGGATTTCTAAGTGGAAGACTGAACTGGGTCAATGAAGCTCATGAATAAATAAAACTTTGCACAATTATCTCCTTAATTAAGTCCCAGTTTATTTGCCATTTAATGTTTTATTGATGGAATATACACAGACTAGCAGAAATGTATTTTAGAACAATGAGAGATGGCCTCATGTTTTAAAGATTAGCAATGCTTCTCAAGACCTCCTTTTTATAACACTTAGCCTGATGAGACTAGATTTTCCTGTACATCTCAAACTATATTTAACTGGGTACCATTATGCTCAATTTTAAAATTTCATTCACTTGATCACTGACCAAGCGTAGACAGTACAGGCAGCCTGTGAATCAGTTGGGTTACCTGATGTTGAAAAACAGTTGGATTCAGGATTTGCTCCAAGAACTTTGATTTCCTTATGGCAAAGTTATAAATACCTAGTTTGGCCAGAACTTTGCTTTATTGGAATGCAGATGACAATTCTCTTGGCAGAGGCCATTTCTTCTTCCTTGTGGGTGGTGTGCCAGGGAATGGGAAGGAGAAAGAGTTTTATTGGCCTGTAGAGACCAGGGAAAGAGAGATGTCAGTAAAGATAGAATGTTCAGTGCAACACTTTCCAATTTGAGAAACTAAGGCAATATTAGAAGATGTTATACACACACACACACATATTTATAAACAACTGGGTTTAACCTAAACAAATATATTTCCTAACTACATGTCTTTTAGAGTGGCAGAGTCCAATTAGGGAGGCCACTAGCCAGCAAAGAGAGATGGAAGTTGAAGCAATCATTATGGGGCTACCAAAAAAACTATGTTAGAACTTCGAGTTGAAGCAGCAAATGGACTGAAAGCACGTCAATGGCTGTCAACTTTTTTGAACTCACAAAACTCAAATAACATACAGGTGATTTTTAAAGTTAAACCTGAAACAGCAAATGTCCAGTTTTTTTTCCCAGCACTGCTCTTGGGAATAAACACTGCTTGTAGAAGAAATGAAAATATAAGATCAGAGAATGAGTTTAGAGATGTGCAAATAGTCTTCTACCCTCTTAGAATACGAAACAATTGTGCAGCCTCAAAAAAGCATGGGAAACCTCAGTTCACTTATAAAATCCCCCCCAGGCCCTGACTACCCTCTGCTGAACCTCAGGTTTTGTCAAGATGGTTTTGCTTCTTAAACGCTGCCCCAGTGTCTTTCTAACTGCACAACAAATCAATTAAATCAATCCAGTTAGGAAAAAGTGAAAAGAAGACAGTTAACTAGCCACTTTTTTCTTTGCTTTTAGTTGTGTCTGTATGAAAAGACAGTCTTTACCATCATCATCAACACCTATTCTCTTTTATTTGTGTATCATTTTATAGTTTACTAAACACTTGACAAGCATTTTCCATTTCGATTGTTACAACTACCCTGTAAGGTAGAAATGTTTCATTTCTGGCTCAGAGAAGTTAAAAATCCCACAGCCAATAAGAGCCAGGCAGGGCCAGAACTCAGCTCATCTGCCTTTTCATTCGGTTTTTCTCATTATTCCATACTGCTTTGCTGACAACCCCAATATTATCTTTCCCAAGCATTACTGACAGTGATTTTCAAAACTTTCCCTCTTAGAATACATAGAAAAAAGATAAGCAGCTGACCTTTTCCTGAGCTTGATTCAGAAGACTATTGGAAAAAGACCCACGGATAGATATTTTGAACCATCCCTATGGTGTGGTTTCCCAGTGAAACAGAACCTAGAAAGAGCCCCATGAAACTTCCTGACAAAGACTTTGTTGTTTAAAGGTTTATTTTCCATCTCTCTGCTGTTACTTCTGTTTCCTGAAAACATCCTGGGTGTCAATCTATTAAGTCAAAAGGAAACTTTGTAGTGGGACCTGTCAAAACATATCTTCTTTTTTTTTATTCAAGAAAAGATTATCCAAAGACTAAAAATATTTACATTGAGAGAGATGTTGGCAAGCTGCTGTTGCAAAAGTAAGAGCAGACTTTATGCAAAATGTGGGACTTCACATTCCATCTAAAGCTACAAGACACTGCATTTAAGAGCTTGAGCTTTGGAGTTAAATCAACCATCTGAGCTATGGGACCTTGAGTAAGTTACTCAATATCTCTGAGCTCTCATTCTGATTGAGGTGGTGAGGCAGTAGGGCTACGGATGGAGGTGGCGGTAATTTTAGCAGGGTTTCACACTAACGAAATTACACTTAGAATAAACAGCACAGAGAAACACAACGCACTCAATATTTCAGGTTGTATTTAAATAAGGGGAGCAAGGTTTACCCCCAGGGACTCTCCTAAGCTGAGAGCAGATTCCAAGATGATGGGTTTTGTTGTTCAACTTCAAAGCTCTTTGGGAATCTGGAGATCTGGAGATGGAGATTAGCAACTTGCTGATCTAGGTTTCTCCAGAGAACACAGTTTTGTGGCATGTTGGATGACAGGAGAGGAGTGGGCAGTTATTTTCCTGAGGTGGGATTTCTTAGAATGTTTTGAAATGATCTGATACCTGTGCTTCTAACCAAAGTGACAAAACCTCCGGAGTAGTTGGAACTTTTCTGAACAAGCACTGTTTGGAATATTGATCTGAATTTCTTCAGGTTTGGAGTCAAGTAGTTTATCCATGTACCCCAGACATCTGGCTAAGGATAGACCGACCCCTGAGTCTCGAGACCCTACTGGTGTGTTGATTAGTGTGCATGCCGACCTCTGTGTGTCTTCTTTGTTTCCCATGTTTGTCATTGACAGCCAGAAAAGTAAATCCAAGAGGCTCTTTTCAAAATCACCACAAAAATCATCATGGGCCAACTCTACATAGAATAGATTACTAAGCAGCCTCCTTCAAAAAATACAATCCTCTAAATTCAGTGTGATTCTGTTACTAAGATTCTAAATGCAAATTACTTGTGCAACATCTAATTTACTTTCTTATGGTTCCATCCTTTGCTTACCATCAAATGTTTACTTAGATTTATTAAAGTTAGCATTCATATTTTGAAGCACAGTAAAAAAGATAATTCTCCTATACATGTTTTTTTTTAAATATATATATGTATATATATAATGTGGAAAAATCATTCACCTTCCTTCAAGGTCTAACTTCCATTTCCATCTTGGACATTAATTCTGAATATGCAAAAACAAGAGAACTTATTATAAGTTTGGTGTGTATGTGGTCAAAATGAAAGGTCCTCACCACCAGGCTAAAAGTGTCCTAAAGCATATTTTCCATCACAGAGAATAATAAAAGGATTTACCTTTCACTGGGTGTCACATGACAACAAAAGGCAATAAGCTTCAGCTTCTGCCATCAGCTCTAGTTCAACTGAGTGATTTTTTTTTCTTTTTTAAAAAAAAAAACCACACACACACATACACACTAGATGCTAGAGTGTTGAGTGTACTAACTGCTGGGGTGAAGAAAATTGTCCGGGACTGGTGCTGTCCTGGGGGGGATGGGGAAGGAGGATTCCACGATGACAGCTCTTGGCCACGCATGGTTCTGGCCATTGTTAATACCAGCTTGTTTTTCAGGTGCATCATCCCCTGCTCGACCAGCCACTCCCTTGGTTCCCTGCAGCAGCACCACCCCTCCACCGCCTCCTCCCCGGCCTCCATCTCGACCAAAGCTACCTCCAGGAAAACCTGGAGTTGGAGATGTGGTATGTTCCCTTCTGCCCCGGCTTGCTCAGAGACTCATGGTGAGAATGACAAACAGAAGCCAAAATGCCGCAACACAGGCTACCTCAATGGCCTCCTATCAGTTGTACAAATGGCCCTGACATGTGGCATCTGAAAGGCGGTCACTGCAGCGTGCGTGTACATTTTGACCCTCCCTCAATCTCCACCACCTTTCAAGTTGAGGTCTAAAATGATAGGAATAGGAGGCTGGGGTTCTCGGTTCTGCCCGCATGGGTCTGATGCAAATTAAGGTAGTAATGCTCAGTTGTGCTAAGACCTTTAGAAAGAGAGGTGTTTTCTTTCACTCTATTTATCCGGCTTGGGAAGACTGCAAGAGAGGGTAAGTCCTGGTTTCCGTCCCCAGACTAAGAGAACTTACTGGTGTTAAGCACACCGTGTGAATACAGAGGAGGGTGGTAGCCTGATAAATTTGTTCCAGAAGTTTCTTGCATCGTGTTTTAAGGCTGAAGAGGTGGCAAACATTCTGTGTGAACAATTGAGAGACTCCTGGAAGAGGAACATTTCTTTGCTATCCTCGCACAGGAGTCACAAACTGGGTGATGTCCATAATATTTGGTATAGCTAGCACAGTTGAGTATACTGTATTTAAATATGTTTAAATGGGTATAAGCTCTCACGGGAGGTTACCTGCTTAGTTCCTGAGGGCATGTAGCTTCACAGTCCTGAAACATCACAGATCTCAGCTTCTCTAAGCCTGAGGTACCTGCACACTGTGATCGATGGTTCCTCTAGCTCCATCCACAAACTCCTGTAGAGATAGAATCAATTTCAAGATAAAAATGGTGTCACCTATACTCTTTTAAGAACCTGAGTTGTCATATCCAGAGCTGGAAGATGTCAAAAACATGGAACAAGAGTACTCCAACCTACTTATCTAATTTTCTTCTCTTTTCTTCTCCCTGCAGCCCAGACCTTTTAGCCCTCCCATACATTCTTCCAGCCCTCCTCCGATAGCACCCCTTGCCCGAGCTGAAAGTACTTCTTCAATATCATCCACCAATTCCTTGAGCGCAGCCACCACTCCCACAGTTGGTAAAAATTATCTCCTGTCTTTTAATCTGTTTGTTGTTGTGACTGGCTATTTTTTATCATCTGAAAACCTCAAGGCCCTATACTTCTGGTTGAAATTGTTTTGCTCTGTGTTCTGCTACTATCAGCTGACTCTTCTTTTAAAAGCACCTTCTCAGCAAAGGAGGCGAAATGCTTCAACTAAGCAAATAAACAAATAAAAGAACATTAACACCTGTATTTTTCAGGAATTGTCTTATGCTATTCCATACAGAGCTACTCATAAAAGTAAAGAAGAAATCAACAAATAAGGTCCAGTAATTTACATATCATTTCTATCATAAAAATAGTCTCCTTTGAGGAGGAATGTTCATTTAAGTTCCAATCGTGTACCACATCAGAACTCACGAAATTTTGATCTTTTATTTTTCTTAAAGCTTTCATTTCTTCATCACTTTTGGTTGTCCTTATGTTGACAGATGGTATAAGTGTTGGCATTGTGGGACTTGAGTAAACTTTTTGACATTCTTTTCTAGTGCTTTTCAGTGATGTGTGGTCAGTTTTCCCTGAGAAATAAGTCATTGCTGGCATTTTCAGTAAATGCCTTTGTGCCTCTTTCCTTATGGTGTGATGAAAGTCAAGAGTTGAGAATGGCTGCTCAGCTGGAAGGTTTTCCCAGGTTTAAATGCCTCATTTTGCCTGGAGCATCTTTCCTCTTCCCAAGGCTGATCTCTCTCTACACCTCTTCACCCATCTTCCATAAGCTGCTGCTTCTTTCATGTTTGCATGGTATCTCTGACCTGGGGCTCCACCCTTCCATTTTTTTCCCATTGTCTTCCTTTATTGTCTGAACTCCCCTCCAAGTCTTCCATACTGTAAACCAGCTGGCCCATCCTGCATTGCTTGGGAGAATCATTAACTCAAAGCTAAATAAATCCCTGCTATCATTTACCAAAGAAGAGCACACTACAGAGTTGCCCATGTGAGAAGTACTTTGATCAAAGCCTGAAGCTCTTCTGGAGAACTCCCTATTTTCCCAGGGATATAAAGGAAGGTGTGCCTTGTAGGGGGCCCCAAAGAGAATTTCAACTATATCATGTGTTCTGTATTTTTAATCAGACTAGCCCAAAACAATCCTTCAAATTTGGTGAAAATATAACCAGCTGTCCAATTTTGTAGGATTCATTAAAAGACAGCTATTTAACATCATTTATATAGCCATGTTTGTTCTTTCTCTGCATCACCCATTGAGGTAACTGGGGGCTTTCTCTTTTAAGATGCCTATGAGGCCAGTTCTCTCTGGAGTTTTTTCTGTACTGTTCCAACCTTTTTTTTTTTTTTTGACACTCTTTAATATTCCTGATTGCTACAGCCATTTCCCCCACTCTTGCTCTGTTTTTTTGTTTTGTTTTGTTTTGTTTTGTTTTATCTGGGGGGTTCTGTTTTTTTTGTTTTGTTTTTTCCTCAAGGTTATTTGTCCCACCTACTCCATGTGATTTCCCTGATTGGTCAGAGAGGAAAGTAAGAAGCATCAACTCTCACTCACAAAGTGGACCTCAACTGCCCTCAGATGAGTGACTAACATATTCTTTAAACTCATTGAGATTCATAGAGAAAATGACACACACAGAGAATTTGAACCGTGTACATTTTTATACAATGCATTTTTATACTCCCTGCCACAGAAATCTCAAATCCTGGCCAGTGACTTTGATTCTTAGTACAACCAGTATGCATTCTTTCAGGATGAATGACAGAGGGGTTAAAAAAAAATTGCCACCTGAGAGGATACTCAACATTGCTTCATTGCTGAGGAGCATTCTGATTTAATTTGTTTGGTTCTGGGTTTTGGTGGGGGTTTTTTTGGTTGTTTTTTGTTTTTGTTTTTATTTTTTTTTTTTGTTTTCCTCTTCCTCATTCTCCTGTTCTTTACTTCCTGCTGCAGTGGGTCACCTGACAGCCACTTCTCTCTGAAGTAGATGCCTTGTCAGATGGCTGCCAGCAACTCCTGTGTATTGCTGTTTATCTCTTTTCACAGAGGATGTGCTTTGGCTGTGCTTAGTCAGCCAAGGGGCTGACTATTCATGACTGACTTGGAATGTCAACTTTATGCAGTAAAATAACTTGCAGGGGGATAGAGAATTTCAGCAGCAAATTTTTGAGATCAGTGGCTCAACATTTCCCTTCTATCACACAATACTTTTTTGACATTTCCTGTGACATCTGAGCCAAAACTGGGGCAAATGTGGTGGAAACTTTGTACATATTTATTTGTACTTGCTTATTGCAAAGTTGAATGTAATTCAAGGACTAAACTTTTAAGAGCAAGTCTAATCTTCCTACACAACAGTTCCTGTAAGAATATGCCTCCAAAACACTTTGGACATAAAATCTTTCATGAAAGCTATGATTATAAAGTAGTAAATCTGATGCCACACCTGAAAATAAGACTTTCTGTGCATCACCACACTCAAATAATAAAGAAACCCTCTGCAACTGTATATCACTGAATTTAAGATGCCCTCCATCAGAAGATACACTATTATTTTATATATGATTAAGAAAAGGAGGGGAAAACTGCCAAGTAAGCTAAGATGCAATGCTTTCTTATCCATTAATTTTAAGACCCATTCCAATTTCAGAGATGTTAAAATGTGAACAAGTGCACATATCAGAATCAATGAAATATAGTACATTCCTTTTGCATTAGAAACACTCATAGGACCTTCACTATTTGATTTGGGGGGAAAATCCTATTAATATTATGGGAATAGAGAAAATGTTTAAAATTATTCTAAGAAACAAACTCTTAGACATTTAAAGATAAACAGAGATACCTGTAATTTAAATATCCATTTTTCTTACTTTTTTTCTTATTTCTATGGGTGAGAGTCAGGGTTTTTTTGTTTGTTAGTTTGTTTTTTTAGATGTTTGCAAAATCTTTTTTTGGTACCCCAATGCAGTAAGAATACCATAAAGACAATTTTTTCATTGTTAAATGAAAAAATATATATTATTAAATATATTATTTCTGATATACCTTCACTGTTAATTATGCAATTTCAACTGCATCTTTAACATCATCTCAGAAATCTGAATGAATGAAAAGTAACCATTTACAGGCACCAAAGGAAGCAGTAGGTGAATTTTGATGTTTCCTTTGGTGTAGAACTCTGAGCAAAAGTGATTCAGTACTGGAATATTAGCCGTAGCATCTAAATCTTACAGTATTTTTCTCTAAGTCTTTGTCTCTCCAGGCTGGGTGGCAATTCTGAATTGGATAAACATTCTTTTAAAAATACTTGTATTAATGCCAATTACTTGGCACAGAAAGACCTTTGAGGATGGATATTCCTGATCTCAACTAAAAATTCCCATACTTAAGTTTAGTCTTTTTTTATCTTTCAACCTTTTTTTTTTTTTTTTTTGGAAAGACCTGTCTCTAGTTCTGGCTTTCCCATCCCAGATCAATTTGAGACAATTTCCATGGTTAGTTCTTAAGGAAATTTTTTCTTCTGTACTTAATTTGAGTGTTACCCTTATTTAAAGCAAGCACGGAGCTATCCAATAATTCATCTTTTAAGTTCCCCAGTTTAGTTATGTTGTTTTCTTCAAAGCTCTCAGTGTCCACAACCACCATAAAAAAAATTATGAGCATGTTATTTAGCCCTATGAATTACTCTTTTGTAACTCCAATTCAAAAAACAAATGGCAATATTGGAGACCCATTTTTTTTTTTTGGTATGTGAATTCTTGCCTTCTATTCTTTTTTTTTTAAGTTTTTTAAAAATTTTAATCCCAGTATAGTTAATATACAGTATTATATTAGTTTCAGATGTACACTATAGTGATCAACAATTCTATACATTACTCAGTGCTCATCATGATGGAGGCTCCTCATTTTAAGGAAATTGTAAATACGAAGTTAGTTCTTAAAAGGAAAGAAAATATCCTCCATCATTTCCCACTAACAGGTATGAAAGGGTATTGTAACATTCAGTTACTGCCAATGTAACTATTTTGCTTCCCATTTTCTGGACAGATTATGGAGTGTTCTTCTTAGTGCCATATCCTGTTCCTCTCCTATAGATATTATAGACATTGCATTAACTTGTTCTAGCCACCAAGGAAGTCACCTATATAATAAATACTGACTGACAAGGGCTATCCTAGAACCTTAAAAATTGACAAAGAAGAACTCTTCCTGCTTTACTTCCTAAGTCTAGGAGGCAAGCCAGTAGAGTATCTTTTCCAAGAAACATTGTTTACAGAATAGTTTTGCTACTCTCATCAATTTCCTTATCTTCTCTACATTGTAGAGAGGGTTCTCCCTTATGGGTCTTTGTATAGGTTTTATTCCATTTTTAATTTAAGTTGTAATAATACTCTTAGGACCTGTGGGATTGAGCACTTTTTTTTTTTTATCACATGGACTAGAACTCCAATTACCTGTATTTGTTAGTTGGTGAGAAAGGAGATCACATGCAAAGATCTGGAACGGTTGGGGTCCAGAGCAACTGTTGTGATCAATTTACAAAGACATTTGGCCGTAGCTGGATGCCATAGACGAAGATGGAATTACAATAATGTTGTCCAAAATTAACGGGCCGTAACTACTAAAGACGACTGCAAGGCAAACTGAATTTGGATACTGATGAGTTTGAAATGGGATACTTCATTCAGCAACTTCAGATTTATTCTGTTGCTTTTTTATAGTCTTCTTGAAAGCTTACTCTTGCCCACTGGGGCAGGGAGAAAATATATTATGAGTGATTCTGTGTACTAAGAGGTTCTACTGATGGACATATGTCTGGCCACTTGAGAACTGTGTCTAAGTGAAATACACTTACACAAGTCAATTACTAATGACAGTGCCTTTAGCAACTCCCTGAAAAGGTGGGGGTGTGATTTCTTCCATGGAGCTGACTTTAGCCAAATTCGCAGATTGCTAAAACCTGGCATTTAAAAATTTTTAATTTTTAATTTTTTAAATTTTTTCCTCATAGAACCATCATAAAATAAGCACATTAATTTTTTGGTACCCTATCATCATTATCCGAGTGTGTTAGATTTTGTTTCTTTTTTCCATTGATACCATTCCTGTGTTTCAATCAGTGAAGTGTACTGCTTGATTTCATTTGGGATTTGTATTTGTGTTTTTGTTTTCCATTCCTTTATATTTCTTTGGTTCATAGTGTCAGAAGATGATGTTTTTTATGACAAACTGCCCTCGTTTGAAAGGCGCTGTGATGCACTGGCAGGTATGGTGCTAGCCCAGTGATCCCTAGATATCTAGACTTTAAAAATCCAAGCCATTATGCCATCTGAATGCTATAAACTTCATGGACATGCTAGTCACCTCATGAGTGTCTGGTGCCTCTCAGAAGCACCCTGTCTATTTATTGTTCATCGTGGAATTCATGCCACCAAATTTTTTTTTTAAGTGAACCTATTAAAAAGCAGCAGGTTGCATGACAGTTTCTCAAAAGGTTTGAAGAAGGTGAGATGCCATTGCTTTGTGAATTTACAAAGGAAGGAATAATTTAACTGCTCAGAATTACATGTCCGGTGACTGCTTTTGGATTTAAAATATAATAGGACACCGTCAGTAATCTTGTTTTCTCTTTGGTACGTAGGTTAAGGGTGTTTTGTGTCTGGATGCCTAAGGTGATTCCAGGGGAGGGGACGGAAGATGTGCGGCATCTTCCATGAACTTTAAATTGATATGCAATGGTGTTGTCATTTAAAACCTAAGCTAAGTTTGATATAACCCATAACTCCGAGTTTATCTTTTTAAATATAGAAGGGGATGACATTGAAGATGAAATGGATACAGCAATTGCTAAATGACCATTTGCCCTAACTAGTGCAGTTAAAATATGCTGACGCCCCTGCATGGCCAGGAAGACTTCCGCTCCATGCGCTCAAGCACCGAGTATCAAGCTACCAGCAACACGTGCCCATCCCTTTAGGCCTCCATAGCTTTGCTTTTGCTTTCTGTTTCCCAAACTAAAACCCAAAACCAAAACATAGATTACCAGCCTTCCCTTTTTCCTGCACGCTAATGGCATGCAGTGCCTCCGCCCTCCCCCATAGTGCGATTAATGACCTGTAACTCATACTGTGTCCTTCTCTCTCCCTCTCCTTAACCTTTCCCATCCCGCTTCAACTCCTGGCCATACAGAGAATGAACAGCCTTCCCTCGTTTGGTTTGACAGAGGAAAGTTTTATTTGACTTTTGAAGGTAAGTAGTACATAGCATACCAGATTCTAATTGATACCCCTCATCCTTTTTTTCCCGTCTGCATTTCCAAATCCCAGTTCTCTTCAAAAGACCTGGTCGCACCTTCTATATACAAATGCTATGGCTACTTAGAAAATATGAAATACTAAAGAAAATATGACATGAATTTGGTTTGTATGGGATCTTCAATTTTTCATATTAAAAAAAAACGAAGCCAATTTGCAGTCAATATTGGTTACTTAATTGTGTGAAATTGGAAAAAAAAACAACAAACAAACACCTTTTATGGCCAAGGAACTTAACTCTGTCAACCAGGGCTCTTTCCTGACTCTTGCAGATGCAATACAACAAATGTAAGGATGTTTTTGGTTGGAACTGGCATTTAATTTTGTTTTGGGTAACTAATATTTCAGATACAACATCCATTATTGTAAAACATAAATATGTATACATATTCTTATGACAAGGAATGCTGCATAGGAGGTCAGAAAAATGAGGAAAAGAGCAAAAAGGAGTGTTGTAGTAAATTCTATTTTCATCTACTGAAATTGCAACTGACGTGGCTGTAGGAAAATGGACAACTATCGCTGGACTTGCCATTTTAGAAGATTAAGGTGAACTTACATAAATATAATGTCAGATATTTAACCTCAATGTTGGATAATTTGTTATACTCTGAATTAAGGATTAGCATTCTTCTGTTTTATGTTAAATTCTAAATCATTTTAACAGGCCAGGCATTTGATAAAAAATCTTATTTAAGTTAATTGTGGGGAAAATTTAAGTAATTATATTGTGGGTGGTCTCATCCGTAAATATTTATCACTTAAGTCCCTACTTTCTACCATTTTAAATAGCTAAATTTCTCCTAGGATCAAAAGTGGGCCAGAATGTATTCTACTGCAGAGTCGAATCTAAACATTGAACTTGTCTTTGTGTTCCAGGACAGCAAAAAGCAATTTCCTAACTTGAGTGTGTGTTTTATCACAATTTTAAAAATCACAATGACTGATAAAGGTTTTTAAGTAGCGTGTGAGGTGGGTTTTTTTTTTTTTTCTCTCAGGGGCGAATTTTCTGTGCAAGATGGTCCTAGAGGTGGAAGTCCTTAGCTGGGAGTAGCTTGGGTAGCAACAGAAAAGAATGATCTGATTTAAAGCTTTCCAAATACCTGATGTCCTGTCCTGGCTCAGGTGGAGGACAGGTGGATAGGTAATCTTCAGGGGAGGATGCATCTTTCCCACGTGATGTCAGGAGCCTTCCTCGCCTCGGGTCATTACTTTTGTAATAACCAAGATGCAAAATCCACAAACTTATGACCTTCTAAGCCAAACTTATGACCTTCTAAGCTTTCTCTTTGAATCTGATGGAATTAAAAAGTGCCCAGGGGTCTTTTTACTGATCAGCACATCTCAAAAGGAGAAGCTACGGTTGAATAGGTTGGTAATCCCCAAGTACAGCAAATCCCTGCATATATAAAGGCCCTCTCTCTGGTTTGGGCTGGCCGCAGCAGAATAATTTACCCTGTTTTAACCAGGGAATTGAACAATACGCTACTGCCAACCTTGCCTCAAATAATTGGGGCCCCACAAAAAAAACAAACAACTTCCATGGTGTTTGTTGTTTCCGTTTGTTTTGGTTTTAGAGTATCTATTGGCTCATTTGCTTGTGTTTGAGTTTGGGTTTCTTTAAATGGAGAGACAGACTTTTTTTGAAGATACCTCTCTAAAGACAATTTTAGGTTGTTGGTTTGTTTGTTTTTAAAAATATATATTATCAATCAAATATAAGTATTAATAACTGGAATAAAAATGTGAACTACATTTTTTTTCATTTTAGGAAAATATAATTATAACATATAATATAAAACATAATATTAGGTATCTAAAGTTGGTAACATAGCCATTCTAATTAATAAGATCTGAATTTCATAAGCATCTTGATTTAGACCAAGAAAGTCATGCAAGAAGGTGTTTCAATAGAAATAAATCGGAATCTCTAGTACCATGTTACCTTCATCTTGGACTTTGCGCAAGTCAAGGACGTATTAGAAAGGGCTTCCCGAGGGACTGTGGGAGCAGCCATATCACAAATATATGCCCCTATTTATCTCACTGAGAAATGCTTATGCAGATAAAAGTACATTAAAATGAACTTCAGGACTTAGAAGAAACTAAACATGACACTTTGCCACCTGAACAAGAATGACTATGTTTTAAGAATAGAGAAGGGTAGGGGCACCTGGGTGGCTCAGTTAGTTAATCGTCTTAGTTTCAGCTCAGATCATGATCTCAGCATCACAAGATCAAGCCCCGCATCAGCTCCATGCTCAGTGCACCATCTGCTTGTCCCTCTCCCTCCCTCTCAGCCTCTCCCACTTTGCTCCCCGCCCCCAAAATAAATAAATAAAATCTTAAAAAAAAAAAAAGAATGGAGGTTTGTTTTCACCATTTATGTACATTAGCCTCAGGTATTTTTAACTAGTGTAAGCTGGAAGGATTTCTTTTTAATTTTCTGCTGTGATGATAAAGGACATGGAAATCACCTTGAGAATAGTGCCCCTACCCAAATTTTAAACTCCAAAAGGACCGTCATTCAACATGTCCCATCGAATAGCACTTCTAGCATATTCTTCTAGGGCACTCTGGTTTTACCCACATTTGTTATTATTCATATCATTTTCTTCAATGCTTCGTTCAGGGAATACAGAAGAAGAAGATTCCCAGGTCGTATTACTCACCTGTTCTAAACAACTTTTAAATCATTATTTATTGGCATCTAAATAGTGCTTTTATAGTGTTCAAAACCTTAGCTGGTCTCATTCATACAGTGCTCTAGGCATTATAGTTACTCAGTAAGTGTTTGAGCCGCTAAACCAACCAACCAACTAATGAACATTGGCTTATGAATTTATTTGCAAACAAACATGATATGCTTCATACTTTCAAATTTGATTTAACAAAAAAGGTAGAAAGGTGTTAAACAATGGTTCTAAACCAAAAGAGTTCCAAAGCTTGTCTTAGTGTTTCACTTTGATAAACAGTTTCAGTAATATCTTAACCTATTTAAGTTGGGTTTTAAAAAAAATAAAGGTTGCAAAAGATAATAAATTAATTCATCCAAGAGTATGAAGCTATCATGTATTCTTCTGAGATGGAAAGAAAGGAAAGATATTTCCATGACAAATAGAAGATGTGACCATTAGACATTTGAACAATTCCCTAGAACATTTTAACATGAAGATGTTTCCAGAAATGTGCTGTCCCTCTCTGTTTAGCTTATTTAACTACAAAATCATCTTGTATTTGGTAATGAAAAACAAACAAACAAAAAACCTTGCAACCATTCTTAAGTGTCATTGTGTCTGAATAGCATCTCCATCCTCTGTGCATACAGCCTCTTGCACACTCATCTCTAGACTGTTCTGTGCTCCCGTTATTGCTCTTACCCGTATCACGCCTTCAGGAATGTCACATCCTTAGCAACACCCTCCTCTACATCCGCAGGCTCTCTGCCAGCCTCGCCCACCTGTTTCCTTAACTGAATCCCAGCTCTCTTCAGAGACCATCACTTCTGTAGCACTCTCCCTGGAAAGTTCTGTGGGCCATATGTCATGGAACTACAAGGCACTGTTTGAATTCTCCCAATTCCCTGTTGCCACTTCCAGACCACCTCCTGTTGTGCCTATGTGCAACCCACCTGATAATTCGACTGCCTACCACTCCTTCTTGCCGTCCACTGCTGACCTTCTTGTCCTCTGCATTTAACTGCAGGCTTAGAGATGCTGGAAGCCCCTTTTAACCCTCTTCCTCACCTTGCTTCATAGCTTTATCCTGTGACATAGACTGATGTGGATGACCCATCCAACACCCTGGTTTTAGGGCCTCTTTGACTTCTTCAGCTCCAACACACTTTCTGTCCACGCTGCTCAGTAATCCATACCTCTGGCCACATCTTGGAAATGATCCCCACTGGCAAGTGTCATTTTGGGAGATGAATCCTGAGTTTGAATGACACATGCCTGGGCACAGAAGTAGATTACATAACGGCATTTCCCATCTGACTGGAGTTACCAAATAGAGAATTAATGAGATCAGCACAAAGCCCCAGAAAGAAGAGTTGCTATGTGTAAACAATTTTAAAAGCTGAAGCATAGGTTAAATTGTTCCCTAGAGCAGGAAAAGGGAACTAGGGTCAATGATGAATAGAAGAGAAAAGGTAACGAATATCCACGCATGCATTCCTCTATGCAGTGGTTAATAAGCCTTCCATGACGTCCTCTGAGCTCTAAGCCCGTGTGCAGGAGTGATGGAGGGAAAATGCTGCTTCTGCCTTCAAGGAATTCACAAGAAATGGAGGAGATGGGCACTTCCTACAAAAGGCATACTATAGCAACAGTCGTAATAGAATGCAAAAAAGTGCTGGAAACGTTTGAATAGTGGATAGACTTTAACCGGGAAGAATCTGGAACAACTTCTGGAGGCACAGGGACTTGGGCTGACTGACAAAATTTGGGGATTTACTGAAGCAGTTCGAGAGAAGTAGTAGGGATCGACAGTACCGTTTTCATCTTGAGCTTTGAAAAACACCATCAAAGTAGCATCATTTGAAATCTACTAGGATGCGGAAAGGAGTGAAATCTTGCGTCCCGATACACAGGGAGAAAGGTGATGTTGCAAACCAGGAGAAAGGGATCTCCAAGACAACTAGAAAAAAAATGAGTTACTTTTGGGACCTCTCAACCTAAAGGTCCTGCACCTTCCATGTAGATGAGTCCAGGAGTAAACAGATTGTGCAAATTTGGGAGTCATTTGCTTAGAGATAAGGACTGAATCCATAGAGGTAAGGGTTTAACCTTGGGGCATGCTTGCATTCAGGAGCCAGATTGGAAAAAGAATGCATTGTGACTTGGGACTTTCTTTATTGTATCCTTTCTTTAAATAACCACACAAATATTAGTGATTAATTTTTAATGCATGATATTCAGTGGATATGCTTTTGTGGAATGTATCACATGCCTAGACCTTTTACTGGTCTTTCGTCTCGCAGTTGTCTTTGCTCTAAGGAATGGCTAACTGGCTGACCCAGTTGCACTCTCGTGATGGTTAACCTAAGTACCAGATAGGAAAATTGCAGACATCAAGACTAGAAGGAAAATACCAGCTTTTAGTTGGCTGTTATTGCACGTACAAGTCAACGTAGAGATGACACACTGCCTCCTTTCTCCAACTGCTTCCCATCAAAGCCTTTGTCCTCCTTGGGGGTGTGTCCTCGAGCGTCTTCAAGGACCTTACCACCCTTTATCTCTGCCTCCTTTTTCTTCCCTCTGACACACAGATAGGAACACTCAAAACTGAACATCATATGAGACTAAGCATATTTTAGTATTTCTTGTGTACATCAAATAACAATTTAATGACTTGTCTAAATCTTAAAAATAATTGAATAATAAATTTTGGATTTCCTTGCCTATGAATAGAAAGAAAACTGTATTTTATAGGACACTTCATTTTTCTTTTTCCAGGAAGCAGGAGCTCTTGCAAAATACTGTGATGTTCCCTACCTATCCTCATAATAAACTTATAGCCACATCTGTCATGTTCAAAAGAAGGAATTTGTTGTCTTTTATGATATTGTAGAGTTTGACTTGAAATATTCCTCATGGCAGCTCAAATATGTATATGCCTCGATGTGCTCATAGTCACTCTGCTTTGGCCAGAATCAGGACTGTCTTCATATGTTTATATGGAGAGAGAGCGTACACACACACACACAAACACACACATACACATATGTTTATGTACACACACAACACACACAAATATATGTGAAATTGACTGATGGGTGCATAGCAAAATGCTATGGTTTTCTATGTTTATTAATTCTGCAGTAGGTAGGTGGTATCTGATAGGGAAAACAATGAACAAATCTGTGGAATAAGGCTTTGATAATATTGCTATAGGGACAGATATTATTATGGATATATTCATTCAATCAGCAAGTGTTCATTGAGTCCCTACTATGTGCACGGTACTATGAAATGTATTAGGTTTACAGTAGTGAACAAGAAAGACATGTTCCTCCCTTCATGGAGCATAGAATCAGACATTAAACAAATAGTTACAATAATGTGCAGAGATTGTTATATTCAGAAGTAGGTATTTTGGAGGCACCCAGCAGGGAGACCTAACCTGGCCTAGAAGTTAGGGAGAGCTTCCAAAGGAAAAGATGAGAGTGCTATTTAAGTCTACACAGAGTCTGCTTTGAAGAAATATAAAATGTCGCTGAGTTAGAATTTTTTTTTTCTAGATTTTATTTATTTATTTGACAGAGAGAGAGACAGCAAGAGAGGGAACACAAGCAGGGGGAGTGGGAGAAGGAGAAGCAGGCTTCCCGCGGAGCAGGGAGCCCAATGCAGGGCTTGATCCCAGGGTTCTGGGATCATGACCTGAGCCGAAGGCAGATGCTCAACGACTGAGCCACCCAGGCGCCCCGAGTTAGAGTTCTGATGTAAAATCTTACTTAATGTAAAAATGTTAACCTACTGGTATATTGGGTATTATCCTAGATACTAAAAATAGAAGAAGAGTCCCCAATTAATTTATATGTTTACTCTCAGCACATTGACAGGCACACACATACACACACAGAGAGAAAAATATATGTTATATGTAGAGAATGAAAGAGAATGTATACACCTGTATATATGGAGAGAAAAAGTGTCTGTGTGTGCATGCGTGTGTGTGCACACATTGGCTCCGGAATTAACCCTCCAGGTCTGAATTATAGCCTCAGCATCTATGCAACTTTAGGTAAGTTACCTAATTTTCAAAGTTTCAGTTTCCTCCTGTGGAAATCAGAATAGCAATGGCACCTTGTGCATAAGGTTGAAGTCACGATTAAATGGTCAAGTACTGAGGTCAGTGCATGCGAGGCACTCAATAACCATTAGCTACTAGCACGAGTCTCCAACTTCACACTTCCCTTCCTTGTAACGTGGCTGTGTTTTGTATAGTTTTTGCCTGCTTTGGAGAAGATTGTGTTGTAGCACTCTAGCCTTCGTCCACGTAAAACATGTTGCCAAACTTGGTCTGCTATGAGTTGCTACGCGGCCTCCCTCCTCATCAGCAGGGACAAGGAGCAATCTTTTCCCCTCTGCTTATGGAACAGGAGAATGATTTGGAAGCAGAATGCATCCTCCCTGCTGTACATCTCCCGCCTCCACCAGAGCCTATCATTAAAGCTGACTTGTGGAGACTAGTGATCTGGCCGGTGATACCCTCCTCGGGGTGCTGTGTTCATGCTGATGGGAGATGCTGGAAGAAAATCTGTTACCGTCTCTTTTATTAAAGGGTTTGTAAATCATGGCATTTCAGCAGATTTGACAAGTAATTTCCAACTTCCTGAGAAAAAGAATGGAGAAGCTGAGAATCACTGGGGGGCGGGGGGAGCTGCTTTACCTTTGCATAGTTGCGAGCCTTCATCATGAGATAGCCTTTTTTTTTTTTTTCATTATTATTATGTGTCCTCTAAGACATAAATTAAGGCTGCCCATCCATTATACTCTGGACTCCGGCCACCCCAGACATAGAAGAATCCCTGGCCACCCCCTTCAGAGAGGAAAGCTGACATAATGATTGAAGAAGTGATTCAAAGAGGTGGTGTCAAGACTCAAGAGAATCTCCCATTTCTAAGCCACTTCATGGATGTGGAATGAATAGATTTTAGTCAGTCCTTTGTGACAGGTCTTTGTGAACTATAAAGTACTATATGCATGTAATCATTTCCTAAAACAATCATTGCCATTAATGAATGTTTAAAACGTGCTAAGAATTTTGCATTCATTGTTTCATTTATTAGTCCCAGATTGATTTGGGTTCATCAAGATATGGCATTTAAGACAGAGCATTAAGAGAAGCCATTGCCCTTAAGATTTTCACACTTTTGTGTCTTCAACTATTTTGCAACATACATATGGAGGTAATTTCTGCCAGAGCATGGAATTTTAGCAGCCAGAAGTCTCCTGGACTTGTTCCACTTCTGCTGGCTATTTTGTACTAAGTCACCAGGATGTGAGTAAATATGGCCTTGGGATCTCTTTTCCTGCTGGCACACCTTCACAGACAGCACGTGCTATTTACCATTGTGTTTCTTGATCTTATATTCAGAATAATTACAACATGCCTTCCCCCTAAGTTCTGATTTAGAGGGTTGAAATGTGCCTCTGAGAAAGCACGAAAGGTTATTCTGGAGAAGTGTCCCAAAGGAGCAAGGATGATGTTAATTTTTCAAGGATGTTTTGGTGACTTTTGAGAGTTGCAGTCGTCATTGAAGCATGAGGCCAGGAAGAGGAAGCATGAGTTATTCAATGCTGATTATTCCTTTCCTTAGATTTTGCCTTTTTTTGGACTCTGCTCGCAGCCCATTCCCCATGAAACTGGCAGCTCAAATCACAGGCTTTCAGACAGGTCAGACCACAGTGGCATTCTCCATGCCTCTCCATTCATAAATATCAGCCCCCAGGGGAATAACTTTTAATAGTGTTCAAAATCACCCCCCAGCATCCACTTTTTAACTATAAGAACAAAGAACCATTCAAAAAAAATAAAGGAGAAATGTAGAAACCTCAGTGGTATTTAAGATCTAAATCCCAATTTCTATTTATATATTTTGCCACAATACCAAAGTAATGCGTGCTCATTATAGAAAATTTAGAAAAACAGAAAAATATAAAGAAAATGAAATAGCCTACAGTCTAATAACCATGGATAACCACTGTTTTCACTTTGGTGTATATCATTTCTAGCATTTTTCATGTGATGTGACTGTGTGCGTGTATGCATGTGTAGTGTGCATTTTTATAATTATGCATCCTTTTATTTTAACATATGATAATGTCCACTATGCCATTCAAATGTATTTTAAAATAGCTCACAATTTGCTTTATTCTGATCATGAGATCGATTTAAGCACATTATTTTTTAAAATTCACACACTATGGAAAGTATACATAAAGGAGTAAATACAGAGAGAGAAGGAAATCCTGCTGTTTGCAGCCACATGGATGGATTTTGGGGGCATTTGCTAAGTGAAATAAGCCAGACAGAGAAAGATAAATACTGCATGATTTCACTTATATGTGGAATCTCAAACAAAAACAAAAGCAAGTCAAACTTACAGAAACAGAAAATAGAAAAGTGGTTGGTAGTCTGGGGCTGGCAGGTGAGGGAAATAGGGAGAAGTTGATAAAAGGGTACAAACTTTCAACCATACAATGATTCAGGTCTGAGGCTCTACTGCATAAGATGGTGACTATGGTTGGCAGTACTGTATTGTACAATTGAAATTTGCTAAGAGAGTAGAACTTAAATGTTCTCACATATAGGTAAGGTGATGAATGTGTTCATTAACTAGATGGGAGGAATCTTTTCACAATGTATATGTATATCAGATCATCATGATGTGCACTTTAAATTTCTTACAATTTTGTTTCTCAATTATACTTCAATAAAGCTGAAAGGGGAGAAAAAGATCCTACAACTATAAAAAAAAAGTAAATACCACACTGATCATACTTTTGAGAGATTAGTAGAGATGACATTTTTAACGTTTGTTGAAAAATCTTAAAGAACAGCCTTTCTCTATAGATATCTATACACACACGTGTGTGTTACATTTGCTTGATTCCAAAGGGCTATCCTTTAGGATATGTTCCACTGGTTTAATAATGATTTTGGGGGTGCAAAATAAACTTCATTAAATGTAGGAAAGCATTTTTTCTAACCAATAATAGACCCAATGCAAGCCACCATCTAAAGTATAACAATTAGAAATTGAGTCTAAACCTTTTCCATATTCCGAATAAAAGATAGATCTAAATCAATTCTGGCCATCAGCGGTTAGGTTTTTATGCCACATGGTCATAACGTTGACTTCTTTCTTCTCTTTGACCCTGATAGTTTAAGTTGGGGGCACATCAAAAATTCCAGACTTTTATCTGCATTAGTATTCCTGAGTTTATTTATAAATTGCCAAACGTAAACAGCTTTTTTGAAAGTCATCTAGAAGTTTTTGACAGATACAGTTTTGGCACCTGAGTTATATATTCTTACATGATGCATAATTCAGTCATAACCTACTTGTGCCATCTTTCAGAACTCTGTGGTTTAGTTTACAAAGGATGTGGCGGTTTCTCCTGCTTGCAGTTGCGTAGCCTGGTATGTGACAGTTTATCTCGTGTGTACAAATAACTTCTCACTTTATTACTGCAGCAGATGAAATTTTTTTAAAAGTATTTTAAAGGGAAAGAAGGGTCCAAATGTAAGTTAAAATGTAATCATGAGAGGCTACCAATCCAAGTAACTCAGCTCAACCAAGGAGACTGTGAGGTGAGCTGGTAACTTTTACTCGTGGTGACATTCCCACAAGTAGAAAGACAATGGTGGAACCTGCTCTGTTAGCAGCCGCCTGGTTTCTTTCGACATCATTTAGAAGATGCATCTCAACTTCAGAAATGTTACAATGTTTTCAAAAGTATTTCTTAAGCTCAAGGAAAGATGTTACCTAGAATTTTATGCAATAGAATATATAATCTGCCCTATAATCTTCAGTCAATAGTAATCATTTCTCTTTTTTTAAAAGATTTATTTATTTATTTATTTATTGAGAGAGAGAGAGAAAGAACACGCACATGCCAGTGGGGGTAGGGACAGAGAGAGAGGGAGAGAGAATCTCCAGCAGACTCTGTGTTGAGCTCAGAGCTTGAAGCGGGGCTCTATCTCCCGATGCTCAGATCACAACCTGAGCCGAAACCAAGAGTCAGATGCTCAACAGACTGAGCCACCCAGGTGCCCCAATAGAAGCCATTTCAACTTAATATATGTAGAGTGTGTGCGTGTGTGTGTGTGTGTGTGCATATATACACATACATCTGTATAACCATGTTAATGGTTCCATAGTATTATATACATATACTTGTCTTCTATTAGGGGATGTTTAGGTTTTTACCCTTTTTATTTCTATTATGTAAAGTGGTGCAATGAGCAGCCTTAAACCTGTATCTTTATGTACCTGTCTTAATTTGTCCTAAAGAAAATTACTAAAAATGCAATTGCTATGTTAAAGGGTATTCACATTTTAAACATTACTACATTATTGCCAAATGTCTCCCCAAAAATTTTATACCAGCATTATGATTAACACTTTTCCATGCCTTTATCAACATAGTTATAACAATATTTTTCACTTTTTCCAATCTAATTGGGAAAATGTGATATGTAATTGCTTTTAGCTCCATTTTTAATTACTCAAAACTTTTTAACATCTGCCTAGCATTTCATTGTCATGAATCATGATTTATTTCACTTCAATTATTAGGCATTTAAATTGCTTCAAATTTTCCCACATGCAGTGAACATCTTTGCATATAATTCTTTGGCCTGAAGATACTTTTCTTAGAATAGATTCTTAAAATTGGAATTATGGGCTAAAATTGTGCAGCTTTTAAAAGTTCATGGTACCCATTGCCAGGCAATTTTCTAGAAAGGTTATACCAATTTTTACTTCCAATAACATTATCTTACAGTGCCCGTTGCATGAAGTATTGGGTTTTTAGATCTTTTCTAATCTGAAAGGGTAAAAATTTCTCTCATCCTGTTGCATTTCTTTGGTAACTAGTGAGGCTGAACTTTTCATACTTTTTTAGTCATTTATGGTTATTCAGTGAATACCTTGTTCCTTTTTTAAAAGTCTTTATGTTGCCCACTTGTTCTTGAGGAATACTCTAACAAGCTAATATACTAATGTTGTCAACTCCTAGGCCTTACCATCAAGTAGCCACTAGTTCTCTAAAAATACATACCAGACTTTCCACAGGAAAACAGATTTCCCCCACCCAAATGTGCTTGGGTATATTTTCTGGAACCTCTAATTCTCCCTATTCCTTAACAGACTCCTTGCCTGTTCTGTTGGTGCTCTTGGATCTGTGTCACTATCCCCCACCATTGTATTCTTGGCCTTGCTCCGTTTGGTTTGAAACCTGACCCAGGCTCTCTCTAGCTTCTCTGAGGATATCAGATCCCCCGACTATATTCACTTCCTCCCTGCCTCAGCTCAGGGATTGCTCATGTTGCCCATAGAACACCTCTCCTAGCTTGACAAAGCTCTCCAGCCTTTCCTTCCTGTTCTCTGTTCCTTTATATGGTCCTTATTAGATATTTTCCCAAGTGTCTTGAATAGATCACCCATAATTGTGGCACTGTAAATATTAATCACTCAGCGTAAGTTTGAAGAAAGAAACTATTATCCTCTAGCTAAACCAGTGCTTGCAGTTTTTCCCAAGACAATTGCTGAGGTATACAAGGACATTCACGTGCATGGCTCTTTTAAAGCTAGAAATCAGTGCAACTCAAACTTTTCTTCATTAGCCCCTCCTTTTACCCAGGGAGTCTTTTTAGACCTTTGTTTTCCCCTAATCCCTCCCCAGTAGAATTTTAATGTCACAAATGTACAATATATCTGGCTGTGTACTGCATGTCTATCTGTGTGCTTTATACATAAAAAATTAAGATTTCTTTCGCCTTCCCCCAAGAACCAATTTTCACACGTCTGGGGCGATACTCCCCCACTAAGGATGCATGCTGTCCACCCACCTGAATCTTGGAGCAAAGCTCACTAACATGAATGGACAAACATTGATAATATAGGGTAGGGTTTAAGAATGTCATTGAAATTTAGACCTGGTTTTCAGTCCCGGCACTTCTACTTACTGTAGAGCCAGTTACCTCGAGCAAACCATGTAATTTTACTAAGATTCAATTCCCTCAGTGAATGGTAAAACATACATAACAGTATGGACCTCAGAGAGATGTTTTGAGAGTAGAAGACAATATGCAGGTAAAGTATTCAGCACAGTGGCCATCACACATAAGTGCTCTATATAAATTAGCCGTTGATATCATTATTCATATTCTCTGTATACCATGCTCTTGCTGGCTCAGCCTTAGATGCTGGATCAAACAAACTCTCAGTACTATCTATACAAAATTGTCTAGGATTTGGTCATGCGAGTCTTCATACCAAAAACATTTTCGTTATGGCTTTGTCTCCTAACTTGTGTCCATTTTTAACAATAGTCCTTGTGATGAATATGTTTGCTGTGATTTTGATGATAAAAACAAGTATATTTTTTTATTTTTGGAGTCAAAAATATTATTTTAGGAAGTTAATTAAATATGGCATTAGTGTTGGATGATGGTTTGGGAACTGTAAGCAAAGACCCAGCTCGAAGAAAATTCTCTATGAAACATGGCAAAAATGTCAACTGGTCATGTTTCTGGACTGAGTGGAATTTGAAAAGCAAGAAATATATGCTCATCAAAAATATACTATATTTGTATGTATGTATGTATGTATATCTGCAGGCAGGTAAGCAGGGATTTATGAAGAGGAAGACTGAAAATAACTCTCATCCCATTTGTGTACCCAGAAATTAAGTATCCTTAACTCTGCTCTGTGCAAACTGACTTTCTTAAGTGTGCCTTCCTCATTTTCCTAGAGGCAAATGTCTTGCACACTGAAAAGCATGTAATAGATATAATTCACACAATGCCACTGTGAGTCAAGGTAAGACCTATGGGGCTCCTTCTATGGAAGGAACACAAAGTTAAGTGGACCTAAAACTTAAATCCTGACTCCGCCACCTACTGTCTGTGAGAATGCAAGCAAATGACTCTTTTTTTCAGACTCGCTTTCTTGATCTCTAATATGTAGAAATGTCTACCAGGCACAGAATTTGGTGGTAATTGAATGATGCGCTATGTGTAAAGCATACAAGACAGTGTTCAGCTCACAGCAGGTACTCAGTAATACTGATGCTTGCTTTTATGAGGTTTGCCCTTTTTCCTTTTTACTGGCACTCAGCAAGTTAGTTGGTGTTACTTATCTCGTGATGTGAGAAGCCAACGTAGCAATTGGGGAAAGTTCTAAACTTTTATAAGCCTCTGGTTTTGTCATCTATAAAATAGTGATGATAATAGGTTTTTTCTTAAAATTATGAGGATGCAGTAAGGTAATACATGTGAAACATTTAGCAAAGCCCCTAGAATATAAAAAGTATATGCTCAATTTAGCTCTCATCACAGCATTATTATTTATTAGATTAGGCTGTAGCATTTATTAGGCTACCAGAAATTCTCAAATAGACACAAATATACAAATATACCAAAATACACAAAATAATTTATGTATAGTGTTTTATATGCAGCGTACACATGAACACATCTATACAACATACACATATATATTTCATATCATTTAAACCAACTAGTTTATGTAAACCAACTAGATGTAGAGAAAAAGAAAAAACTAGAAAATTTTTATGTAGTAACTTTCTATTGACTCCTTTCCTTACAAACCTATCCTAAAATTTTTTTTAATGAAGCTGCTGTGATTTTTAAAAAGTAACATTTCTTTATTAATCATCACTTCAGCAAAGACTTACAAGGTCTCAAGAGCACAACTCACCTTCTCAAGGAAGCTCTTGGGATACAATTCTTTCTACTGATGTAAGAAGTTCTAGTCTTCTCTTTATCTTCCCTGGTGTGCTAAATGCATATAGCATTGAGGGGAGCCTGAACCAATACATTACGTTTGTGATGGCAAGGCAGATTTTTCTTTGTTGTTCATGATGATCGCTATCATTTATTGAGCATTGACTATGTGCAGGTAGGTACCCAGTGAAACCCTTCACCCAAGTGTCATTACTGGCATCTTTACAGTTATTTGATTTTGTAAGAAAGTAAAGACCAATATGACATGGAAGTATTTACTTGTAACATTAGTCCCCATTCTAATATCACTTTTCACAAGTTAACACTAGCATCTATAGCATGTGTCCCTATTCATTACATATATGCAGTCAGTCAGTTTCTCCATAAATGTCTGATCTTACGAATGATGGACATACAATGCAACTACAGTGCACGTTTGTTGAAAAGTGAGATTGCCAATCATAGAATGGATATAGGATTGTATAAAGTCAATGAAAGCCACAGTGTAAAGATCTTTAGGTTACACTCAAAGTCATTGTCAGCTGAGGGTTTAGCAAAAATAAAGCTAGTAATAACTAAAGAAGAAAAGGAGGCTTACATCATATACTCTTCAAAAGAAAATCAAGAAATTGAGAGGCCCTTAGGAAATTTGTAAAACTCTCAATTAACTCTGCAGTAATGGCTCACCTTATGATCGTGAATCAAAGCCAAATCTGAACCTAAATTGGTGTGTAAAGCTCTAATACAATTTTATCAGAAAAGTGAACCCTTTCTCGAAATAGCAACACAAGTCAATTTTGCTCACTCTAAGAACTCACTAATTATTTAACTGTAGTGCGTTAAAAGATTTTTTCACAGATTTAGTCTATGACAATTTCGAGTCCAAATCAAGCCTTTTGCCACTACATACCATAAAATTTTAGGAACTGCTTAAATACATTCATTTTTAAGTGATTTTTTTTTTCTGATACTGACTATCCTCAGGTAACAAGGACATCCTACGTCATCATGTTTAATTCTCATAACATCTGTAGGAGGTACCGTCTCCATTTCACAAAACAATGAAGCTGGACCAGAGAGGTTAAGTAACCTGCTCAAGGTCCCACAGTAAGTGATAAAGTCAGGATTCAAACATAATTCAATCTGATTCCAACATTATTTGTCTCTCTCACTGCATTGTATAGAATATCATCTATAAATTATCATGGAATTGAACATAATTATCTTTTTATTAATTCTAACTAATACAATCCACTTTTTTTTTTTTAGAAAAAGCTAACCCAACTCCTATTGTCCACTACTTCATACAACTCTTGGAATTTCTTCCTTCTTCATTTATGCATTCTGAGCCTTTTGTTGCTTTCTGTTGGTTCCCTCTCCAGCATTCGTACTCCTGGACATAAGAGTCATTCGCCTCCCGCCTACAGCAGGCCGGGTGGGGTGGGCAGTTGGGTTGGTAGACTGCAAGGGTGGAAACGGTCTTCAAACAAACAAAACCACTCTCTCCTGCTGTTCATGCTTCCAGTTGTGCTTTCAGAGTGACTGTTTCCAACCCCAGATGAACAGAAGGTAAAACTTGCTATTCTTACAGCACCTGGGCTTTTCAAAGGGCAAACCCTCTGTACCGTCAGATAGAATTGCTAGCCCTGATATCAATGTCCCCATTTAATGGGCATGCAGCTGGAATAACTGACCTGTTCAAGGTCAAATGTGAACTAAGCAGCACGATCAAGACTGAAGTCCACACTCTGACACAGCCCTAGACTCTTTACTGTAACAGCAAAGCATAAGAACTAAAATAAGGGGCACCTGGGTGGCTCAGTTGGTTGGGCGTCCGCCTTCAGCTCAGTTCCTAATCCTAGGGTCCTGGGATGAGCCCCGAGTGTGGCTCCCTGCTCAGCAGAGAGTCTGCCTCTCCCTTTCCCCCCGCCCCTCCCCCTCTATTGGTGCTCTCTCTCTCTCAAATAAATAAATAAAGTCTTAAAAAAAATAGTAACTAAGTATAGGTCGCTTGCTCTCTGAATATGAGCTAGTTACTTAAGCTCTCAGCACTTCCTCATCTGTAAGAAAGAGATGTTAAAAATCGCACTGGTGAGGCGGTTGTGTGAATCAAAGGAGATAGCACAAGTAAAGCATCCCAAGAGTTTGGCACAAAGTGAGGGCACAGTAAAGAATAGTTATTACCGGGCGCCTGGGTGGCTCAGATGGTTAAGCGTCTGCCTTCGGCTCAGGTCATGGTCCCGGGGTCCTGGGATCGAGTCCCGCATCGGGCTCCCTGCTTCTTGGGAGCCTGCTTCTCCTTCTGCTTCTCTCTCTCTCTCTCCCTCTGTCTCTCATGAATAAATGAATAAAATCTTTAAAAAAAAAAAAAAAAGAATAGTTATTACCATTTATTGAGCATATAGAGCCAAATGCTGCCAACACCCCTGAGGGAGGCACTACTTTGACTATAAATTCATAATAAATTTAAAACAACTGAAAATAAGTCCTCTCCATGAGCTAGTCTTGAGTGAAAACAGTTCTAACTTTCAGTACTGCCAAGTGGAAAACATTATACACGAAATGAAGACGAGGGTACGGAAAGGGGAGGTGAGACGTTGCCCACTACTCAGGTTTGCTTTGGGCACGCCTTCATGACATGCTCACCTCCACGCCAATGACCGACTGGCGGCAGGGTGAGGCCAGGCAGCTCTGTGAACCCGGCGCACCAACATTCACTTACTTGTAAAGTTAGCCTTCTTATACTCTTACTCAATTTCTGGACCTGTGGATTCTGCTTCCCCTTTTTCTGTTTTTTTATCCCTTTGTATCTTTCTCTTTTAAAATCTCTCTCTCTTCCCTTCTCCCCCCTTTCTCCCTTCACATGTTTACATATACAGTTTATATTCCACACTCATACTCACATTCCAGTGAACTGCTCAGGAAATGCTTCCCCAAGTTAATGACCTTATCTTTTAAAGATGTCATACTGTTATGAGGATTTAATTCCTTTTTAGCCTTAGGGGGTATGTGTGATGTTGCTTGGTAAAAAGAGTCATAGAAAACTGCCTTTGAGAAAATACCAGCACATACTGGTAACTCTGTGTGCCTTTTCCATTTCTCAGAACTCCTTAAGTGTGCATTGCCAATTGCTTTCCAGGACCCTGGAATTACTATTTTGTCACAACCCCACAAGCTAGTGGCAGCAGCCTGACCTTCTGAGGATACTGCAAATGCACCATCAGATGCCTAATTTGTTCTGACTTCTGTGCTCTTAGAGCAGAGTAGGTAAGAGTGCGGGATCCGGAGTCAGGCAATCCTAGGTTTGCGTCCCAGCTCTGTTCATACTGCTTACTAACTGGGTGACTATGGGCAAGGCTGCTGAATGACTCAGGACCTTGGTTTTCCCATCTGTGAAACAAGGACAATAATGGGGGTTGCCTTATAGGGATCGTATCAGGATTAAGAGTTAATATCAGTAGAGCTCCTTGAATAGTTCTTAGTATGCAGTAAGAAGTACAGACGTTTTCATTGTTGCTACTGCTGTTTTTGTTAGAGTCAGGACCTGGAGTTGAATTTTAGCTGTACTACTTTCTAGCAGAGTGACCTTGGGCGAGTGAAATAGAGGTAATTATATTGAACCTGTTCATCCTTTCAATGTATAAAGAACATAAAGCCATCTGTGTTTGATATTTTATTATGTGGAAAGATACACATCATAAATACTGTTTCTACCTTGAATTCTTTAAAAATAATCATTAACAGTATTCTAATAATTATAATATTAAGCTATTCTCTAACTTCATATAGTGCTTTATCTTTCATTTGTGTCTAATATTGTAGTCCCCTTCCATAACATAAGCTCCATGAAGGGAGGGGCATATCAGTCAGCACTTAGCACGATGCTTAATTATTACAGGAACTCATATTTGAATGAATCAAAAGAAAACATACATTCAACCAACTTTTGTGTCCTACTCTTCCAAGCATTATATCAAGCAACTTTAACAGATATAATGGCCACATATGTGATCTGCAAAATCTAAGCATGCATGCATAGAATTCATTGTTCTTATGGTAACAGAATGTTGGTTGTGGAAGGAACCTAGAAATGCTAGTCTATCTCCATGCTCAATGAAGAATACCACCTGTGTATCATCTCCCTCTGTTTTCTACCTAAATACCTACTGGACTTCAAAACTGAGTCACAGATGGTTAAATAGCTTGCCCTTAGTCATACAGGTTGTAAGTGGAGCACCCAGGATTCACACCCAAGTCTCTATGACTCCAGAGCTGAAATTTCCTTTTGTTAAGTCACAGAACAACCTCCCCTATACTGCTTATTTGGCAATTAATTTTGCAGTGAAATAATCTCATAATTCTTGCAGTGAAATAATCTCAATAGTCACTTGAACTATTAAGCTCTTGCTTGCATATGTTACTGTTATTAGATTTTTCCATATGTTTATGTCTTATTTTCTGGAGGTTTACATATTGGTGTTCCCACCACTATCTTGCACATAGCAGAGGCTCAGTAAATGCTTGACGGATCCGCTCAAATCTTTAATGAAGGGATACTTTTTCAAAGCAGCTTACTTCTGTCTTAGAAAATTGTTCCTACAGTTCAAAAAAATTTAAATGCCTATAAACAACTTAACATCATAGAACCCTAAAACAGAGAATATATAATCTATGTCCTTCATTTTACCATTGAAAAAAAACAAAAGTAAACTGAATTGCCCAAGGTCACAAAGCTATTCACTTGCAGATCCATGGCCATGAACTCTGGTCCCTTGAGTCACTGTCTGGTAATGTTCTTTCAGATGTTCGAAAATATTTGCTAGGCCCCTCTTAGTCTTCTTAGGCCACGAGGCTTAAATTTCTCACCATCTTAGGCTCTCCTGGTTTTCGTCCGGTTTTCCAATAATCCAATTAACAGGTACTTCACAGGTACTGCAGGGGAACAAAAGCTTTTGTTCATTACTAATAGCATTTTCATGGAGTATAAGCTTTATGTGCAATAATATGGCATTCTTAGGAATAAAAAATTTATCTGCCTTATGTTTTAGGCATCCCAGCTTGTAGTAATAAATCTACATCTTAAGGAAATAATTAAAAAGGGAAAGAAGACAAGTTTACACAAAGATAGAATTAGGATAACTGCTACCTGGAAATGGCCCAACATTTGGAGACTGTAGAATAATACGTACTTGCCAAAAATGGTATGGAGACCAGATAGCAGCAAAGAAAATTATGCAATAAGTGGAAAAAGTAAAACAAAAAAACAATGGCATATTAATTGCAGTGTATCAAGATGTGAAGAATTTAGAATTGTAAGCAGTGGATTCTTAAGGTAAAAGGGTTCTTTGTAAAGATCTGATGTTTTCTCCTCTTCTAGCATTATAGATTAGATCTAAATAAGGACTATAATGCCCACAGGTAAACATAGCTTGAATAAAGGGTTTCTGGAGGGTATGGAGGTAGGTGGGTTATGGATAGACATGGGTCAGACTGCATGTCTTAGTCCATTCTGGCTGCTGTAACAAATTATCACAGACCAGGTGGCTTATAAACAACAAATTTATTTCTCACAGTTCTGGAAGTTTGTAAGTTCAAGATCAGGGTGTCAGTGGTTGGGTCCTGGAGAAACCCCTCCTCCAGGTTGCAGATTGCTGGTCTTGCTGTGTCCTCACCTGGTGGAAGGGACAAGCTAGCTCTCTGGGGCCTCTTCTAAAAGGGCACTAATCCCAATCATTAGTGCTCCACCCTCATGACTGTACCACCTGCCAAAGTCCCCACCTCCTAATACCATCACCTGGGGCATTAGATTTGCAACATATGTATTTGGGGGAACACAAACATTCAGCCTACAGCACTGCAGATGGTCTTGCCCATCATTACGCTGAAGAGTTTGGTATTTAGCTTGTGGATAAGTGGCCTGATTACCACCTGATGAGCTTGAAAACAAAGCATGCAAACAAAAAGCAGTAAAACCATCATTTCTGGGGATCCATCTGTTACTCATCCACTGATGTAGCTCAACTGATGACATGTTTGGAGCCCAGTAATGACAGCTGATGATCAACTCCATCCCCCAAATATTTTTTTCACATATTCTTTCACCCAAACCAGTTTTCCCCAAAACAATTGTTTGGGAAATTAATGAGTGCCTACTATGGACCAAGCACTGTGTTGAATATTTTACCTCATTTTATCCTCAAAACAGGCCTAAGAAGTGAGTGTTATTATATCATCCCTGCCAAAGGTCATGTAAATAACAAGTGTTAGAAACAAAACTCAATCCCAAGTATGTTTAATGACAGATCCCATGCTTTTGGCCACTACAATGTGTCATTTCTAAGCATCTTTCCCAGTTTTATCCAAGGCCCAGACTAAGGATAGAACTCTAGGGTATTCCACTAGAGACTTCCTTCACAACAGATGTAAAACCACTGATTCATGCTCATTGGATATTGTGATTCATCTAATAGTCAATTCACTTGGCGAGACTATTATCCACCTGACTTTCACAATTTTATTCACAAGAATAGCATGGAAAGCCATTAAATGCCTTGCAAAACTGAAAAATATTATGTCTATGACATTCCCTTTATCTGCTAACATCTGCATTTCTTGCCAATTTTACCTTTTTTCTTTCTAAGAGATCTCTTCATCTACATTATTGTCCTTGTCCCTAAGTTATCGGCCATGCTATCTCTAGAGCAATTTAAACTCAAGCCCATCATAACTTCCCTATTTCAAATACTTCAGAGGCCTCCCATCTTCTAGAGTTGGTGCTCTTAACCTCGGTCTTAGGACTTCCAAGCACTATTTCAAATTATTTGAATACTGTATACGTGTGCACGTGGCTTCGAAAAGCATCCATAGATTTGTATCACATTATCAAAAAGTAACTATGATTTTAATGCTTATAAATCACCTATAAAATAAACAAAATTTCCTAAGTGTTTATATAAAACTTTTCGTGAGCTAATTTCTAACAGCCCCCAACCTCATCTCCTTCCATGTCTAACCTTTCAATACCCACTGCATTTGCGCACACTCACATGCAAAGAGCGCCATACTTCCTGTGGTTTCTCAAAAGGCCGTATATTTGCTCAGTTCCACACGTAAGTACACGCTGGGCCTTCTTGCTCCCCCTTGTGAGATCCTATTCGTTCGCAAACCATTTATAACCCATCCTCCCACCCACCTCCCCTCCAGCAACCCTCAGTTTGTTCTTTATAGTTAAGTCTGTTTTATGGTTTGCCTCTCTCCAATATCACTTTCTTGATGAAACCCTTCTCTGTCCTCTCCACTCACTTCATACATTACATAGACAATATATGTAAAACACATACTAAGTGTGCAACAAATAACAGTGCTGGAGGTAATGCTGGTAAATACTGACAATGATGATGTTAGCACACTGAACTGTAACTCCTTGAGGACAGGGATTGTGTTTAACTTCAAACATTTTGGTGATGTTTAACTTAATTTTGAAACTACCATAGTGCCTTATACATAGTAGAGAGTAAGCATGTATTTGTTAATAATCAATTACCAAGTCCAAAATACTGAAAGCCAAGGAAAGACAGTTAAAGAAGAGACCAGCATGAATGAGAATTACCAAAGAAAACTTTATTGAGGAGGTAGATACACAAAGGTAGATTTTTTAATGGCCGGAGAAGAGTACAGAAGTTACCAAAGGTAAAAGAAAAAAAGCATAATACATAGTCTGCTCTGGGGTGGGGAAGAGTAAATGTGCTTTGTTTGATAGGAAGGAGAAGCAGTGAGCGACGACATAATTAAATACTTGTCATTACTAAAACTTTACTGTCTAGTACCATGCCTAGAGATGAATAGCAAAGACAACAATCCTAAATTTTGCTCCTTTCAGAAACCTCAAGTTATATCAAAACCATAAAAGGGAATGTTTCATTTAGGCAAACTGTATAATATAATGCGGAAAACACAAGCTTTATAGGGCAGCAAATCTAGCTTTGAATTTTAGCTTTGCCACTTACCTGTTATCTTGGGTGAGTCCCTTATCTCTTTGAACTTTAGTTTTCTCTTCCATAGAATGGAAATCATAATGGTTATCCTAAAGGCCTGAGGTAGGGTTTGAATGAGATAATTCTTGGAAGCCCTCTAGCGCAGAACCTGGCGTGTAGCAGGTGTTCAATAAACATGAGTGTTGCTGTTATTATTTAGACTATGAACTGATGTACTTGTGTGTCTGCGCTAAGTCATGGTGTATGTTATGTTGTGTATGTTTTTGGACATGTAAACTTGAGCCTACTTGATCTGAAGGTAATTGGGCTTTTCGAAACAGAAATAATCCAGAAAAGGACAATGTCTGACATGGTACCCCATGGCCATTGTCTCTTTAAAATAAAGAAACAAAAAAAAATTTGAGTGTAGGGTGAGTGCTCAAATAGGAAGCTAATCATTTTCTTTATTAAATACCTGCTGTACAAACTGTCATTCAAATACTGCCTTATGCTTTATGTAAAACATTGAAAACCCCCTATGACTTTATTCTTCTGCTTGGATTTTTTTTCTTAGAAAAATATGTAATTGAATTAATTTCAAGTGTGTTTGTTTGTAAACCAGCCAAATATTTCCTTTTAAATACTTGAGCTCTATGTTGAATACACACATGTGGTTCTTAGCACATTTTGTTTTTTCAGTAATAGATTTCATCCTTTAATCCTTTTTTAAATGGGCTTTAAGTTCCACATATACTAATATGTCTCCTATGTCCATAATAAATGAAAGCTTTTCATTTCGTGCAGGTTCTTCCAGGGGACCCAGCCCCCTAACCATGGGAGCCCAGGACACCCTCCCTGTTGCAGCAGCATTTACAGAAACGGTCAATGCCTACTTCAAAGGAGCAGATCCAAGCAAGTAAGCCTGGGGCTTCGTCCACTGTATTCTCCAAACTCTAGCCTATTCAGTGGGGGGAGGGGGGCACCCTAAATATAACTATTTCATTCTTTATCCTAAAATGAAACAACCAAACAAAAATTCGGTTAACAATAACAGGTGGCATACATAGAATGGAGGAGAAAATTTAAATTAGAACTATTAATTCACTGCTTTTTTAAAAAAATGTGCCAAAAGGACTGATAATCTAATATCTTGCTCCCTAGAAATCTCTGGTTCAGTCTTGGTTGCAAGTTTACAGAAAATCCTAACCCAATTCCGTCAACAGCAAAAAAATTTATTATCTCACAAAAGTAAATGTCTAGATCATGTCTTTATTGTCTTAGTCTTTGCTGAATGGGAATCACTCACATATAAACTGAGAAATGGTGCACTGGAATGAGAACCTGGAAAAACACACATTTCATAACACAGAGATTAGTAAGAAGACAAGTTATATGTTACCCTTACTAACTAAGGAAAAACTGGCCAAAAAAATTACAATCACAGCAAAGTAAAAACTCTAGAGAAAAATGCACCACTCCCTATTTACTGAGCCTGATTTCACTTATTTCAGTACACAGTGACAGTGAACTTGACCTCTGAATGCATTTGTAATATGATTAAATATTTTGCTTTTCTATAAGGATTTCTCTGGATAGAGTTCAGGAAGTTTATAAATTCCCTGAAATTATACAGCATATCTTGTTGTGTGTGCATATGTACATTTGTCCATAGAGAGGGTCTATAACCTCCATCAATTTCACAAAGAGGTATATGATCCAAAAGAAAAAAAAGAATTAAGAGTGATTATTAGTCTACACTGAGAACAAAACACCAAAGTCAAACTGGCTTTCATGTGTGTCATTAACACATTTCCAGGCCTGAATGTGATGAATAAACAAAGGACAAACCTAAGTGAGGAGAGAATTGCTTTTTATTTTTTACTTACAAGGACGAGGACTTAGAAGACCTTAGTATCCATGGAAGTGAGAATTAGAAAATGTTCACATAGAACACTAGACCATTTTATGAAAATTTTTTAAAGAGTGATAATTAAGTATAATTAGAACTTGGATTTCCACATATATTTTAAGTGAGAATTTTTGTGATTAAGTGTGAAATCCTCTTTATACTTCAGAAACGCTAGTTTTTATAAGCCTAAATCTAACAATATTATACTGGGAAACATGACTAGTAACTCTACCTTTAAGTGCCCTATCAAGAGACGGTGGGATCTATCAACCTCCCTAAATGTCATGTCCTTTTTTACAACATTTAGATTTTATTCTAAGCCCAAACTATTGTAGACAAACCAACACTATGGACTCCAGTGTGTTTTAGTCCATTTGAGATGCTGTAATAGAATACTGTAGGTTGAGTCGCTTCTAAACCACACAAATTTATTTCTCATAGGTCTTGAGGCTGGGAAGTCCAAGATCAAGGCTCTGGCAGATTCAGTATCCGACCAGAGGCAGGCTCCTGGTTCACAGCAACCTTAAATGGGAGGGTGTGTTGGGGGGGGTAGTAGGGAACTCTTCAGGGTTGCTTTTATAAAGGCACTCATCTCATTTATGATGGTCTTACCTTCATAACCTAATCACCTTGCAACGGCGCACCTTCAAACACCATCACACCAGAAATTAGATTTCAGCATATACGTTTTGGAAGGACACAAACATTCAGCCTGTAGCACTCTGGTTTCTCCCATGTCTTTTCTCTTTCATCTTCAAAGCAGGAAGGTAATTTGCCACATCCACATATCAACAGGAATTAAAAGCTGCCTCATACAGAGTGTGCATTTGAACCGTTAGAGCAAGTAAGCACCATGTGACTAAGTTGTATATGTACTTCATATACACATACACATTTGTTCTATAGACTCTCCTTCAAACAAAGAATTTGCATAACTTTCTATAATACCAGTTCTAAGTATTACTTATTATTGACTGGCCTACCTATACCTTTAAAGCTCAGGCTGACTGGAATTGACAAAGGCAGGTAGAAACACACCTTTAAAGAATAAGCGTAGTCAGGGGGGCACCTTGGTGCCTCAGTCAGTTAAGCTTCTGACTCTTGATTTCAGCTCAGGTCATGACCTCAGTGTCATGAGATTGAGCCCCATGTCCAGCTCTGCGCTGAGCATGGAGCCTGCTTAAGATTCCCTCTCTTCCTCTCCCTCTGCCCCTCCCCCAAACTCTCTTTCCAAAAGGAAAAAAAAAAAAAAGAATAAGAATAGTCAGGAGTGTGGAAAGGTATCTATACCAGCATGAAAAACACTGGGAATCACACAAGAAATAAGCTCTTTTTTGGTCTGCTTACTAACTGGCTTTCATTAATTCATTTATTCAGAGACCTAACTGGTAGTCAGAGTACTCCCACTTTTGACCCCTAAAATCTATTCTCAGTATATCACTCTTCTGCTCAGTATCCTCCTACCTTGTCCAAAATAAAACGCTAATGCTTTACAATGGTCTATGAGGCTCTCCATTATCTGGCCTTCAAGACCCTTCTCCCCTCCCAGCTCCCAACCTCCCTGATCTTGTCTCCATCACGGGTGTCCTTATTTACTCCACTCTAGCCACACTGGCTTCATATATTGCCATTAGGCCAACCTACCTGCGTCTCAGGGTCTTAGCATTTGTTGCTCTTTCAGCCTGGCTGAAATCTGCTCCAGCTATCTGAGTTACCTGCCCCCTCACCTCTTTCAGGATTCTTCAGCAGACGGACCAGAGACCTTCCCTGTCCACCCTGTGCAAATAGCAACACTCCTCCCCCGCCGCTGTTGGCACTTTCTCCCTTCCCATCGCCCTTCTCTCTAATTAACATGTTGCATGTTTTCAGTGTCACTGTCTGTCTCTTTCCCCCACTAGAATGTAAAATCCATGAGAACTGGGACTTTGAGCATTTTCTTCGTTCTTACATGCTCAGCATCTAAAGCAGGATCTGGCATAATTGCTGAACGAGTTGAGTTGAATTACTCTCCTAACACTTACAGAATGACGGCTATATGCCTGCCATTGTGCTAGACAGGGGTTATATCGGTGAAAATAAGACTTGTGCATAAATATAATACATAGTCCACTGTAGGAGAGGTGTAGTTATGGTGCAAGGGGAGTTAAGAAGCTTTTAATAATAATCTTCTTTAAATCCAAAGGAGTGGTAGAGCAGCCTACCAGTCACTTTGTGGGTCTGTGCCTAGACCAGCTGGGTTCTTCATCCTGTTTCAGTTTCCCCAGCACACCATAGCAGGTGTGTGGCCAGGTCTGCACCTGGGAGCCTGGTATCCATGACCTTGGCATTCCAGCAATGTGGCACTTGAGCCAAATTAATATTGGTGTTTTCTTATGCTCTTCCAAATGAACTTAGTCTTTGACTTGAGATGACTGCATATACTGAATCTGTTTTCAATTATATCGCCATAAGTAGTTGCAGTATGTATTGCATATTGGTAGATGGGAGATTCAGTAATTCATTGAAATTATGAGATCTGAAATTTATGAACAGATCATGAGGTGACATTCTTCTAAATTTAATTTCAGCTCCAGGCAGTGAATCATTTTAATTGCTGTTCCTTTGTTATTCACTTTCAAGGAAACATCTCAAGTTCAAAAATTCTATCACAGTGTGAGTGGGGGAGGGGGAGGATAAAGTCAAACACAGCACCACATAGAGAAATGATACAGAAAAGCCATGTGGATTTGCTTTTGCCTGTGGTTCCTTCTCATCCTGCACCCAAAACCTTCCCCATTTGCTTTCAGACCATACACTGGAAACAGAAATATATATACTATGTTATATATATTGTTATATGCTATGATATATAATCCATTCAAGTATAGTTACACTCTTTCTCTGAGTATTGACAACACCTGTAGTAGGCATTTTGACACCTGTGTCTTTCTCAGTTGCTCATTGGCAGAGAAGTCCTTAACTTTTGCTGTTGGCTGGGGAATACATCTCCCGTTATTTGCTCCTATTTGAACAACCCTGGTGCTAGGGATTAATTCTTTACTCTCCTGGAAAAATTATGAATCTCAGCTATTTTCTATCCTTCCCTTATCATCACATTTCAATTATTTATTCAACTGTCTGTCTCCCCAATTAAACTGGAAGTTTGGGCAAAGACCACATTTGTCCTGTTTCTCACTGCCCTTTCCAGGGCATTACGTAATACCTGGTACATTGTATAGTCACCCTATGTATAATTGTTCCATGTGTGAATTTATTTTGGCATTTTATTGAGTTCCTACTCTGCACTATGTTCTATGTCATGCACATTTGCCTTTCTAGAACCCAAGACACAGCACTTGCCTTCACAATAGTGGGTCAGGTATGTGTAAGAAGCGATGAAACAGTTTTAAAAAAATCTGTACCTCTGTCCAACGAACATAGAGAAAGGAAAAAGTAAGGAAGACTGAATAAAGAGAATATTAAGGAAGGTTTCAGAAAGGCCTGCCTTTGAACTGAGTCTTGAAACCTGAAAAGAAGTTTGCCTAGGACCTGAGCCAATGAAAGGGGATTGTAAGTAAAGGAAGGGAGGCTGCATCTGCTCAGGGGTATGTACACTTGAAATGAAGACTGTGCGCTTACTTATCACAGCAGTATACAGAAGTTACATTCATGTCAGGGATGTACTTCTGATGACCTCACATATATCAAATTCACACCTTTCCTGACCAAAATTGGCCAGCATGTCTGTTGATTGGCTAATGTGGTACTGCCTGTGGCCATGGGGAGAACCCAGTTTATAAGTCACTTAGCCAGGTGATTTTGAAATTTTGCCATTCTTTTTTTTTTAATATTTTATTTATTTATTTGACAGAGAGAGATGCAGTGAGAGAGGGAACACAAGCAGGGGGAGTGGGAGAGGGAGAAGCAGGCTTCCCGCCGAGCAGGAAGCCCAATGAGGGGCCCTATCTGGGATCGTGACCTGAGCCGAAGGCAGACGCCTAATGACTGAGCCACCCAGGCGCCCGAAATTTTGCCATTCTTGACAAGTGTTTCATTTGTTGGGATTCACATGATTTCAAATTTTATTCATAACATGAGTTTGTTAATATCTCCATATTGCTGGATTTTAGATTTCAGTAATTCAAACTCACATGAAATGTAGCCACGTTGCATACTGATAGGAACAATCATTAAACAAGGATTTTCTTTAGTGAATATGCACTGGAAATATTCATTTTTGTATAGAAAATTTCAGATCCATAAATAGCTACTGGATGAATTAATAAATCAGTAAATTTTGCCTATGACAGCTGAGATGCAATCCAGAAATGTAATATAAATGAAGAAACTCGGTGCTTTACATTGGTTTGTACTGACTACTTCTCTCAGCAGCTGCCCAACACTGGAAGCCCTTTGAAGAAAGGGGCTGTTTTGCTCATTTTTAAATGGCCTCCCCACTCAAACAAAAATTATACAATTAGGAGCTGATAAACGCTTACTGACTTAATAAACACTCCCTCCTCTCACTGACTAGTTTTCAAAAGAGAAACTTTGTCCCCCACCAAGACACCACTTAGATCTCATTTTGAGCAATCTGGCAAAGCAACTGAGCAGATTCTTTACTCATTAGAAAACATTTGAGCTGCCGCTGCTGACAACAACACACCGAGTGAGGGTAGATGCTGAAGTCTGATTTAACAAGTGCTCTGACTAATTACTGTTGTCTTCTAGAGTTGTGAAATCATATCCTGCACATCCACATATTGAAAAACATCAAGAGTAGACTCGGCCTAAGGGGAAGTCTGGGCTCAGCACCAGTAAATAAAGCATGGTTTATGTATCTAAAAGAGAAGGAAGACAGCAGAATTGCCACCCCAACTGGCAGATCGGCAGTATTCTCCAGAAGAGATGGAAGTGCAAACTTCCAGAAACCAGAATTTTCATCCAGAGCAGTGCAGAGTTATGGATGATAATATCTGAATGAGGGGTGGGGGGGGGACATGGCAACTTTAGGAAGCTCACCTGCCCCCCACCTCTACCTCAACCCCAGCCTTATACATACAAGGCTGTAGCGGTTCTTCACATAAGCTATTTTAAATATGTTCCAAGGTCCATCTCCCCTGAGCCACATGTATCTCATTAATCACAGTTACACAGCCATACGAGGTGACTACCGGACAAATAGAGTTCCCTATACTCAGATGTGAGCAGAGTATCCATCTATGAACCCCAAGTTCCCTAGAGTGTACACGAGTTCTTGTTTTGGCTATTGTGCACATGACAGGAGGCTGAGCTGGAGAACCCACTTTCATTGCAGGATCTGGGCACTGGGACAGACCAGACACATGCACTCCAGGAGGCAGATGCTAGGGAAGCTGCCTGTGCCACTGGGCACTATCCAAGCCACATGGGCAGCAATACCCACAGACTGGGGGTGCCCCCTGCAACACGGAGGTCACACACAGGCCTCCTGTACTGCAAGAGCCTGGCGTGAGATATGCCCTAACTACTGCAGGAGTCTGCCTAGCAAGCACCCTGGAACCAGGAAGGAGAAAAAAAAATCTCCTCCTCCTGCAATGTCTTTTCAGCGCCCTCTACTGACAAAATTTAACATAGTGCCTGTTGGCAAAGAAAAAGTCTATAAATAGGGCCCAATAATAATTTGCTCTGTGCAGGCGATAAAGGGTGAATTGGACCTACATTGACTTCATGTAGAAACTGACACAGTGATTATGAATTTGATATGAAAGTGCAAAGGACCTACAATAGCCAAAACAATTTTGAAAAAGAACAAAGTTGGTGGATTAATACTACTTGATTTCAGTGTGATCCAGGGATTCTACTCCTGTATCATTTACCAAGAGAAATGAGAGCCTATGTCCATACAAAGACTTGTAGAAAAATATTCATCACAGCTTTACTTGTAATACCCAAAAATTGGAAAGAATCCAGATGTCAACCAACGAGTGGATCAAAAAGAAAAAAGACTGTGTTATATCCCTAAGCTATGCAGCAATAAAGCCATGAACTATTGATGCACACACTACACGGGTGAATCTCAAAATAATTACAGAGTGGAAGAAGCCAGATCAAAAAAGAATCACATACTTTATGATTCTGTTTACATGAAATTCTAGAATGTGCAAATTAATATGTAGTGTCAGAAAGCATATTAGCAATTGCTTAGGGATAGGGAGTGGAAAGATGGAGAAGAGCAGGAAAAAGGGGTCACAGAAATGCAGGAGGCAACTTTTAGGGATGCTGGATACATTCAGTAACTTGATTGCATGATGGCTTCACAGGTGTATAAGATATCAAAAATTATGAAATTTTACACTATAAATGAGTGCCATTTTTTGTATGTCATTTATGCCCCAATAAAGACCTTTTTGAAAAAGAATTATTCTTCCTTCCAAATTATCATCTTATTGTGCTAACTTATATGACTGATTTTTTACAATTTCAGCCAAATAGACATGGGATAAAGATATAGCTTAAATGGAAGCAAGAAGTTTACCTCTCGAGTACAGAAAAGAACATGCTCAGGGCACCAATCATGTTACTGAGAACTAAAATAAGTCCCAACAATGAGTTGCGTGATGACATTGTGCAATTGATTTAATATCTTAAAATATGCTGCCAAAGATTCAGAAATTGAAGAGACAGAACCATCAGAACAGATGATTCTATCTGTGAGGTGAACATATAGACTTATCTACAGAAAGAAAAAAGCTGCATTTTTCTTCTGACGGTTCAAAAACACATTCAGCAAATGACCACTCTTTTGGATACGTGGTAACACAAACCTTGCATTCTCGGGTCTTAGAACTGATTTAGTAGTTGACAGTGGAATTGTAAGAGCTTACCTTTGGTCTCTCCTGCTGTGTAATATTGTTACATAAATCATTTCTTTTTCACAACTGTTTTGATTCACAGCATATTGACCTGGGTTTCCTCTCTTCCTTCCTCTCCTGTGTTCTGATATGCCAGGTGTATCGTGAAGATTACTGGAGAAATGGTTCTGTCCTTTCCTGCTGGTATCACCAGACACTTTGCCAACAACCCATCACCAGCTGCTCTGACTTTTCGGGTGATAAATTTCAGCAGGTTAGAACACGTCCTGCCAAATCCCCAACTTCTCTGCTGGTAAATATATTTTGCACAATTTCTTTCTTTTCTTTTTTTTAAGATTTTATTTATTGACAGAGAGAGACACAGCGAGAGAGGGAACACAAGCAGGGGGAGTGGGAGAGGGAGAAGCAGGCTTCCTGCGGAGCAGGGAGCCCGATGTGGGGCTCGATCCCAGGACCCTGGGACCATGACCCGAGCTGAAGGCAGACGCTTAACAACTGAGCCACCCAGGGCCCCCCCCCCCCGCACAATTTCTTTAGAGATGTGCATAGCTTAACACTGGATACTTACATGAGGGATATACTTTAACAAGAATGTAGCCTGGTAGAGAAATTACCGCTACTCTGATACATTTGTAGATTCAGCCCAGAGCTTTTGCCACCTGTCTAAGTCTTCAGTGGGTGCTCCTGTGCAGATGTTTATATGTATTCTAATGGCCAACTATCTCAAGTGGCTAAAGAGACATTTAGGGTAATAAAATCTGTATTAGTGACAGTTTATTCATGGTCTGTTTTACTGACCATCAGTAAACAGTGGATAAGGATGGTGGGAAATCAGCCCAATAAAAGGAATAAAATCCATTTGTCATAGTAGCATCTTTTAAAATCAAATGATATGTGAACGCTGAGCTATCCTTCACATGAGCTTGAAAATCTTTCTTGTGAAATATATAATTTCATGGTCATGGTAATTGTTTCAATGGAACTTTACATGTATTCAAAGAAGCTTATGTGAGTTTGTATAAATATACTTTTTCACATTTTCTAACTATTACATCTGAACATGTCTTTATCATACCTACATACGTGCAGATTCACCCAAACATACACAGGTATGAAGCTATTAAAAATGATCAGCTATACAAGTTAATTACTGGCAATGAATGAGACAGAAGATGTCATTCTTGACAGCTTCCTCTCCATCATCAAGTCCTGATATTGTACTTAAAAATCTCTCTCTAAAGTGGCCATGTTTTTCTCTTTACTGTGACCTCCCCTGTCCAAGTGACCACTGTCATTTTCCCGGACCACTGAAAGGGTTTTCCTCCTTCCCTTCCTGTGCCCAGTCTTGCCCCATGCCTACATATTCTACACAGCAGCTGGAATGACTTTTCCTGAGGTGAATCAGGTGATCGCCATGCATAATCCTCAGGTGGCTTCACATTGTGTCTATACCAGAAAGGGAACTTACTACAATTGTCTTTGTAACCCTGAGTCATCTACCCTCATCTGCTTCTCCGATAGCAGCTCCCACCGTCCTGCCTCAGAATCCTTGCGGCTCCAGCCAGACCTGACAGTCTTAAGAACAGGCGGAGTCCTTTTCCACGTCAGGAATTTGTGTGCTTGCTTCCTCTGCCTCCGATACTATTCCTACCCCTCTGCACCTTGACCTTGACTCACCCTTCAGATCTCAGCTCTGCTTGGCCTCCCCTGACCATTCCACTCCCCTCTCCACCCCCATCCCCCATCCCCAAACCAAATAGTCCTCTTGTTGTTGTCTCTCAAGGTACCCTATTCTTCCCCTTTGTCCCTTGCTAGAATTAATAATTATATATTTATTTCTGTTTCTTCATTCATCCATCTCCCCCACTAGACTGTAAAATCCATGAGGGAATGGAACACATCTCTTAGTTCACCATCACATCCTCGATATCTTCCACTGTGCCTGGCATCTAGTAAAGACTTAACTAACATTTGTTGAATGAATGAACAACTCAACTATGATTTAAAGAATTTAGTCAAGCTGGATATTTATGTAGAAATAACTAAAGGTTGGGGCGCCTGGGTGGCTCAGTTGGTTAAGCCACTGACTCTTGATTTTGAGTCAGGTCATGATCTCAGGGTTGTGAGAAAGCAGGCTCCCTGTGTGGAGCCTGCTTAAGATTCTCTCTCTCCCTCTGCCTCTCCTCCCCCGGTGCCCCCCCCACATTCACGCGTGCACACATGTATGCATGCGCTCTCTCTCTAAAAAAAAAAAGAAAGAAAAGAAAAAAGAAATGACTAAAGTTTGTTGGTATTTCGAATTGAAGGACCATTGTAGTCACTTTCTTCACTGAGTGAGACTTTTTCATTCCAGTGGTGACAAAACAGTCACAGGTCTTTCAGGTGATTACGAAGATCACCTTCCCTTCTTTGGTCGTTGCCATGTTTTAACTAGAAAACTTAATTCCAGGTTTAAAAGTATAATTGGGTCTTATACACAAACAAGGAATCATGGAACACTACATCAAAAACTAATGTATGGTGATTAACATAACATAATAATAAAAAAGTATTATAATAAATAATAAAAAAGGAAATGGTCACCTGTTGAATGAAAAATAAACATAAAAAAATCAAGATTAGAAATCAGCAACTTCTTATTTCAAGTTTCCCTTCCTACTTTTGATGTGCACATTGAGCCAGTTAATTCTTTTCAAGTTTTTATTTAAATTCCAGTTAGTTAACATGGAGTGTAATATTAACCTCAGGTGTGGAATTTAGTGATTCACCACTTAATGTACAACACCCAGTTGAACGAGTTAATTTTATTTTTCAAGATTCCTCCAACTGAAATTAGGGATTATGTGCCACCATCTCACTGGTTTGTTTGTTAATAAGACTAATGTCATGGTTTTTGTTGCATCTTTAGGTAGTTATGTGGCCAAGATTTTAGGCATATTTGCAAGAGTTTTATATTTATAGTAATATATCAGTCCTATGAATCGAATTAAATCACACTCTGAGCATGTTTTTGTCTGACAAAACAATATATAGACCCTTACATTATTATTTGCTAAGACCAAAAAAAAAACCAACCAAACAAACAAACACTCCTCATTCATTTGGACCTTATAAACTCTAAATATTTGATTATTGTGTCAGGACTGTGACCGGTAACCACAGTCATGGAACCTATGAGGGTTTGTTATGCAGGATGGTTCCACCATCACTGCTACTATCCCTAGTTTTTAAAAGGCAACACAATCAAGTCCTCTCAGTTGCACTACAAGCCTTAGACCCAGCCAATTCTCTCATTTATGTGTTCTGAAAGACTCCATTTAGGTTAACAGCTTGGCACCTGAAGACATTTAGGTTTGCAATCCCTCGGGAGGGACCAAATTGAAGTTTACTTCTACTTTTCCCTAACAAAAGAGGTGTGCTTGTAAAGAATTCAGGAACAATTGCTAAACCAACCATGAGACCAAAGAATTTTCAAGACTTCTTGAGCATTCAAGAATTGCATCTCTGTCTAATTGACATCTCTATTTGATACTGGCAAAGCTTTCTTGAATATTTATTAAAGCAAGTTCACTGAAGAATTATTGTAGATATAGGACGAAGCTTAATTTGTTATTAAGCTTAGAATATACATTTCCTTAAAAAATAGTGCCATTGAAATTTTCCCAGCTATTCAGATCTACTTAGTACAAATTAATGACATGTTGCTGGATGTTAATTCTGTAACTCTTTTTGGTACAGTGGGAAAGTATGACCTGTGGTCCACTGACCTGGGCTGGAATCCTGACTCTGTTACTTATTTGCTGTTAACCTTAAGCAAATTACTTAATTTCACTGACTTTCTATTACTCTTATCTCCTGCCTCTGGGTAAGTTGGATGCTTTTAGGTAATAAAAGTTTAGACAGCCCTCATCAGCATCCTTAGCCCAGCTTGACCAGGACCAAAGTTTCAGGAGGCAGGAGTCTTTTCCAGCAGAGTTACAGAGTTAGAGAGCTTTGTTTTGTTCTCAACAACCCATACCAGGGCACAGCAGAACCACATGGGTCATACTCAGACTTGAGCCATAAAACCAGTCCCTCCTAACAGATCGGTAGCAGTTTTGAAGAAAGCCCTGATTTTTTTTTTTTTTATGACTCACTCTCTTAATTTGTTTGACTTTTGGAGGTGGAACCATAGCAACTTACTTTTCACCTGCCTTCATCACTATTTATTTGGGGGCGGGCGAGCAGAGGGAGAGGGATAGAGAGAATCTTTAAAAATAAAAATAGATTGATTTATTTATATTAAAGAGAGAGAGTGTGAGCAGGGGAGGGGCAGGGGGAGAGGGAGAGAATCTCAAGCAGACTCCCCACTGAGCGCGAGCAGACACAAGGCTGGATCTCGTGACCCTGGGATCATGACTTGAGCCAAAATCAAGAGTGGGAGGCTTAACCAACTGAGCCACCCACACGCCCTGAGAGAGAGAATCTTAAGCAGGCTCCACATTCAGCACGGAGCCCAGCGTGGGACTCAGTCTCACAACCCTGAGATCATGACCTGAACCGAAAGCAAGAGTTGGTAGCTTTACTGACTGAACCACTCAGGCGCCCCTGCCATCATCACTTCATTACTATCACCCTTCTGTCTTCTTAACCTCTGGTTGTCATTCAGTAAGTGAATCATATGTCAGGTTACTGAATTCATTGGGCCCTAAGTTTCCTCATTATGTGGGAAGTGAGCAGAGGCTTTTCACACTCTTGCCTGATTCCTTTTGTCATTGAGACAAGCATTTTCAAGATACATTGGGTGAAGGATGTGTGGACAGACATCTGAGCAAAACAAATCTCTAGGAATACCAAACTCCTGAATTCATCAAGACTGCACTTCTCTATAGTAATTACCATGATTATTATCATTCACATTCCAGGATCATCTTGTAAGTGCAGTGACTGTTTTATGATTTAGCTGTTCTTCGATGAAATACCATAGTAGTTTTAGTATCGCCCTGTTCCCCTCAGTTGGAGATAAAGACTGTGTTTACATTTGGCCAAATATTTAACTCAGTAATTTCTGAGAAACTACTGTTCAAGTCAAGTAAAAAAAAAAAAAAAAAAATCAATGTACTCAGCTCTTTGATTGCATTAACTGACTAATTCAGAGGAAAACTAGTGATGTAGAAAGGGCTATTAAGTTTGGGTTAATATATAATTCACTCTTTAAAGCAACCAGTTATCAGGATTGGTTGATATTACTGGGTACTCACTGAGATTCATAGCAATACAATCATGCCTCCCTATGGGTATTAATATATTAATATAATGCCATTCAGAACTGCAATTGTACTAAAACTATACTACTGCTAATAATATGATCTCTATAGACTGTCAGAGATGGAGATGGAAACAGGTGATAATTTGCTAAAATGCTTCTTTGGGTAGGTATTTGTCACAAGATGCTACTCAATAATTTTTTCTTCCCAACTAAATAGCGATAATACCCAAAATGATGCCAATACCAAGGAATTCTGGGTAAACATGCCAAATTTGATGACTCACCTAAAGAAAGTGTCGGAACAAAAACCCCAGGCTACATATTATAATGTGGACATGCTCAAATATCAGGTAAGCCTATTCATATGGTCGGGGTGTCTCTTTCACATTATAAATGTATATTCTAACATGTCTAACATTAAAGAAAAGTAAATAAAATAGCATTTCTTTTAATATAACTTAAAAGCTATAATTTTTAAGAAAATAAACTTAAAAGGCTACTTGGAGACTACAAAAATGAAGTTGCAGAAACTTCCAATAATTGAGATTATAAATATTGGTAAACTAGTTCACTGTGGTGGTAATATACCCTCCGGGTTGGAAAACACTTATTTATATTGCTGTAAGGAAGCCACTAAAAGTAAAGTATCTACATGACAGAACATTTTACAAAAATGCAAATGAATGTTTGTCCAGTAAGAATAATATCCTCTAAGCTTTGGACATTATCAATAATACTGAACAAACATGATACCACAGAAATTCATCACCTGTATAATTAAAATATAATTAAAAATGCATTTTTATTTAACTTTTTTCCCCAAAACATTTAAACACATTTAGTGACTGCTTTAAGCTTCTGAGAGAAATGAAAAAGAGCAAAAAAAGCAAACTCCAATAAAAAGTTTCCCTGAATGAGAAATTCAATTTCGAGGCACATGCATGGTTCTTTATGCCCAGAGGGGTAAAAATAAACCTGTACTTGTTTTCTTTCACAAACATTCATTACAAACACCATGTCTACATTGTCACTTCTGATTAAAAACATTTTTTTTACTCTTAAATGCTGTGGGATTTTTTTTTTTTATCTCCATATTTGTCATTAAGTGAATCTAGGAAGTAGACCAAATTCACCTATTGCAACCTGAGGTTGGTGTAAAGTATTAAATTGAAGGCAAGAAGCTGCATTCTGGAATTAAGTCAGCTTCCTACAGGCCACTGACTTTAGGCACTTAATCTCCCTGAACCTCTGTTTCCTCATCTGCAAATAAGGACAATAACAATTCCTGCCTAGATATTTTGTAGGTTGTTGTGAGGAGCTAATAGCGTAATATATTTCAAAGTATTTGTAAAATATAAGTAGCCCTAGGCCTGCCATTTTGTTTTATTTATTTATTATTTATTTATTTTAAAAAATACTGTATTTATTTGACAGAGAGACACAGTGAGAGAGGGAACACAAGCAGGGGGAGTGGGAGAGGGAGAAGCAGTCTTCCTGCGGAGCAGGAAGCCCGAAGCGGGGCTCTATCCCAGGACCCTGGGATCATGACCCTAGCTGAAGACAGACGCTTAACGACTGAGCCACCCAGGCGCCCCACCATTTTGTTTTAAAGTGAGCTCTGAGGAATCCTTTTTGCTGTTGTTTACTTGTGGTGGTGGTGTTTTCCAGGGATGGAAGGAATTGGGTGGGAGGTGCAAGGAGCGTTTTGTGGGATTGCCCTCAAATCTCAGCATGTTTAGTTTCTGGCCACCAGGAGCATCCCCCAGGGCCTGGGACAATCAAAAACACACCCTCACAAACCCAAAAAGCGCCATCACTGGGGAGAGGAGCCACTGTGAAGTCAAGAACCACCACTGAGACAGAGCGCAGAAACGGGCAGGGAGGGGTCTGTCTGCTCTGCTTTTGATTTACCTTAAATAACATATTTCCAAAGCAAAGTTCATTTGCAGAGGATTATGCTGCAAAAAACATTTAAAGTTTAAAAACTTATAATGGTTGTCTAACTAAAATTGTCATCAAAAGCCATGTCTATCATTTTATACAATAACCCATATCTGGGCTTATTTCTGCCGCAACCACTGCTGCCTTATGAGCTCAGCCTGCCCTCAGGCTCCTTCCCCATGGTGTCCATATGTGCAGGCATTGCTAGGCCTAAAGGGAGCTGTTTACTTTAAAATCAGCAAAACCCATCCTCTGTGCGTAAAACCACAAGGGTGTAGACATCACCCACACAACCCCCACGGTGTGAGTGTGCTGGTAAAAGAAGAATCTCCTAAAGCTATTCATCATCACAGTGAATAGTTGAGAAATAATAACATTATGAATTTTTCACTGTGGATCCAGAAATCAAGTTGGTATTATTGTCTTTGGGTAAGACAATATTGTTGATTCTGCAAACTTGGTCAAACTCACAGTGGATTCTAACTAGAATTGACGGGAGACAGTAGAATGTACCCCTTCCAGTTAGAGGATATGGGTTCAAGTGCTCACTTTGGCAAATCCCAAAGGAGTGATAGTAACCTGCTTCGTCTAACTCACTGTTGTGTTATGAAGCGAAAGTATGATAAGAGTATTAATAGGTAATATGTATGAAAATGTTAATGCTTTACTAAGTGCTAGGCACTATGCTGTTTCACATAAAATATCTTCGATCTTCCCTGACAAGCTTATGGGTAGATATTATTGTTATAGTTCCCATTTGGCAGCTGAAGAAATTACTGAGACTCAGAGAGGTTTATTGACTGGCCCAAGATCACTCAGCTTGTAAGTGGCAGTCAGAACTCACATCCAAGACTGTCTAACTCCTTGGCCTCAGCTCCTAACCAGTGTGCTACCACCTCCCTACCTGACCCAAGTGCATTGTAAACTCTAAAGTGATATAGAGTGTTCAGCGACTGATTTTGTTTTTAATCTGTAACAATTTCCCTGTAGCACCCAGCTCTCTTTCACAGGGCACCCTTCACGGTGCTATTTACTGAGAGCTCATCTGTGAGCAGCACCATCTACACGATGACATTTGACAGCTCAGAACCTTCCTATGGGAGATAATCATAACTTCTGGCTTTGTTTCAGATTAACAGTCGAGTCTTAAATATTCTCTTTCCTGTCATTTGGCAAGGTGTCTGCCCAGGGCATTCAGTCCACACCTCTGAACCTGGCCGTGAACTGGCGGTGCGAGCCGGCCAGCACTGACCTGCGCATAGATTACAAATACAATACGGATGCAATGACAACGGCCGTAGCCCTCAACAATGTGCAGTTCCTGGTCCCCATAGATGGAGGGGTAACCAAGCTCCAGGCCGTGCTCCCACCCGCAGTCTGGTAAGGAGCCACCAGTCCCCTTTCTCTTTCCCAAACGGCTCTTTCCGGGCAAAGGCCTCACAGCCTTCTTAGCATTTTTATTTCCTACAGGAGGACATCACAGCAGGCCTGTGTGTCAGGGTTCAGGGCAGGAAACAGAAACCGTTCTGTTATTTTAAGCAGAGAAGGATTTAACACAGGGATTAAATGCTCACACAACAGTGGAAGTGCGAGAGGAATAAGCCTTCAACTGGATCTCCAAGAACGTGTCCCAGAACGCTGCAGTACTGACTCGCCAGGGAAGGTGCTCCCTCTGCCACAACCAAGAAGCAGAGAAATCAGAAAGCTGCCCATGGAGCCATTGAATTCAAGAACTCACCACTGCCACGTTGATCCAAGGATAAGAAATTTCCTACCCACCTGCCTTAACTGCTTCTCAACGCTCACACAACTGGAGACTGGACTGCATGCAGCACTTTGTGAGAAGATCCCCATGTCTCAGTTAGGCTGCTGGCTAGCAGGAAAGAACCACAAATATGGCAAGAGAAGGGCCTCTGCCCCCCTTCCATCCTCCAAATCTCAAGCAGTGCCTGTAATTGGTGGACCCTAATCTGCATCTAGGACCCTAACTGCAGGGGCGTCTGAGAAATGCAGGGTTTTGTTTTGTAGCCTCTGGACTATTAAAAAGGCACCACTAGAGAAGGTACGGGAACAGCCACTGAAGAGACACTGAGTACTGATAGTAGCTGTTAAAAAGAACTTGTTCTCTTAGAAAAAGTTATTCTAGTTTTTCCATGTGATTGTCAGAAGCAAAATAAACATTAAAAAAAAAGTCATCCATACAACAGCTAAAACTTAAGTTTCCTGAATTAATTAAGACTTACCATCTATGATAAGTAGGTGTCAAAAAATTTAACTGCATTGTCCTCTATATGTTTTCATATCTGACAGTGTTGTGGCTAGTTACAATAAGGAACAGAAAAAAGAGAATTTATGTGTAAATGGATAGATAGATAGATAGATAGATAGATAGATAGATAGATAATGCTTAAATTGTAGTTAACATTGTCAAGATCCATTTTTTAAGTTAACACTATCTAGAAAAAATATGGTTTCCATTAAACAAAAACATTTGCATATACAAAAAAGCCTTTTACCTATTTTATTTTTAGGAATGCTGAACAACAAAGAATATTGTGGAAGATTCCTGATATTTCTCAGAAGTCAGAAAATGGAGGTAATGTAATCACAGGCTTACTTTATTTAATATATAAAGCTGAAATAACTTTCAGGTATTAGAAAACTATTAAAATATACAGCGTTAGAAGCAAGCAAAATATTTCACTTTGTTTTGGTATATACTCATTTCAACCAATAAAAAGCAAATAATTCCTCAGTGAATCCTCTACTTCCCCTTTTCTGCCCAACCCCACATCAAACAGACCATACTTCAAAAAGAGAAGAGCTTTTAATGAGACATGTTTTCATTTTGTGTCAGATCTCCACTCCCTGGTAGTTGAGGTATTTCTCACTTTCCTCTGACTAGGAAAATAATATTGCCTTCCAAGCAACATGCTTCCAAATTTTGAAGTACCATTTGGTTGAATTACACTTTCATCAGTGTGCAAAAAAAGTTCCTCATGATATTTCATGATAAATTTTATTCATCACCATTTTGTCCCTGAAACATATACTGTTTTCTAGTAAGTTAGATTTTGTATGTTAACTTTTGAATACAATTTCCAAAACTATATCCAGCATGTTGTGTTGACTGTTATCTTGTAATGATACTCTTTTTATAGGGGTGGGTTCTTTATTGGCGAGATTTCAGTTGTCTGAAGGCCCAAGCAAACCCTCCCCGTTGGTTGTGCAGTTCACAAGTGAAGGAAGCACTCTTTCTGGATGTGACATTGAACTTGTTGGAGCAGGGTATCGGTTCTCACTCATCAAGAAAAGGTTTGCTGCAGGTAAGTGGGCATCCTGTGAGTTTTCATTTGCAAAAATAGGTCACCTTAGCTACTCTCTCAAGAAGGAATAGTGTCTGATTTGCTCATCTTTCTTTTCCTCTTCTTCACTCCCAATCCCCATTTCTCATCCAAGTTAGAAAGCAAACCGATTGTAGAATGAAGCAAAAATGGGATAATAACCTGGAAGTCAGAATTAGGAAGGCCCTGGCTACTTATCTGGTTCTGTTTCTTCTGTAGGAATGACCAGTTATTCCCAGTATATACATTATATATACATATATATACTGAGGTTAATTTAATGGAGTAAATCCTACTGTTTTTATTTTGACAAACAAAATAAATGCTACGTGCCTCTGAATTTACCTCTTACCTGAAGACTTTTTTTCTCCAACAAGGCTTCATCGATTTTGTATTTGTCAGGCATAGCTGGAATCTAGAGGATCCATCTTTCACTTTAAAATAAGCAACCTTAAAGAATCTAGGCCATGTACCAGAAATGGTTGCCCATGAGCTGAATATGGCCATGAGACAGGTTTTTGGCACAACATGATAGTTTGTTGGCGAAGGAGTCTCCAACACTAGGGTCATTATACTTACCAATGACTTGTCAGGATAACTCCTGGTTTTTATGCCTGCTGTACTCATGTAATTATTAGTTATAACCCTTCCACTCTCAAAAATGACCCAGGTTATATGGTTACTCTTCCCATAACAAGTTGGATTCCCACATCCAGAAACAAATCTCCCAACCTATCCTAAAACCCAAACCTCTGCAAAGTGTTCATATGTGGAAATGTGAAAAGGCAACTAGCTGGTCTGGGAAATTGAAAACTTAAGAAATTGTATATATTTTATACTAGTATTGCACCCCATAAGATGCAGTATTTGGGTTCTAGGCATAGGGCAGATAGAATAAAAATGTTGCCCATATCATAATCACCAGGTAAACCTGCTGATATGTTGTTTTGTTTTGCAGGGAAATACTTGGCAGATAACTAATAAAATCTTATGCAAGGATTTGGAGGATTCATATAATGGAGAACTGTTGTCTGAGAAACAGGTTTTAATTTTGGTTTGATGGAAACAAACCAAAATCTGCACTTGGGATATATCTGCTGGAAATGTCCATGACTTTCAGCAATGATTTCCCTCACACAATACCATGATGACCAGTCTTACAGTATTTACTTCTAGGTGTAATATTGTTAATGGTTTTAAAATGTAATTATTGTATTTGTAAATTGTACTCATTCCAGTAAGGCAGTTAGACACTTGAGTTTTAGCATTTTACCATTCCTGAAATGGATGTGATTTAAACGGTGGTATGTAAATTTAATAGTAGTACTGTTGAATGGCACAATGATTACAGAGGTAGATTGCATTTTGTCAATATATAAAATCTAAATATAATATTGATAGCTGTCATAAAGGGGGTGCCACATACAAAGAAAATTAAGTGGAACCAGAAAAGAAAAACAACTTCTTTTTCTTCAATCCTTAGTATGTTTTACTCTAGTGCTAAATAAAAATTCTATCTTCAAATATTTAGTGGGTTAAATTCAGAAACTATTTCAGAAAAAAAATTCTAAAGTTACAGCATATTCAAGAAGAGCATTAATTACCACTTTTTAAAAAAGCTTTTTTTTCAAACTGCAAATTTCATAAAAATGCGAACTGTGTAAACAGGGCCTCTTATTTTTATAACTTGTGTAAAAAGGGAAAGCAATTCATATTTAAAGTTTAAGTATATGAAATTATAATCAAGAGTAAAGAAGATGTTGAAGTCTTAACTACTTCCCCCTCTCTCTGCAGTTTAACGAATGTGGAGATTGCTGAATAATATCAGATTAAAGCCAAAATTGTGATTTTAAAATTTCAAGACTTTCCATAGTTGAACTGCTGAACAACTCTTGCACAATTACTCTAAACAGTCTCTCCCATCTAGCATGGAGAATGGTACCACGTATCTTTCTCTTTACCTGCAGGAATCAAAACATTAAGACTAAAATTCAGAAGAAAAAATTAGTCCCCCGTTCAAGTCCAGAAGGAAAATTTTAATCATCATCATTTATATCGTTTGAGAAGGAAAAAAAAAAGCTTTATAAAGGAAATTCTATCCACATTATTGTGCAATAAATTTCCTTTTGGATAAGATTCATCATATGTTAACTATAAATCTTTGCCATTCTCGGGGAATCAGAGAGTTATCAAAAATTTATGTCATGATTTCATTGTCACAAGGTATAATTAAAACTGTAATTACTCAGTCTGGCCTCACAATGTGAGGATTCAGAACGGAGAAGCACTTCTTCTGGGTGGGTCTTGGTTGTAAAACTTTCCTCCTCTACTATCTGAAAACATGAAACTTCCTTTAAGTCATAGACCTTCTTTTAAACATGAACCAATTCTTATTCTAAGTTATACTATTAAATAACTGGAATTATTAAGCTGTTGTATTTATCATTAGCTGCTAAATTTTATTTTATGTTCACTTACATTTGACAAAGAATCGTTAGTCCCTTTAAATTTTAGAATCAAATTAAATTTTGTAAGTCTTACTTTTAAAATGAGATTGTGACTGGCAATTGTTTATAGTGGAACTTTTTAAATTAATATTTGTACTTCTCAATCAGTGCTTGCTACCAAGAGAATGTTCAAAATGATCTGTTTTACCTCAGAAGAATTCCTACTATTCAAACACTCTCAGTTGGCTCCCCAGACAGTCTGGTGTGGAAGTTTTTTGGACAAATTATTAATATACTCATTTTAAGTAAAGATATTCAATTTGATTTTGAAACCAAAATAGAATATGCAAACTTTTAAATCCCACAAAACATGGGGAAACATCAAACACTGAAACCAATGGAGAGTAAGCAGCAGAAAATTGAGAATTATCCAGCATACGAATATAAAAATGCATTTTTAAGTAATCAATTCATAAGGAAAACGTATTGAGTATTAACACAAAACATATTAAAAATGTGTAAATATTACTGGTTCTTATGTCTTGCTCTTTATATTTTATTTTATATAGTTCTAGAGTGAATTAGTAATTAAACACAAGGGTTTTTTTTCAAAGAATAATTTTGTTGATATTGTAAAAATATAATTTGAAACATAGACTACAATAATCTCTAACGTTATTCAAACGTTTCCAGGAACTAAATTTGACACTATGAAGATCTCTTATGATCCCTTAGCTGGTTTTTGTGAAACAGAATGGAGGTCATTGGCTTCATAATTATTAAACTTTCAATAACCAGAACCTCAATAGAGAAAATATCCCTTCTCCTTTCAGAAAAATAGGTCAAATAATAACACAATAAACTCATATCAGGGCTTTAGATTTTGGTAGGTTTTTTTTTTAATCTTGTAGTTTACAATCTCCTCTTATACCTGTATCCATAGTACTGTACAATAAGAATTCATATTAGGAAAAAAGATCCTAGACAATGCAAGGGTCTCTACTATATATTAAAAAAAAAAAACATTGTCAGGTTCATTATCAGTTCCTAAAACAGAACAAAATGGGCAAGTACATATTAATATTTTCAATACCAGGGGTTAAAATAAAGAGTTCTCATTAACCAGAACACCATTTCTTGAGATTTATGATTTTAAAAGTTTCTGTTCTAACAAGATAGAAAGTATGAATGATATTGCTTTATTTTGACAACATGAAAAGTATGTTTTTCTTTTTAAATAAATTCCATATTTTCTTGATATTTTTGAAAAATAAATTCTTGTTAAGAATTAGTCTGAATTTTACCATAGCTGGAATTTATAATTCCTAAGAATTAAATTTTTAATTATTTTTAAAGCTCTGTTCTTCTCTACACCTACAGACAAAATGAAAATTCACTGTATGGTATTTGAGAATCTATTTCACCTAGAAAGAAAGAATGTCCACATTTCAAATGGTTTTGAGTGAATAGAGATGTTTTATTTTTGCTTTTATGTATTTTTACTCAATCTGCAAAGTGTTTGAGGCAATCATGACACATATTTTCATTTCTAAATCTTCTTTTCAAAGAAGCCTGGTGACTACATTAACCCTATCGCTAACTGCTGTTGTGTGACGTTGGACAAATCACTGCCTTTCTCAGTTTCTCATCTTTAGAATGAGGGATTGGGATTGCGAGTGGTTTTCAAGTTTTTCTTAACAGCAGGACTTTTTTCTACTAAAATTGCATATGGAATCTTGTTAGGTAAAACAGCTCAAAGCAATGATGGAGTTCCTGCAGCAGTTTAGATCTGGGTGCCCCAACCCCACCCCAGCAGATTTAAACACCATCATAACACACCAACCACCTATCAAATTTTTCCCACCTCTAAGTTCCACAATTCTACTAGATCAGATAGATCCACTGTGGCGGCTTCATAAGAAAACTTGTACAATCACAGTAATTGACTGATAGATTATAAAAATTTACATTTACTTGAGTGCTTACCATATACCAGTCACTACAGATATTAGCTCATTTAATCCTCATAGCAACCGAAAAGTTGTTAAGTACTCTTTGTGATTCCTATTTCACAAATGATGACATTGAGGCTTAGAGTAATTAATTTCCCCCAAGTGACACAGCAGCGGGAAGTAACCCAGTTGTCTTGACTGCAGAGTGGGCCCCTGACCAGTTTTGCTTGTTCATTCTGGGAAATAAACTCTTCTATTTTATTTTACTATATATATATATCATTTGAATCCCAAGGTTAACGGTGCTATGAAAAATTAGTATCAAAATAAGGATAATTCCAATAGCAAAATTTTTGGAAAAGGGTATGTTTCTCAGAGTATGACTTGTGGACCACTTGTATTAACATACATTTAAAAGGGCAATGATTTTGGCTCAGTCACCACTATCCCAGAGCCTAGACGATAGCAGGAATCAACAAGTTTATATTGAATGAATAAATCTCTAGGGATGGATTTTAGGAATGTGTATTTTGACAAGCACCCAAAATCTGAGAATCACTGCCCTAAGAGACCTCTGAGGTCCTTCTTAGTTATGACATGATATTAAATTTTAAACATTAAATTGTAAATTGACTATCATTTTTCTAGTGAGTTTATTTTTCACTCAGTCCATTTAACTTTCTCCAATCTCAAAGGAAAAAAAAAAGATTCAGGGCTTTTTCTAGGAAAATCCCTGTCTTTTCCTTAAAGTTCTCCTCTCATGCTATCTAGTCTCGAAGTGGCCTGAAATGCATTCTCTCATTTTCGTATCTCTGTCCTTTTCATCAATGTCTTAAAAGACCTAGAGAAGCAGTAGGCTGATTGCAAGCTATCTCTCACTGCAAATACAAAGTCCCAATAAATGTCTCCCTCCTTGCAAGAGACACTCAGATGGATATGTAGATTGTGAGCTGACCCTATTTATCTTGTAGGCCTTTGAATTGGATGCTTTATAAGCATGGACCAGTGTCATTCTAGAAGAGTTGCACCAATCATTTTTATTTTTCCTTTATTTTTTTCATAATAATCACAGCTGTCAATTAAATTTGAATGACACAGTAAAATATATAAATATCTACTAAGAAGATGAGTTTGTTGAGTTTTGCTTTTTTTTTAAGCTTTATTTTTTCCTTACAGATTATGCATTCAGCAAAATCCCATTCAGTCTAAAAGTACTCATTTTGCTACATGGTTTTCTGACCAGCAATTTTTTTTAATGGAAGCAAAATTTTTTATGATATTAAAAGGAGGATGACCTCTAAATATCATTTGAAAAGTTAATATAAGTAAGAATGATGTTTCCTTGAAATAAGTCAAATTAAGTTGCTGATATGAATGAACAAATCGATCTGTTACACTGATTGAAGAAAGTGTTCTGATGATCCATCCCACCACTTTTAACTGTGTGCACTTCTTTTAGGAGGCTTTATTGGATTTTCCTGCTTCTTTTATGTCTGTTTTTTTTTTTTTCCATTTGGCAAACAACATCCAAATGCGATTCCTGCACTCATGAATTAAACATGCCTGCCATTACATTACTTTTTGTGCACGGAATGTATGGAGGGAAAATGAGGTATAAATCCAATATTTAAATCTCCAAATATTAAAAACAAACAACAACAAAGGAAAACCCCCTAGCTTTTCTCTGGGTCATTGCTTTGATGTTCTGTCATCTTCTGTAGGTTAAAGTTGCAATTTTAATATCTAATTCAAATTGAAAAATTCTTCTTGACGGAAAGTCAAATTTCAGGGTCTCTTGAGTTGACTGTGGTCAGATCTCTTGACTTCCCCTCGTGTTTAATATTTGATCTCTATCCTAAATGAGTATTCTTGTGAGAGAAGGCACCTCCTTATTGACATTCACCATAAGTATAATAATTTATTCTCTAGGTATAACTTCTAAAGTTATTTTTCCTTGACTTACAGTATTTTTGATTGCCTTCTTCTATCCCTAGGGTGGTAGGTTGCTTATTCTAAATACACCTTTGACCTTATAAGAAAAGATGTTTCAATGAGAAGCAAATATATTTTTATGTGTCCCTTAATGCCTAAAAGAAAATAATTAAAGGATACTTCTGCATTCACCTATATTCCAGTATTTTCCAAATCGTGTCCAAGTCAACTGTTTCTCACAAATGTTCACTGTGTCCTGAGAATATATGATCCTATGCCATAGTCCCTACTCCTCGGATATTTGATAATAAATGTTAGTGTTTTAATGAAGCTTAAGAAAGTTATTAAATCACATAAACACTTTTTTTTTCTAAACACACCTTGAAGAAACTTTAGAAAAGTTTTCCTGTAACACCAGCTTACATATCCTTCAAGAACCACAAATAATACAACCAGGAATGTTTTGAAAGGATGCTTCTAGGTTTTTGTTTAACTTTAAGAAAAATTCCTGCCATTTCAAATGAATTAGTATTACTTTAAATTTCATTAGTATATCTTAGTGAATTTAACTTTATCACCTAAAATATTCAAAATAAAACAACAATGTTGTTTTAATATTTTAATTTTTTAAGTATTATTTTTAAGGTCTGCTCCTATGACCAACACATCAGGCCACCATCTGTTGAAAACAATCCAAATTGTTTTACAGAATGAAATTTAAGAAATTGAATCATGATAGTTGAATGCTGACCTCATTTTTACATAATCTTGTTAGAAACTATACGAAAAACATTTTTAAATGAGAGGGATATATTATTTAGCAAAGATTTTGCAGAACCCTACACTCTATTAATGAACATTTCACAGTTCTTTTTTGCTATGCCTTATTTTGCAAATCAATTGTTTTTACACAAAATCAGCAAAATTCCTTTAAGAAAATTCCTGGACAAACTGATTCAGAGTAAAGCTGGATCACTTTACATTTCTCCAAATATAGCTCAATTTTTATTCAGAGGTTGTGAATTGGCTTGATAGAGAAGCCATTTGTCATTTTAAATATTCCATTGAATGAGTATATCATGCAAATGTTAATTCCACCTCATTTGTTGTTATATATTACTTCATTGACATTTTCTCTCCTTTTCTTATTTTTGACAAAACAAATGCATAGTGTTATTCATACATGAATCATTACTTCAAACTATTTTAATAATACACCAAATGACTACCACTGGGATCACTGTCCCAAGGTCCAAAGCCAGATTTTTGTCTTTTCCTTGTGAGAGATGATAGGATGATAATTCTTATAGCTTTGTTGAATTTGCAGTTCAGTATTGAATTCTTGCTTTGTTCAATGGAGGTGCATGAAAGAGACTGGCTCCTGTCTGATCCGTCTGTTTCCTCTCTCAATCTAAGAGTTGGAAAATTGCTCCTGATTATTTTTTCTTGAAAAAGCCAAGTGTTGGTATATTTATGATGATATGCTAATCTTATCTCTGAGCAGAGCTTCACTACAGGCCAAGCAGTCCTTTATAGAGCTGGCTTTTTTAACTCTTTGACTATTATTGGGTTTCAATATACAAATACTTTTTTTTTTAATTTTTCACTTCGTGTAGAAAAAAAACTCTATGAATAAAATGATCAAGTTTTAATTTTCATGCCTACTAAGTGGCATTCATTTTTTTCTTTAGGAAAAGAATCTCAGAGAAATTTTGCTGTGTTTCTAGAGGTAATAAAATTCCATCAGTTGTTTTTCTTAAGAAAAATGCTATTAGTGTATCCTTTAATCTGACTTGATGGTAGCCTTTATTCAGAACTCCCCATGATCTTTATAGCGACAGTAAACTGAGTTTCTTCATGACCTTGTATGGAGTATATGTAATTTCACAAAATTCCTTGAGCATAACATATTTATAAAAGAAATTGTGGGTTAAAATACTCACATATTTAAAATATTTTTTAAATCTAGTTAAAATGTTGATGCCTGGCTCTTTTTCCTACATGTGTAATTCAACAGAGAGTACTTTTATTCTCATAGCCATTACTGCTCTGTCTGTGATGAAAGGTTTATTGCTTCTGTGCTGTGCTCAAGAAAAAAACCAGCAAAAGAAGCAAGGGTTCACTGCTGCAAAGCTGTTGAGCAATGGTGACATGAATGTGTAGTATTGACTTATGGAAGATAATCATAAGAACATTTTAACGTTACTTGCCTTATGAGTTAGAAAAGGTGTGGATATCATTTTTTTGTAAATAATGATTTTTACAAATGTTTTTTCCTTCATAATTTTCCCAATCACCCATTTCACAAAATCCTGAATATGCAATTATTTATCATGACACATTACTGCAACTAGGGTTCCTGTTTCAGAACAAACTTTAATTATACATGAGATCAAGATGAAATATCTAAAGTAAGTTGTTATTTAAATGTGATTTTTTTTTTCTGGAAAATAAATGAAAAATGTAAAAATAAACTGAGTTGTGAACCTCTTTTATCACCAGTCTCTTGAAATTTTACCCATATTTCTGGAAAATTTTACTACATGTTTGGGGTGAGCAAAGCGGGCAAAAGGTTTGGCAGAGTGCAAGGGTTTTAGAGTCTGGCAGATCCCAGCTCCGTGATTTAACTACATACTTGAGCATGTTACTCAATGATTCTTTATCCTTATCTTTAAGAAAATGGAGTTACTATCCCCTTATCATAGGGTCAACAAACAGATTAAATGAGATAATCTTTACCAATCACCTAATCATTCCTACCTACTAGGTAGTAGATATTCAATAAACAGTCCTTTCCTTTTCTTATTTTTCTGTGAATAGGGATTGGGATGGGGCCAGAACACTTTAATGCTCTTTCTCCAACTCTGTCTTAACTCTTAGTGGCTCTACTGTTATCCCAATGTATTGCTCTTGTCAGCTAATGCTAACTGCACTGAGTACCCATCAAGGGACCAGAGCCAAGCTAGAGACTTAGAGGCATTGTTTTATTTCTAACTCGCGATTGCCCACTACATAAGGGTCCTTTCAAAGGTTTGGACTTAACTTGCTTTGGGTTGGGGGAGGAGTCCTGGGGTTAATTATTAATGAGGAAGGGTCTATTAGTTATGTCAGGTAGGTCTTCGAGGCCAAACAGCCTCCATTTCAAAGCTTCTTAAACTTTAAGCGGCTGGGAAGAAGAGCTGTTAAGGAAGGTGAAGGAGCCCCGTTTGTATGCTTAGGAGATAATTCTATGTGCGGCACGGGGCCCTGGGCGTATTATTTAATATCTCAGAATCTCAATGTTCTCTGCTGTAAAGGGAGAACAACCCTTCCCTGACAGAGTTGTTGGAACAACTAAATAAAACGAAAACTGTTTGCCAGTATCTGGTAAATACAAGCTCTCAATAACTAACCTTACGATCAGGCTTCTGCACCTTGGAGCAGGGTGATGGGAAGTAGGGTCTGGGGTCTGGGAAAGGGAAGAGGAGCTCTACTTTCTCTTTGTGCCTCAGATTTCCTGTCCCAGGAAACCGCAGTACTTCCCTCTCCGGCCCCTGACATTTAGGGAAAAGGAACTGGATGAGGGAACACGGGGCTGCGCCTTGAGTCCCCGACGGCCTCCTCGCAGCAGCTTGAACCGGTTCCCCCCAGCTCCCGGCCACCCCAGGGCACAGTCGGGCTCAGGGCGGCGCCCCCTGGGCAGGGACGGTGAGATCCTTACATCCTGAGGGCGGCTCAGAGGACCACGCAGCTATTGCGTCCGTCGGGAGGGGGGGTCGGGGGGACTCTGTTTGAGGAGGTCACCCTGGAGACCAGGCGCAGAGCACAAGGGGAGTGAGTGAGCGGGCTGCCGCAGGCAGAGGGAGCCCCGGGAGGAAGGAGCCTCGCCCTGCGCCGCCCCCTCCCGCAGTGAGCGAGCGCGAGGTCCAGGAGGTCCCCGGCGGAGCCCCACGGCAACTCCAGCGCTGCTGAAGGTAAGTGTGCCCTCTCCGCAGCGGCGCGGGGTGGGAGCTGAGAAGAGGAAGACGCCGCAAGTTGCAGGGTTGCAGGGGCATGCGGAGGGAGGGCCCTGTGGTAGGAAATGGCCCGTCTGCCTGGGCCATGAGCTCCCTGACCCCCACGCCTCCTCCCCCCAACAAATAAGAAACAGTGGCCCCAAATTTGGGAACTGCTAGTGACTCCTGGCCTTTGGTAGCGACCCCCGCCCCCCACCACTCCCACCACCACCGACTTCCTGCATGTCTGAGTTTTAGGGTGATGCCCAGTGCAGAGCTGGCCAGCTTGGTCTGCTCCTGGAGCAGCGTGAGTCCTGAGCAGTCTTCTGAGGCCAGACAACACTGGGCGACCGCAGCCCTGGGGACCTCTAGGTTCCAGCTCTGGCCTGCGGAGCTTTGGAAACCAGGGAGCAGACCGAGATCTATCTGTGTCACTTTAGATAAGAACCTGAATGACCCACTTAATCAGGCTCAGTGTGTCCTACCACACACATAGACACACTCACGTAGACACACTCATTATATATAGACATACACACACTCATACACACAAGCACACACAGATAAACACACACACACACTCACATTCATAGACCTTAGTTTACTCAAAAGCACACACACCAAGATGCACACATACATTCAGTACACATCACACACAAAGGCTGACACACAGACACACCCACAGGCACACACCCATTTGGGTGCACAGATAATCCATCATTCCTACACACAGGTGCACGCACGGGTACACAGAGGCACACACTTATATCCACGTACACAGAGACTCATACACACAGCTGCACGCACTCATGGGGACATACTCATACCCGCACAGGCATCTACCCACACACACACACACACACACACAGGGATGTGCACACTCATGTAGACACTCACATAGGCCCACAATCACACACGGACACACACTCCTCACTGCCTCGCACCCAACACACAGTACCTCTGCCATCCTGTGTGCCCTCCAGAACCCTTTGCTCCTCTCTGCCCTGACACTGATCACACTGAGGTTTTAGATTGTGCCCTTGTCTGCCCTACCCACTCAACGCTGGCTCCCTGAAGGCAGGGACTTTTAGTTCTGTTTTAGTGTCTAGCACAGAATTTCCTTGTGCTCTCAGATTTACAGATTATAAAATAATTTAAGGGAATATCTAAATTTGTATGTAGGCAATAGGGCAGTAGACTTACAGTCTAAATTCTGAGAAGTCCGTTGCTACTACCGCTTTTTTAACAAGCATTTGGGAGAAGGAAGTAGGTTTTCTAGTAAAATACTTCGTTACAAGCTAAGTTCTTTGTGCTCTTTACAAAGTCAGTCACTGTTGCTTGAGAAAAATACCCTTTGGGGAAGACAGTTTTAACTTTTCAAAGTAAAGCAACAACAAATATTAATTAGCAAACTTTTATCAAGATTAATTTGGGGGGAGGGCAGTAAAAAATATTGCTTTCGGGTGTAGAATCACGTCTTTCTTCTACACAAGGCTATCTTTTCTCTTTGACTTAACCTCTTCTGCTATTAAGCATTTTGCCACAACTTGACATCTGCTTATGTGAATTATACTATTGCATAGATAAAAGTTATCAGAGTTATCAGTTATTCCAATTATACTGACCAGAATAACAACATCTCCTAAAAATCACTGTTAGGGAAACCGCACTTCCCCATTCAAAAAATGGTAGAAGAATTATCTGTGTTTTTTAAACTAGAACGAGTCTCTGTGTTATATTCACTAAAATGTTTTCAGGTCTTTCATCTGCTATTTTACAGAAGTTGTTTTCCATAGGTTATGATGATGTCAGAAATTGCTAAAGACAGAATGGCACGTTCAGTAAGGAAAAGGGGGAGTGTGTCTTCTCTAAATGGTCGTGAATTCCGGCAGAAGGAACTTCACGGGAACACCAAAAAGTGAGTAACTGAATGTCTAATAACCTAAATTCAGTTATTGAATAACCAGCGCATAGTGCTTATTGGAAGAAAAAAAATGTCCTTTGGGACATAAAAAGGAAGAAAATGGGCAAGCACATTTTGGGTCATCTCTTGGGGCTATATTTTAAAAAGGAAAGGAAAAGAGAGTGAGAAAATCTAAGTGGTCTGTTGATTCCAGCAGCATTTTGTACTATTTCAAAGAGCACCCCCAAAAAATCATCTACCCAAATGAAATGCCATATGCAGTGTAGGCCAGCTACTTCTTACACATCTCCTGAATTCTTTTACTCAGTATCACACAAATGCATAGATTTTGCATCTTATAATCTCTTTCTCTCTATATATAGGGTATATATATATATATACATATAGAGCATTTAGCATATATATATATATATAGCATTTAGCATTATTTTATACAAATTTTGTAATGTATTTTCAATAGTTTTTCACCATATCCTTTTAAATGGCTGCATAACATTTTGTCAGTTTATAATTCTGGGTTAATTCCCATGCCCCAATTCTTGGGCATTTCAGTTTGTTTCCACTTTTCTTTCTTTTTCACTATATAATAAGTTTCTGTTTGTTTTCTTCCTAGAAATATAATTAGTGGGTTAAAGTGTAGTAAGTACATTTTTTTGGCTCTTGCTACATATTGCATTTGCTCTCTTAAAAAGATTAATTAATTTTTAATACTTGCATAGCATTTATTTTTGACTGCCTTTGGGAAGAAAGCAAAACAAAATATCTGATGCAGAGGTTAATAAACTTATATAATAAACTTTCCTTCTTAACAATTTCCATGACATTGAAGGGTGTGGAAGGATGGGCAGCTGGAACTGGTGTGTCCTATGGCATGGAGACCAGATAAACTGGAATAGATTTACGTTATAATTCTGAAACTAAATCTTTCTACTTTCTACTCTCAGAGTGTATTAATGTACCTAATTAAAATTTGACTTTCCAACCCTGATGTTTGTGGATTACAAATACAACCTCTTTTACAGATAGGAAACATAAAGGAGTAGCAATCCCAGCCAATGTCAGAACTAAAGCTGGGAGAAAAATTAATCTCTGCAACTTTTGCTTCTGACCTTAAGCCATTCGGCCTCTATTTCCAATATTTAAGGGTAAAAGTTCTTTTTAAAATTATTTTAAAATAATTGTTAGCTTAAATTCAACTTTTTCCAAGAAAATATTTATAATAATAGTCTGACATAAATCATGTTTCTGTGATTAAAAAAAAAACTGCTCTCATCTAAAGACTAAACTGTCATTCCTATTTGCATCATTTTCATTTACGTCTTCCCTTTCAAAGCAAATTAGAAAATCATTTAGAATCAGAACATGGCCAAATTTGAATAATTAGAGAGCTCTCTTTTTTAATTGATGAAATATAAATACAAATTAAAAGTAACAAAAATACAGAAATCATGTTACCAACACATGAGGATAGATTTTTCACTGACAAATACATTTAAGTGATCATTTCATTGATGTATTTCAAAGTTAGAAATTCAGACTCTCAGAACATTCAGAATGGATCTTCTACTTGAATATTTTTTTTTCTTAGAAAGCAAATAACCAGCTTCCAAGTACCATTGCAGCACAGAGGCCATTTGGGAGGCTGCCTCCTCAACTCTAACTCCGACTTACTTTCAAGGTCTTCAGCACTGTCTGGGACCAGACTTTATGAGTGATTCTCCTTCATGAAATGAGTCTTCGCTTAGCAGAAAAATTTTGAAAGTTCAGTGGCTATCAAACGAAGGCATTGTTTTGACATTGCAGTGTATTACGGAAAAAGCATATACCTTTCTTTTGAAAGTTATTCAAAAACAATTTTTTTTAAGATTTTATTTATTTTTTTGACAGAGAGAGAGAGACAGCGAGAGAGGGACCACAAGCAGGGGCAGTGGGAGAGGGAGAAGCAGGCTTCCCGCGGAGCAGGGAGCCCGATGTGGGTCTCGATCCCAGGACCCTGGGACCATGACCTGAGCCGAAGGCAGACGCTTAACAACTGAGCCACTCAGGCGCCCCTAAAAACAATTTTTGACTAGATCAATTTCAATAGTATAAAACCTATCCTGAAATATACTGAGGACCAAATACATCATCTCATTTAATAGCCCCAGCATTAATCCTACTAGGTAGACCTCATTCTTACCATTTTATCATGAAATAACTGAGGCTTACGGGTCAAGGAACAATTTAGTGACAGGATAGGGTCCTAAAACATGAGTAAGGCATATAGGGTCCAGAGATCTTTGCTTACTTCTCCAGCACTGTGTTCTCCACTATCCTGCTTGTGTCCTACTCTCTGGCCGTACTCAACCTCCACATTTATAATCCCTCAGTGCTCTGTCTTGCCTCCAGCCATTGTGCCATGTTGCTTTCCCGTGAGATACCTTTGTCTGGACTGCGTTTCTTACACTCGGGTTCCTCCTCCTCCTCCTCAGGATTTAGATCCAGCTCCACCTTTCTAGGAAGCTCTCAACTACTCAAGTACAACCACTTCCACTTCTGGATGGGTTGGATGTTCTTCTTTTCTGCTCCTGCTGCTTTTCTCTTCTACATGCTACTGTATTTGGCTGTTCTCATGTCAGTCTCTCTTGTTAGACTGTGGACTTGTTTGCCTTTATAGCAGTAAAGACACTGATAAGGAGGGCAAAGAAAGGTAGGACGTAGACCTACTTGGAAAGCCACTTCTTGAGTGTGGTGTGAGATCCGCATGGGTTCAGCCCTCCAGTCTTGGTTTCTATGTCTACATCATTTTACAGTAGTAACCAGTTCTTTTTTTTTTTTTTGGTTCTATTTTATTTTTATTTTTTTATTATGTTATGTTAATTACCGTACATCATTAGTTTTTGATGTAGTAACTAGTTCTTAACATTGATCCCTAGGCATAATGGATATCCCAAGTGCCTTCTGAATTACAAAAGGAAGATTGAATTTATATTCAGTATAATTACTGTTAACTGTTTTTAGGGCTGGACCTTTTTTATTTAAATCATGTTTTTTTATTATAATGTAATTTTTATGTTTTAGTCTTAAAAGAAGAAACCTCTTAAGCTGGATCGTACTCTCCCAGCATCATAACTGTGAGAATGTAGGCATATTTCTTTTTATACCTTTCTAGTGGTCATCATACTTCATCTATAATTTTGAATTGTTTGATTTTTCACTTAAATAATTGATAGTAATAAGGCTGAAAATAGTTAACACTTATTGAGCCCTCACTCTGACCTCATTTAAGTCTCACAGAAGCTCTGTAGCAGTGGGTGACAAGCTATGGCCCAAGGGCCAGGTCCAACCTGTTTTTGTATGGTCCCCTAGCTAAGTGTGGTTTTTACGTGGTTGAAAAAAAAATTTTAATAATATTTTTTGTCCTGTGAGTACTAATAAAAATGCAAATTTCAGTATCCATCAATAAACTTTTATTGGAGCACAGCCATGCATTTTCATGTATATATCATCTCTGGCTGCTTTCACACTATAGAGTGGAGTGGTTGCAGTAGAAACCATAGGATCCACAAAGCCAAATATTTGCTTGATGGCATTTTACAGAAATGTTTGCTGACCCTGCTTTCTAGGATAGATGCAATAATCATCCCCATTTTACAAAGGAAGAAACAGAAGCCTAGAAAGGTTGAGGTTCCAAAGCTACGGAATTAGCAAGTGGCAAAATGGGCTTTTGTATATAGGCAAGTATTCTCATTCTCTGAAAATTGGCTATCAATGTGTCACTTACATTAATGAAAACTCTTCTATTCATTCACCTGAGCCTTCTGTTTCCCATCCATGGGTAAGAGCAGGTAATGACAATGACATCTTTCTTGTTGGAAGCTCAGCCTTTGGCAGCCTTCAAGCAGTATTTGAACAGATGTGCTACTCACATGTTCTTAAAATGGAAACAGAAGCCTGAGGTTAAGTGACTTTCCCAGGATAATGTGACATGATAGCCAGGTTTATTTTCTCTGAGGCCAGTAGTTCACCTAGTAGGTCAGGCCCAAGGTTGGGGACTAAAGAGTCTCTCTTTTGTCTCAAACCAAAATTACAGTGACGTCATGTTACAGGAACTTTGAGTGTGGATCTCACTCCTCTCTATTTAAACCCGCAGGTGGCATCTAACACCCTAGTTAGGCCACACGATATTCCTTCACTTATTCATTTATTCAAGGTTTCCTGAGCTTCTACTCTGTGCCAATTACTGTGCCACCCATTGGGCATGTAAAGGTAACTAACTGTGGAGTTCTACTCTGGAGAAGGTCATTTTTCAAGTAAACTGAAAGCCACCTGGTACTTTTTTTCTCTGCAAAAATGGAAAATAGTGCATTCATTACTTCATTTGAGATAAATGTTTACTGCCCAATGAGTACATTCCAGGTACTGGGCTGGGTAGGGAACCACAAAGAAATAATCTGTGCTCCTGGGGAGTTTATAATCTGGTGGGACAGTTGGTGAGCAAGTAATTTTAAACGTGATGAATTTATCCTATGATTTCAACCTAGACTGCTGTGAGCTGCTTACGTGCAGTTACAAAATGATGTTGCCTGGCCTGTTTCCTGATTTTGATAAGTTCCCTTGCCATCTAAATAAAATTAAAGCCCCCAAAAGACCTGGATGAGATCCAGGTTCCCCTCTTCAAAGAGAGAACTGAAATGGCCACGATCCCAAATAAAACCACAGTAAAACTAATCTCATGTTGTACTTGATAGATGATGAAACTGTTTCACATACAATACCCATGTGGTTCTCATAAAAATCCTGTGGGCTAAGTAGAGAAGATACTTCTATGATCTCCAGTTATCTAATTTATTATCTTATTTCTCTCAGGAGCAGAGTTGAAAATATTCTTCATTTCATAGCATGTTGCCATCACCACTCTGGGCGAGACCCCTGTTTTTACCTGATTGTCCCTCTTTTTCCCTTCCACAGTTGGCTCTTGACCCTCAAAATCACCCACTCTAATACACACAGCATGACACATGCTACAAGAATACGCATATTTAAGTGTATATATATGTATATATGTATATATATGTACTTATAAAATATATACATATATATATTTTAAATTTTCTGTGTATTATGATGTTTTGACATTTTAAAAAAACCTTTCTGGCTGGGGAGAGGCTGCCTCTCCCAGGTCTAGCCAATTCTTGAAGCTAGCTAAAGTCTCAGCTGGAGACATGCCTTCTATATGCAACTATCCAACCCAGAGCCAGCCCCCTCCACATGCCCCCCAACACCCAGCATGCAATATTCCTCTGCCTTAATTGGCCCAGAGCCAAGTACAGGCAACTAGGGACCCTCCTCTAGCTCAGAGCCCACCGAAATTATTCAGAGTACTAGCCAGTCTTGAACTGTTTCCTGGGCCCAGTTTTGCCTCTTCCTCAGAAACCCCAATAAAGGCTCTGGCCCCATCTCTCCCTTGCTCTAGTCCTCTGCATCTTGCACTCTGGTGCTTTTCCACATAGCCCTGCATGGCACGGCATGCCTCTTATCTCTAGGATCTGTGAGTATAGTAAGCTGTTTCCCCGAGCTCCTCCGCTGGCTCCTTTTGTGCCGCACCTGATGGACCACCTTATGAAAGAATACAGAACAAGTACTTACCAAAGATTTTGACTTACATAAATGGTGTTGTGTTATAAATCTCATTTTGTTTTCTCGCTTTCATATATCTCGTTCAACATTTTAATTTTTTTATTTACTCATGTTAACTATGGATTCTAGCTCTTTGCTTCTTACTGAGGCATAATAGTTCTTCATATATATCCATCACATATGTTTGTATCCATTCCCCTAGGGATGAACATCCAGACTGGCTTTCACATGCCATGTGGAACATCTTTGTACATAATCCTTCATTGGTATCTTTGTAAAAACTGCCCTGGGAATGCGATCAAGTATTAAGATATACCACAAAGTTGTAGTAAGTAAAAATGATAATAAATGCACGAATAGACAGGTGCACAAATAGAGAAACAGACCAATGGAACACATGGAACCTCAGAAATAGACCCACGATTATATGGAAACATCATGTATGAGCAATGGGGAAATTATGGATTTTTCGATAGATTATGTTGGGAGAAAAATGGCTCACTAGGTGGAGGAAAATGAAGCGGGATTCTTACCTTATACCATTTTCATAGTAGATTCCACATGGGAGACTGAAATGTGGAAAACTCTAAAGCTGAAAGAAGAAAGTTTAGGAAAATATCTTTGTGTTCTATGGCTAGGGAAAGATTTCTTAAATAAGATCCCACAATGAAAAAACAAACCATAAAGAAAAAAACTTGATAAATATAACTACAATAAAACTTAGCATTTCTGTTCAATAAAAAATACAATAGACACAGTTAATAGGCAGCAGAAGATATATATATATTTTAAATCATGCACATTGACAATAAAAAAAATAGTCAAAGGAGATAAAGAGCAGTTTGCAGAGGCAAAGGCCAAATGGCTAAGCAGAATATGAAGAGACGCTTGAAAAGAGGAATATGAAGAGATGCTCGAACTCACTTAGAATGAGAAAAATGCGTGGAGCCCTGGGTGTTATGCACAAACAATGAATCATGGAACACTACATCAAAAACTAATGATGTAATGTATGGTGATTAACATAACATAATAAAAAAAATAAAATTTTCAAACACACACAAAACCAAGATATACTGTTTTGCATCCATCTGAATGGCAAAATATAAGAAAGAAGAATAATACCAAATATTGGTATTTGCTAGACAAATGAGAATAAAAACATATATCCATTCAGCAAATAAATCCAATGGTATTTAGAAAAAATAAATATGTGCATGTCCTATTCTCCCCATACGTTGAGAAAGACGACACTTGGTGAGACAGAGTGACTTGTGAGATGATCACAACTCCCAGACAACAGGGCAAATAATCTGTACTTCTCTGACCCTAGGACTTAGAGACATCATGAAAGTGTTTGTATTTGTCATATGGGCTGAATGGTGTGTGCTCCCCACACCCCACCGCTAAACTGCGCCACGCCTGCGAAATTCGTATGTTGAAGTCCTCATCCCCAATGCTTCAGAATGTGACCTTATCTAGTAACAGGGTCTTTAAAGAGGTAGTTAAGTTTAAATGAGCTCATTAGGGTAGGTTACAATCCAACATGATTGGTAACCTTCTAAGAAAAGGAAATTTGGACACAGATACACATGGAGGGAGAGGATACGAAGACACAGAGAGAAGACAGCCATCTACAAGCCTGGAACAGACCCTTCCTTCCACGGCCCTCAGAGGGAACTGAGCGAGCCAACACCTCGTTCTCAGACGTCCAGCCTCCAGAACTGAGATAATACATTTCTGGGGTTCAAGCGACCTCATCTATGGTACTCTGTCATGGCAGCCCCTGGCTAACTAGTGCAGTATTTCTAAAGCAGGGAACATAGCTAGGGAGTCGAATGGAGTGGCTCAGAGATCTGTTCTGCATAGACTGGCTGGGGTCAAGTTCCAGCTTGAGCACTTAAGCTGCTGATCTTGCATAGGTTATTGAGCCTTCTTTACCCCAGCTTCTTCTTCTATAAAATGGGTTAAAAATAGTCATTGTTGCTTTGGGGTGTGGTGAGAATTCATTAAAAGAATATATGGAAACACCTAGAATGGTTCTTGGCACGTCTAAAAACAGAGCGAGTATTATTATTATCACATAGAACTTTGGAGTCAAACAAGACCCGTGTTTGAATCCCAGATCTGCTTAACTAGCTATTATTTAATGTTCTTTGAGTCTTAATATGTCATCTATAAAATGAGAATCATAATGACGACAGAGTCATTCCTTTTATTCATTAAACACATTTTTGTTGCCTGGGTCGTGGCATTGTGCTAAGTGCTGTTCCATGGTGAACAAAATAGACTGTCCTTGAACTTATGGTACTGTTCTTATCAAGATCATGACGTTCACATTTCTGATCCAGCAGTCAGTCCTCATCTTACTTGATCTCTCAACATTTGGCACTGTCTACTGACCTCTCTTTTCCCCTGGAAACAGTTTCTTCACCTGGCTTCAGGACACACACTCTCCTCTTTTCCTTCTACCTGACGGGTTCCCCCTTCTCTGTCTTCTTCCGGCTCCTTTCTTTCCCCCCAGTTTCTTAATGTTGGGGTGCCTCAGAGAGCAGGCTTTCATCCTCTTTACCTCTTTTCTTGAACTTATCCCCTCAGGAGTCTCCTCCAGTCTAGTGACTGAGACATGGTATTATGCCGCCAAATTCCTATCTCCAGCCTTCACATCTCTCCCAAAACCCACGCTCATGGATCTAACTGCCTATTGACTTTTCACTTCAGTACCTGGTAACCATCTCAAACTCAGGATGCTCACAACTGAACTCTCTATCTAACTGCCCCCCTTCTTATGTCTCAGAAACTTCTGTTGAATCAACTTTGCAAATACATCCAGAACCCAACTACTGACCACTACCCCCCACCGCTCCCATCTCAGTCTGAGTCGCTGTGTTAGTCGGCTCAAGCTGTCATAACAAAATACATAGATAGGGCAGCTTAAACCATAGGAACTGATTTTCTCACCATCCTGGAGCTTGGAAGTCTGAAATCAGGATGCCGGCATGGCCAGGTTCTCATGACTGCCCTCCTCCCAGCTCGTAGAGGGACCTCTTCACTGTGTCCTCACATGATGGAGAGAGAACCCTGGTGTCTCTTCCTCTCATAGAAGGGCTCCAATATTTTTGGCTCAGGGCTTCACCCTTATGACCTCACTTAACTTTCATTACCTTCTTAAAGGCAGTAGCTCCAATACAGTCACGTGGTAAGGCAGCATATGTCTTCCACATACATATGAATTTTGGGGAGACAAAATTCAGTCCATAGCAGTTACTGTCCTCTCTCACCTGGATTACTATAAAAGCTTTCTGACTGGTCTCCCTGTTTTTACACCTACCAGCCTATAGTCTATTCTCAAAATAGCAGTTGGAGTGATCATTGTAAACGATAAAGTGGATTTTGCTGTTCCTCTGCTCAAAACTCTCTATAGGCTCCCACTTGATCAGAGTAAAAACCAGGGTTTTACAGTGGTGCACAAAGCTCCACATAGTCTAACTGCCGAACACCTTTGTAACCTCATCTCCTTTCACCCTCTCGCTTGCTCCCTCTGCTCCAGCTACTCTGGCCTTTATGCACTTCTTCAGAAATACCACGCAGCAGCCTGCCTCAAACCCTGGGTATATGCTTTTCTCTCTCCCTGACACACACTTCTCTCAGCTATTCACATGGCTCCTTTCCTCTCCTCCTTCAAGTCTTTGTTCATGGAAGCCTATCTTGACCATTCTATTTAAAATTGCAAACAGCACCCTCTCCTCCATCTACTTTCAAGGGCCCTTAATGAAGCAATTCTTTCCCCCTGTAGCATTTATCACTTTCTAACATAATATATAATTTACTAGTTTAGTATTTTATTGTCTATGATCTGTCTCTTCTCACTAAGTTCCAACAGGGCAAAGGTCTTTGTTTCATTTTTGTATCCTAAGGACCTGAAAGAGTGCCTGGAACATAACAGCAACTCAGTAAATATTTTTTGAATATTTGACTAATTATTGCAGTATACTAATTCCTGAACAAATAAGTTCTATTGTTCACAAACAGGTTAGGTTCACAGGTCCATGTAAGTGTTAAGGCCAGGTGACTACGGACTTTCATCTTGAAAGCATAAGATGCATTTACAGCAATGGAAACTGCTAAATTTTCAAATTTTTAAAACAAGGTATACTTTTAACTCTTTGCTGAAGCATTCCATTGTGCATCTATTTAAAAAAAGAAAAAAAAGAGGGGCACCTGGGTGGCTTTGAGTCCATTGAGCGTTTGCCTTGGGCTCAGAGTATGATCCCAGGGTTCTGGGATCAAGCCCCACATGGAGCCCCACATCGGGGGCCTGCTTGTCCCTCTCCCTCTGCTTGTGCTCTCTTTCTGTCAAATAAATAAATAAAATCTTTAAGAAGGAAGGAAAGAAGGAAGGAAGGAAGAGAGAGAAGAAAGAAAAAAAGAAAGAAAGAAAGAAAAAGAAAGGTAGAAAGAAAGAAAGAAAAAGAAAGAAAGAAAGAA
>NW_027397071.1:46997213-47037644 GCF_003265705.2 Callorhinus ursinus | reverse complement strand
AAGAAAGAAAGAAAGAAAGAAAGAAGAAAAAGAAAGAGAAAGAAAGACTTCCATTTGTGTTGAAAATCTGTTCAGATAGACCACACTCCTCCTTCATTATCTCCCTAGTGTTGTGGCGGTAACCATGGTACCCGTACTCTCAGCCTCACCTGAGTGATGATTGCCAAGAGTAATGCAACTTTGAATCTATCCATTCATTGAGGAGCTGCAACAGAATTTTCATCAGCTGCCTTTGGCTTTAACCTCACCTTCTCTTGAGTGAACATTAGTTCAGTGGGTCTCAGATGCTGATTTTCTATCCACACACTCAAAATTATTGTATTTTGTCAGTCACCTTTCCTGGATTATCTTCAGTCACATCAGAACTAGATTTTTTACAGGTTGTGTGGTTTTGTCTTTTAGAAGCATTCCTACTCTTGAAAAACATATCCTACAAGAACACATGCCATGTCATTTTCTCTCCTCTCTCATTTATGAAAATGTATCTTGACCTTTCTATTATAACCTTTCTCTTACTGGCACGATGGGGCCAATAATGTGAATAAAATATCTCAAAGCTACATAAAAGTCCAGCAAACTTGCTATAAAGTAAATGGCCACAAAACGAAATTACCTTACTAGACAACTTCCATCTTCTAGTGACAGTGGAAGAGTTGGTATGTTTTTGCTCTTAAACATGACATTCATAAAAACATCCTTTGGACATTTTGAGGCAGAAAGTTCTCAACTAAGTGAGCATTTATGCATATTTCATGTTGTCTGCAATATCTTGTTTCTTGAGCACAGGGAATCTAATTTTTCTTTGTATCACCAGCCTTCTGGTTGTGAGCAATAAATATTTGTTGAAAGAATGGAGAAGAACAAAAGAACAAAAGTCCAAATCTGTACATCCTGAAGCCTTCTTTTTTACTCTGTGCGCTCTGAAATATCTCCACTGGGAGGCAGCACGTAACTTTAGTTAACAGATTTGGGGGGGGGGAAACTGCTTAAATGATACCATTCAAAATATGGTAGTTCCAGACATTTAATGGTTACAAATGGAAGAAAGAGATGATATTCTGACTTTCTTAGTCTACTAAATTAATGGTTCCAAGGCCAGTTATGCATTCAAATATTATCTCTTACTGCAGCTTCAAAACATGTCAGTAATAACGGCAGTGAAAATGTCTGGAAATGAATTCTCAATAATAATTAGATAATATTGAGGCTGGTGAGATTTAATTGAAATTATTTCTGTGTCTAACAGTCATAACAATAAGACAAGCCTTGTATTTATTCGGTGTAATTCAAGGAACGACCATCAAGTACCTTTGTAAGATGTTTTCAGAACTGAACTTCATGAAAGAGTAAACCATATTCCAACTCCTTAGCTAATTTTCTTTTTGCTTCTTTCCTGCATAATCAGAACACAGGCTGTTGGGTTGGCATGGACGTTTCCTGTGTCGATCAGGTACAATATAGTAGGGTTCCTTTTGTTATTGTGGACCAGTTTCATGCAGCTAATTCTGCATCCAGGTTAATGCCACGTCTCAGCAGTAGTACATATGATTCCAAGTATTATTGAAACTTGCATTGGGTTACAAATTTTTACTCTTCTCCCAAGAATAACATTGGTTGATTTGTTCCTTGTTTTTACCAGTAGTTTCTGCCAGACTTTCAGTTTTCCTGTGTTTACTTTTCATCTACCTTCCTTCCTAAAACTTGACAACTCTCTTGGACCTGTTTTGCCAATTGAATCTTGTTCCTCCCTAAATGCCAATAAGCTGATGAAACACATAGACAGCAAGAGCATTTTTCACATTTAAAAAATAAGATCAACTACAACATTCCCCTTGCGATGACCGCATGTATCTATCTAGAAGGATTATTATTATAAACTATGGAAAGTCTGGTCACAGACAACTGAAACTTAGCCACTTGTAATGTTGTGACATATACCCAACAAATGTTTTCTGCTGTGTATACAGCACTGGTAATTGAAATTATAAAATTGCTTTTTGAGCATCTCACATTTTTATCTGTAAAAATTTCAAAGGGCTTGAGTAAAGCTGTTTATAAAACAGAAAGTGTGTATTGCTTAATTTCCAAGTCAGTATTCTAAACTGCTGTTGGTCATTCCCCATTTTCAAATACAGAATCTCTTTTATTTCTAAAAATTTACCAAACCCATATTCTGGTTTAGTGTTAGCTACCCAGACTGCAAGCACTTTTAATATTTTATTTCTTCCTTCTGTCTCTATTTCAAGGAATAAATATTTTATCTTTTCTGTTCAGCTCATTGTTTTCTCTTCTCTTCCTTTTTCCAGCCCATTTCACTTTAAGCAGATCTCAGTTTCAAAAAATACCATAAACAGAGTTTTTTTTTAAAGTAACAAGTAAAAATTTTCTGTAACTTTCCATGAAGGTATAGTTTTAGTGGATACATGGTACAGAAGGCAATAGACGAACCAACTATTTTCCTTCTGCATGAGAAAGGTTTCTAGGTTACAGCAAAATATCTGAACCTTCACTCTCCAAAGCCCTATCTCCTCCCCAAAACTAACCCCAAGTTTTGTCTTCCAGTACTTGCAACATTCCACTTCCGAGTAGCAAATTCCGTATCAGTTAGAATTTGTATCATATTATATAATGCTTCTTATAATAATATTTTTTTTAAAAAATAGTGACTTAAACAAAATAAAAATGTATTTTTCTCTTATGTAAAAAGTCTGGAGGGAAGCAATTCAGGGACCTAGCCTTCTTCTCTCTTCTTGATGTGTAATGTATAAGGTCATCTTAAAACCCACAACAGCTGCTGAACTCTTGCCATCATAGCTACATTCCAGTCATCAAGGATAGAAACAGGTTCTTCTAGATTGAATTCATTCTTTTGAGGGAACTCTCTCAGGATTTCAATCAAAATTTCCACTTACATCTCATTGGCTTACAAGCCACATGGCCACGATAGCACCAAGGAAATCCAAGAATTTGTCTTTAGTGTAGAGAGAAATATCCCTACAAATTTAGAATTCTGTTACCAAAGAAGAAGGAGAGGACACTAGAGAGCAAACGGCAGGCAGTCCCCACCATGATGTTCACCACAGCTTTCTTCACAACAATGGAGTTTTGGAAACAGCCTAGATGGCCAGAAGAACAATTGGGTAAATAAAACGTAGTATGTTCATATATTAAATACTGTCTTGATGTTTAAAATATTGATGTAGATTACTATCTATCAACATAGAAAGTTATCCATGGTACATTTTCGAGTGAAGAAAAAAAAAGAGCCAAGCATCTATCCTATGCTCCCATATGCAAAGTCATGTCTAAAAAGATTTTTGTAATGTTAACAGTGGTTAGGTAACCACTAGGGTTAGTAATTTTTTGTGTAATTTTACTTTAGACTTTATACTTTTCTATGTTTTGAACTTTTTACAATGAGCATGCACTGTTGACCTGACTACTGTGGAAACGAAAAGGCACTGAACGAAATCATTTTCGGTAAGTTTTAAAAAGTCAGTCTGCAACACCTTCTGTTTGCACACCTATCTTCAGCCAGTGGGTTTTTTAAACTGCCCTTACAACACTTTCCAGTTTCATACTGATAAACACTACTGCACTGATTATCAACTTTTCAGTAACATGGAACAAAGCAATAGTGAGGACTGTTTGTAAAAAATTCTTATTTGTTCTTTTGTCTGAGACTTCCAAGTTATACTACTTTGAGTTTTGTACCAACACTACTTCTCTATGAGTTTTTAATATGGTGTTCAGTAGAAAAGAAATTGGGTTTTTATTAATTGGGTGTATATTTGTGCAAGTAAGTTTCAAATGCAGTCATTAATGATTCCAGGTGGCCGTCGTCCCTATTTTCATTCTGTCAGAAAATGATCATGTGTAAGACTTTGTTAGTGGGAGGTAAATAGGATTTGAAATCCAAGTCTGTCTTTCCTACACACGTGGCATCAAGCCCTTTCCCTCGTTCCTTTTATCTCTGAAATAGGTAGAATGATAACTCGTTTACTAGCTTAAAAGAGTCTGGCGAAGGTAAAATGAGATCTTTGATGGAAAATGTTTGGCAAAGTGAAAAGTAGCACATATCAAGACAGGCTGGTTTATCTTCGGATCAGGGGGGCTTTTGCAACATGGAGTTTTCTGAGCAGAAGCGATCATCGTCTGTGGGTACTACCCACAACACCTGCAGCCAATGTGACCAAACAGGTTGGTTGCTACTTCAAAAGGCAGCAGAAACGGGAAAGCAGGTGTTACAAGAATGAGGATTAAATCACTAATCCAGAAGTCTATCATGAAAATGCAGCCATAATTACTTGCATCAATTTCTTGGGATGGGTGGGTAAACCTTAATTTATCACACAAATTGTATTAAAGATTTTTTAAAGATTATCTGTGATTTTCTTAAAATATCATTTGCAAAAACTTTACTCATTGCGAACAGCTGAAAACTAAGTATTTTAATCTCCTTGCAGAGAAAAAAAATCCCAAAAGATTAAGAACAAATATCTGTTATTTAATTAAGGCAAAACATAGCCTGCTTAGAAAAGCGGTCACTCTGAGCACACACACATAACCACACACACATAACCATACCCACACACTATTGTAGTGTCTCCTTTGAAATGACATCTGTCTTAACCTCCATTTTCACAGGTGGAGAGAATTGGGGGTAGAGCTGAGGCTGCCATTATCGACAGTTGAATTTCCTCTGGACTAAGCAGAATTAAGTGGTGCTGGAGGGACATTAGGGGCTCCTCTTTGCTTGGGTCTCCTGTTCAGCACCTGGATAAGCTTATATTGCCTTGGTAACCAAGCCAAAACCCTTTCTTAATGTTGGAAAGGGTGGTGAATGCTTACGATTTACCATAGTTTGGGTGAATTGTGGTTTTTCTCACCATGTAGATGAGTTTCTTGTTTTTCTTTTTTCTAATAAAGGGATTTTGTGTGGTATGAATAGGAGAGAACTTTTATAAATTATAATATCCTGTGTAAATATAGTTGTTTCCCAACATTTTAAGCTTCTTCCTAAATCCCCCAGGCCCTTTTGTCAGTTTTGTCCACTTTGAGGAGAGAGCCTTTGCATTGTGGTAGAGATGCAGTTGGCAATGGCTTTTGAAACATGTACACACAGACAGACCACCCCATGAACACTTTCTGAATAGTCAGATGCCTTGGGCTTCACTGGGTTGCACTGGTCTGCAACCACTATGTGGAGACCTGCTCCAAGTAACTTCTCTAGGCCCTAATGGTTCCATCTCCAAAATGTTTTAGACTTTAGACATGGGGATATTTACCTGAGACTTGCTTGAAATATTCTTAGAGAAACGTTACCCTTGTAACATTTTTGCTGAAAGCAAAATGTGTTTTGTTGTTATTATTATTATGGTAACTACTGAAATTTGTTTTCTCCCTTGCTTTTAGCTCCAGGAATACCGTGTCTTTCACGGATGAACCGAGCCTACGGGATAATGCCTCTCGCCTTACAGTTCAGATGGAAAACACCTATCAGCTGGGTCTGTTATTTTTTCACTCATTTCTATTTTCAACTTCATTTTTTAAAAAGATTTTATTTATTTGTTTGTTTATTTATTTAGAGTGGGGGAGGGGTGGAAGGGGCAGAGGAAGAGGGAGAGAGAATCTCTAGCGGACTCTGCACTGAGCACATGGAGCTCATCGTGGGGCTCCATCCCAAGACCCCAAGATCATGACCTGAGCGGAATCAACAGTTGGTCACTCAACCAACTGAGCCACCCAGGCACCCCCTTATTTTAAACTTCTAATCTCATTATTTACGTAAAATATCTTCTGATAACATGGCATTATCTTCAATACTAGCACAATATAAGGGATCTTAAGTGATTTGATGCTGTTTTAATTTCTTCTCTGCAAGATAGGACCAACACCCATTGCTTAGTTTTCTTTATCAGTGTTTCCTAAATACCAAGCAATTCACTGGGCAGCACTGATGTGTATTGTGTATTACTGGATGGAGAAGTTCATTTCTGGGTATTTCTGGGTTATCCTCTACAATTATTTTATACATACTCAAGTTAAAGGAAAGAGATATGTCTTGAAGTTTTATCGAGCAAACCCAACCAATGTTGATAGGTGGAAAAAAAGCCTTAGAAGCAAAAGCAAATGATTTCTGGTCCCTCGTTGGCAGAGGTGTTTATCCCTTTCCACTGAGGCTTTGGGTCTTTGAAAACAAAGATCTTTGCACCTGCTCCTATACTCCCAGATGGAATCCACAGTGAATACTTTTTCCCATTCATGTTTTCTCATAGACCAACTTGTTTTCTCTAAATATGTACCTGCCCACTATTATCTGCCCACTGTATATAATTAATGCTATATAGAAATTCCACAGAGACTTGCCAATGACCAAAGGAAGGACTCTATGGGCTGGAGAGGTTCCATCTGTAGCCAGTTAACTTCAAGAAAATTGTAGACCATCAGTGCATCCCATTAGGCCTTGTAGCCAGTTTTCTACAGTAATCCCCAAGACTACATGGATTACAAGGTTCCGTAATTAGTCTGTCTACTGGTATTTTCACAGTGCCTGGCGTAGACAACTAATATTCCTGCCATCCAGTGTAATTTTCTACTCTTTCTGGTAACCTTACCCAGTTTCCTTTGGGGAAGCCCATCGCTGCCATCATTACCACTTTGGTCCATAACATTCTGCTGAGCTGACACTAGCTTCAGAGATACAGCAGTGACTAATTCTGGGATAGCATATGACCCTTTGATAGGTCAAGCCAATCAAAACCTTTGAGATTCAACTTAGACCATGTTGTTTGGACTGTTGAAGAAGCTGATTAGGCTCTGAAACCTGAAAGAAGTAGGGCTATGTGAGATTTGGCCATCTTGCCCCAACATATGAAGCCTGAGACCGAGAGAGAACCAAATCCATTATTCAAGTCTTAAATTTAGCTATCTGCTCTTAGACTTTTCAATAGGCAAGCTAGGTTTGGGTCAGGTTTTCCTCCACTTGTAACTAAAAGATCTTACCCTTTCGATGCCTATGACATTAGGCTCTGCATGCTGAAAGGGTTTGAATCAGATTTTGACAAGATAAAGGAGTTGAACTATGAAGTCCTGTGTTTCTTCATCATAAGGATATATTTTCATAACTTATTTCCTTAAATAAACAAACTAAATCATCTTATCAATTTTAGAAGTACTGAGTGTTGAACCAAGTTAGAAAAGTAATGTTATAAATGCTTAGCATAAAGTATTTCCCATATTTTCTTTGTACAAAAGGTCATGTGAATTATTCCTTTATGATTAAAGTCTTTTATGCTTATCAATCCATTTCTTAAGCATTCAACTAGCCATCTTGTTAATACTCAAACAAAAATGTATTTCCACTTCTACTTGTTTCTGACTTTATCTTGCATCTGAAAGGTACCCTGTGGACTTTTGGTAAAGATCTTCTCTCGTAGCTACACAATGCAATACTTCCCAAAAGAGTGTGTGGGGGGGGGGACCTGTCAATCATCAGCATTATTGTGTTTAATTTTTCACATTCTATCTAATAATAGTTGCATCTAAACACATTTTAAATGCTTAGTACATTTGGCCTCCTTTATCTGAGTAATTATAGCCAGAATGAGATGAAACATAAGTATAATTAATGAAGGAAAAAGGGGAATGGAAAAATCTAAGTATTTTTCTTATAATGAAAACCACTTACATTTCTCATTAATTCATTACTAAACCGTGAATATAGAAAAAAATACAAGATGTAAGATCCAATATATCTGAATTTGAATACTAGTCTTGCCAGTTCCTAAATAATGTTTGAGCAAGGTATCAGCATCCTTGAATCTCAGTTTCTTTATCTGTAAAAAAAGGATAATAGTCCATCATCATAGGGATGTTGTGAGAATTAAATGAAGGAATGCATTTAAATTCCTTCTTCATTCATTATGTTATTGTTTCTCAGAGTGACTGACTCTAGGACTTCACCTTAAATCTCTAAGAAGACAGGCCTTCTGTGACATCCAATATAATTTCCTATTAATTATGGAATGAGTTCTCCACAGTACTTTTTCTGGAGCAGTGGTTAAAGAAGTATCTGATTCTTTAAAAACACTGACTGTAAGCAGGAGGTCAGACAAGACCTATATTGGTGGCTCTTTTTGCTGCCACATCGAGACAGCCTGCCTGAGAATGTAGACAACATAGCAAAAAAGTAGAACCTAAAGACGGAGAAAGAGAGAGAGAGAGAGACATCATTTGAGCTCAGCATCCATGGGATGCTCAGACCCTGTCATCAAATGCTCTCATGGACAAAAACTGTCAGGCTCTCTGCCCTGACTTCACTCCACCCCCTTGGGTCCTTCCTGACTGTGGAGGTCTCACTGCCTCCCTACTTATACCCTTGCCTGATCCTGCTGCCTTCTCTGCAAGAACAATCCCCATCTCCCCCCTCAAAATGAGGTAGCAACCATAACAACAACACTAATAATAATAAATACCTAATGAGTAGGGGGGGATTGTGCATGGCAGGCACTATTCTAAAGGTTTTAAGTATTTTACTCTATTTAATCCCAACAAAAAAACAATATGTGATAATTCTTATTGTTACACCAATTTGGGGAAGCTGACACACAGACATGTTAAATAACCAAATTTTTAACTATTCTACATTAAATCTATTTTTGTGACAAGTGTTTCCTTTTTTCTTTCTTTTCCTTTCCTTTCTTTTTTTTCACCCCAACCCTTCTTTAGATCTTTGCTTTTTGATTTCTAAAAATATTTTTCCTCCTAAAGAAAAAAAGATCCACTCAAAAAAAAAAAAAAAAGAAAGAAAGAAAGAAAAGGAAAAGAAAAAAGTTTTGCCATTCCCATTAGTTGACTCTGAAAGTAGATTAGGGAGCTCATTTGGGAAGTCAAAATCTGAACATTCACTCTTTCTCTGTCTTTGCATCTCATCATCCCATCCTGAGCGAGGCAAGGGACGATTCCGGCCAGACAAGAGAGAGGTCACAAAACAAGTGAGAAAAAAAGTCTATGACGATATTTCAAAATATCTTCAAAATAGGATCTAGTTAATGAGATTAAAAAAAAAAAAAAAGCCGCAAAGCCAAGTGCAGAAAAGATATTGGTTCAGCTGGACAGTAGGAGCTGTTGGAAACAGGGACTCAGGTACAACCAGGGTTCTGTCTGTCCGGCACTAAGCTGGGTGTGAGCCTCCTTCTCTCACCGTGGCCTGCATTCCTCTCCATGGTGACAGTCATGGCTTTCCGCAGTGCCTCAGGGTCATGTGTCATAACATTTTATCACCAGAAAGAGGTTGACTTCCCCCCGCCCCAAGTTCCAGTTTAAAATCAAAATTCTGAGAAAGGATTCTAATTGGCCCGGCTTGGGGCAAGTGCCGCTCCTGGCCCAATCTACCATAACTGCACTTGGGCTCAAGGAGGTGATGGTAGATCGTAAAGAACCATCTGGTCAGAGTTGGAAAATTCTCATCTTCCTAGGAGGCAAGAGGCTGTTCCCAAATGACAGGGAGGAGTACCAGACAGATATCTGCATTGAGGGAATTTACTATTTGCTGAAGGGAACGAGGCATACAAGTTACTATAATATGTGCCCAAATTAAGTTCCATGTGAGTGATGTAGGTCAAGGTATAGGCAATACACGTGCTTGGTAGGAGGAAGTGAACAACAGAAAGGTATCGTTAGAACATAGATAATCTAATTTAGGCCGAGCCGGTAGTAACATCTTTAAATTTCTTGAATAGAAAGGGGAAACCACTCTCAAATTTAGCGTCGTTTCACTCGAGAATGCAAATGGAATGTAAAAGATCCACAGGAAGATGATCCAGAGGCTTGTAGGTACCTAGGAACTTGCCCACACAGGCTGGTGCCCTATATCTGACCCCATGAGATGGGAGCAGTCAGGACCATCCTGGAGTTGTAAACCTACAGACCTACAGTGTTTATAACTGCTTGTCTGTCCTATAGAACATAGATTCCTGCTAACTAAATATTGGGGTTAATCCTCATACTCTTTGTGTCAGGTGTCTCTCCCTTTTACCTATCCAGATTCATTCCCCAGGCTGATTTAATTGAACAATTATAATCAAAATACAGATACTATGTATTGAGCCCCAGGAGGCAGACCTAACTCAACTACGGGCACAGGCTGTAACCTTCCAGTTAGGTCTGGCCAATGGAAAACTTCAGTGGGAAGTCAGAGTAGGGAAGGAGTGTGAGCTAGGGTGTTTATTTCCCCCCACACCCTGAAGGTGGGTTCATCTCACGCTATTTGCTTCCACCAATGGAAGGGCTGCCCTCAAGTGATCCCTCTCCACGTGCCTCTTCTGGATCTAGCCAGAGTTCCCGTCTCAGATCCCTCAAGCCTGGGGTGGGATGGGGGTAACACCCTCAATTTCACTAGCCAAGGGATACTGCACTATCCTTTGGTCCTGCATCCTGCTCAGAACTTCCTAAGGAGTCTCTTTATTAAATCCTCCAGGAATTGTCCTACTTTTAGTGTGCCATAGATGTCTTTAGACCCTGATACAGTCATTAAAAATAAACACTTAAACGATACTGGTGACTAGTAAAATAGAATTGAATATAATTCTTGGTCTCATTCCTTTATCCATATCAATTCAGGAAATACTGATGTGCCACTATATGCCAGGCTCTGGGCACACACACATGTCGTTCAGTGGCAGAGAGATGATGAGGTTAATACTCCCCGGAGGGACAGGGCAGATTCCTGGGATGCAAGAGAGAGAAGGTCCATCTGAAGCCTCTGCTCTGAACATGGACTAAATGTGGTTAAGAATATAAGCTCATGAGTCAGATAAAACAAGAAGGACCTCCCAGCTCTGTCACTGTGTGATTCTGGGCAAGTTACTCAATGTATTTAAGCCTCTGCTTTCCCATGTGTGAAAGGGAGAGAACAGTAAAATTCACCCCAATGATTTATTGGAAGATTATGTAAGGTAATAAATATATACTTATCACAGTACATGACATGTAGAAAATGCTCAATAAAAGTAGTTATTATCTGTACTGTGATTATTACCTATAAAATGTTTACTTCTGTTTAGATTCAGAAATCACACATTAAATATTTCTTCTGCCTTTAGCATTGTATTAGACTCTGAGGAGGACAAAATCTGATCTGGCTTACCATTTTACTGAGGAGAAAGGCAGAAATGCTTTGGCTATTGTCAGGTGGATTCCGAGCAGTGGGGGTCCAGAGAACTGGGATTCCTGAAAAGAAGGGATGATTTTTTTTTTCACCTGAGGGGAGGAGGAAGGCTGCCTCGAGAAGAGGACATTGGAGCTGGCCTTGGAACGTGCGTGGGTATTTCTCAGACGAACGAGATAGGGAAGGCCATCCCGCTTAAAATGAGGAGTAAGAACAAAGGTCCACAAACATCCCTTAAAAGACAGATGAGGTTCATAGACTGGAACAGCAGGCACATAGAGAGCTATGGTGGGGAATGAAGGGGCTAGAGGTGCTGGACCTCAGATTTTGCTAAGGGAAATGTCACAGCCAGATCTGGGTTTTGGAGCGCCCCCTCCAGTTGTAGTGTGGCATACATAGATGGCGGATATAAGAGCCGGGGATCAGTTAGAAAGATGTTGAGACTTTAAAGAAAGTCATTAACACTGGAAACTGGAAGGGAGGATACTTTCAATATTAAACCTCAATGGTATTAAATATATACTCTTTAGGTAGCCTAGTAAATGGACAAATGTGTTGTCTTCCGCCCCTCTGCCAGAGAACCTGTGTAGAAACCTAATTAGGACCATTTTTTCCTTAAATAGAGGCCACCCAGAAGATGAAATGTCTCTACATGATTCAGTACTCTTTTGATTAGACTATGGGTGGGCAGATAGCATTTGAAATTACTTGGAAACTTCATCTGTATTTTCAGGTCCTACCAAACATTTTCCTGCGGTCATTGTCAATCATATCCTGAAAGATGTGTTAACTAACTATCTACAAGAAGAACAATATGAACCAGAGCTCTGTAGACAGATGACTAAAACAATTTCTGAGGTATATATGTGATTTGCCCGAAGTGTTAACGAGAATATTGCTAAGAGGACAACCTCTTACTTTTTGATGAAGGCAATTAATTTGCAGTAGCAGTAAAAATGCTTGTTTATATTTTATGAAAATATTTATTGGGTCATACTCTGTGTGTGTGTGTGTGTGTGTGTGTGTGTGTGTAAGAAGCCTTTGTCTAAAACAACCATTACGTGTATCATTTTGCATGTATTTTGTTTAAAAGATGTTTACAACTGCCCCATTTATTTCAAAATTTATTGCCAAGGATATATTTTAATGATCATTTTCTCTTGTTCAAGTTAGTTTCCTTGAGTGCCATCAAATATAGATATTGTGGTCTTTAAACACATTACTCTTTTTATCAACTCAAGAGCTGGCCCTCCATTAAGTTTTCTTCACTTTCCTCTTTATAACAAACTCTTTAATAAACATTCGTGGTTAGTCCTATTACAGGAGACTCCGAATATGTGCTCCCTTAATTACACATAAACAAGGTGATATAACTCTCACGCCAACATTCTTTGAAGGGAAGCCATCTTAACGTAGATTTTCAAAGAATGTAACAAATCCTTTAAATCCTGTTCTCTGGATTACAGTTTTTCCATGTGTCTTAGAAAATGTAGACTTATTGCTGGTGCTATAATTTTATCTCTAAATGTCCTATCTCAGGAGAACAGTGCTTAAAGGAAATCATAGTTGGGGGCGCCTGGGTGGCTCAGTCGGTTAAGCATCTGCCTTCAGCTCAGGTCATGAACCCAGGGTCCTGGGATCGAGTCCCACATCGGGCTCCCTGCCGAGCAGGGAGCCTGCTTCTCCCTCTGCCCCTTCCCCCCTGCTCACGCTCTTGCTTGCTCTCTCTCTCTCAAATGAATAAATTTTTAAAAATCTTTAAAAAAAATAAAGGAAATCATAGTTAAATTCCTACAACAGTTACTGAAAATATCTACAGCACATCATGTGATTTTCTTCAATCCACCATATTTATGACAAAGATAAAGACTCCTAAGTTTCCATGTGGCTAAGTGAGGACCTTTTTTGTTGTTGTTCTTTCAATTTCTAGGTTATTAAAACCCAGGTCAAGGACCTGATGATTCCACGGTACAAGCTAATTGTGATTGTTCACATTGGACAACTGAAGAGTCAGAGCATTCTTATTGGAAGCAGATGCCTCTGGGATCCTAAAAGTGATACCTTTTCATCTTACGTTTTCAGAAATTCTTCTCTCTTTGCTCTTGCAAGTGTCTATGCTGTTTACTTCGAGTGATTGAAAAGAAGAAATCTAGTTCTTACTTTTTTTAATAAAAAAATAGGCCATATCCATATCTATGTACATGAAATCTTTACTACCCAAAAGTTTGAGAAAGAAACAACACTAATATTTCAAGCAACTGGAATTTTTGGACTTTTTCATGCTCTTCTAAGAACTGAGGGAGGGAAGGGTAGCACAGGAAAGACTCTTGTTTATCCAGAGGAAGAACTAAGTCTTGATTCTGCTAGATTGTTGTTTTTAGACATGGATTCTTATTTAATATTACTTTTGGTACTAATTACTTTAATTGCTCTTTATAGAGAGAGTTAAAATTTCCTGTATTGTGTTTTATAATGAAGAGAAGTTAAAAACAAACAAACAAACGAATATGATTACATCCCCTGACCAGTAAAGGGCAGAAGAATATTCAACATGGTATACACAAATGATAAATGTGAATGTGTCTCAGTGCTGTCTATAAAAGAATACTGGTTTTCACTTCGTACTTAATAAATTGAGCAGCATTCATTAACTGCAATTATTGTTACATGTACCTGACAGTTAAAACTGCTGAGGTAGAATTAATGATTTCATAACAATTATTGTAGTCCCACAGGGCTGCTATAGCTAAAACTAGAAGCTCTTGTGGGTTGCTTGCACTTTACAAAACTGTGGGAGAACCGAATGGTGGCTCTCCAGTAATGGAGACTATAAAGCGAACAAAGGCTTTCAGGGCACTGCAGTAGACATTGCCGTATTAAATATACATGATGTTTAATAGTAAATGTATCTGTAACACTTAAAATCATGTATTAGAAAGAGACACTGCTTTTAAATATATGCTTCCCGATGTGCTTTTAAATAGGTTTTCCTTGGCTAACAAACTTTTTACACAAAATAGATAGCTGGCAGCTTAACAAATAAAACATGTGTATTTACTATTTTGTTCCTATGAATTTAGTGCTAAAGTGACCCAGTGCAGCTTCGAATGGATGGCACTAAAATTTACAGGGCTGAAATAGCTTATTATTCTGCTGCTTAATGTAGCTTGGACTATGGATCATTTATTTTTACGGAGCTTTCAATGCTTTGCGTTTTTCCTGGATGGTAAGTGAACTGCCCAGAGGACATTTGTTAAAGGTCAAAGACAAATTTTACACATGTGGAGAAAATTAGCAATGCTATAGTCTTAAGGGGAAAAAAAGTGATGTGTCATTCATATCATAAAGAATTTAGCAAATGGGAAAAGAGTCAATGCTTTATAGCTTTAAAATGTTTTGATGTTTTATTTTCCCCCAAAAGAACCTGTACTAAAAAAAATGTATACTTTTAAAATCCCTTTCCTTCCGCTTGTTCTGGCTTTTAAGGTAGCTTTTCAAAGTGAATTAGTCAATTTTCATTATTTTTTTCTGTTAGTGCCTTAGTGGGAATATGTCTGTGTAATAATTCATCACAACCAATATTGGCCCATCTCCGTAGGCCAGTTTTGAATCTGGATTAGGTCATAAGTACAGTAAGTAAATGAGCTGCATATTTTCATTACACATTTGTGAACATCTCCCCTCTTGGAGCAAGAGCAGGGGCAATCATATTGTAATTTTGCATGAGTAAATCAGAATGAAGAAAATTCCTTAGTACATAGAAAGTCCATTACAAAAACAGCTTTATTTTTTTAGAGTCCTAAAGTCTCATCCATGAGATAATTTCTTACCATCTGTCCTAGACTGTGTTAGGAATCAAAACCTTAAAACATGATGGTAGTTAAAAAGCAAAAAAGGAAGCAGTTAAACAGCATATTGCCATGTACTGTAATTCAGACAGTCAATGATGAATTCTAGCAATTATATAGCAGCATAAGAATATTCCATAAAAACCCACTAATTGCAACTACCTTGGAAGAGTGCTGGTTATCACAAAAAGTCTGATGATAGGAAGCTTTGATGGATGCATTAGCTAACACCCTGGAGGTAATCATGTAAAATACAAATGTATCAGGTCAACATGTTGTATACCTTAAGCCATGCTGTCAATTGTATCTTGGTTTTAAAAATAAAACCTTTTTAAATAAAGAAATGACACTGTAAATTTGAGGAAATTGTTTTACTTTGAGACAGCCTGAACTTTCCTAGTATTTTGCCTTCCCAACAGGTGTTCCTAAAGTGACGTCCTTCTTCCCAGACCTGCCGTGCCCACTCCTACCACAGAGCCTTCACTCATGCTTTTCCCTACCCAGAACACCCCCTTCCACTTAAAGCAAATTTCTTCACTTTTCAACATCAAACTCTGGTCTTGCCTTTTCTCTAAATCCTCCTCCATCCATTCCTTCCCTCCTCTTCTCTCTCTGCTTTCATCTCTCATAGTCAGGCTCCTGATCTCTAGGTAATTTGTGAATAATAGTTTTGTTTTCCTTACTAGACTGAAAACATCTTGAGTACATGGACCACATATCCTGACAGTACCGAACAATAAAACTGAACACGTTTTAACTTTTCAAGTGAGGTCACAGGCACTGATTGCCCTATGCTACCTAACTACCAACAGCAAAGATAATAGTAACACACAGTTTAACTCTAGAGGAACTGGGATCCTGTAGGGATAAGTACACAAGTGACCAAAGTACAGTCTAGAATATGTTTTCATAAGAAAAGTCCAGAATATCTTTATCTGCTTAAGGGAATCGGGGATGGCTTCATGAAGGAAGTGGCACTTACCTAGACTATGAAGTTGCTAAGTAGAATTTCAACAGACAGAGGAGTTCAGAGTGCATGAAGAAGTCTAGCCTGGATAAAACACAGTGTTCATGAAGATAAGGGGTTAGAACTAAGACTGGAAGGGTCCATGGATGGTAACCTGAATGTCTGGGCAAGAAAGCCACACTCAGATCATGGGTAGTCACTGAAGGCTTTTCATTCAGCTTGTTGGCTCATCGTGTAGGTGAAGTGACTCTTTAAGAAGATGAATCTGTCAGTAAAGAGCGGGAAGACCACCCAGGAGACGGGAGAGGTAATGAGAGGCGCAACTGAGTGAAATGGAAAGGAGAGGACAGTTGTATGGAACGGTTTAGGGACAGTCTTCATGACCAGGCAAAAGGGAAGGAGGAGTCCGAGGTAACAAAGCGGCTCTGGATGTTTGCAGTGTCAGGTCTGAGTCCTGCTGTCCTAGTCACTAGTTAGGTAAGTGACCTTAAATAAATGACATAACTCACTTAAGCCGAAGCTTCCTCATCTTCAAGCAAAGCAGTGATAATGCTGGTACCCACCTCACAGAGTTTTAGACTGAGGCAGACGGTGGGGCGGGGGGGCAGCCATCAGAGCCAGCCCCGTGAAGCTGAACACTGACTCAAAGGGAGGGGCTTGGAGGTGCAGCCTTGCTTGCTAAAAACAAGCAGAAGTACATGTTTACTAAGCGCTTAACAGATGGAAAGCCCTCAGTCAATAGTAGCTCCTTCGACTATAGTTGAGAGTTCGAGTCCGGACAACTAAATCAGTGGTCCTGGTAGCAAAAATAAAGAAGTCAGCAAGGAAGAATTTGAGGACTAAAATACTAAGCTTGATTTTTCACTTGTTGAATTTTAGTTAATAATGGGACATTCAGATGGAAATAGCCTGAGGCGGCTGAAAAAATGGGACTAGAGCTGAGCTACATCAAGGTGAGAGATTTAGACTTGGCAGTCGTCCAAATTGAAACCTAACGTCTTCCTCCTGATTTATAAAATATTCATTAGCAGCGGCAGCAGCAAGTATAGTGAGTACTAAGAGCAAATTACTGAAAATTCAGTTAACTCTGGGAATGTCAGCAAGAAACTCTCCCCCAGAATCAATATGAAAATTTTCCCCCAAAGCTAAAATTAAATAAGGCCTCTATTTCTTTATATTTTTGTTTTAAAAAACAATTTTTTTTAAAGATTTTGTTTATTTGACAGAGAGATCACAAATACGCAGACAGGTAAGCAGGCAGAGGGAGAGGAAGAAACAGGCTCCCAAGGAGCCCGATGCAGGGCTCGATCCCAGGACCCTGGGATCATGACCTGAGCCGAAGGCAGACGCTTAACCGACTGAGCCACCCAGGTGCCCCTAAAAAAGTTCTGTATGATCCATTTCTGTTGCCAGACATCATAAGAAATAAATATATCAGCATCTTGAATGGAAATATCAGTGCTGTTGTCTGTTGTCATTGTTAATAGAACATATTTAAAGAAAATGTATTAGGAGGCCCCTATAACAAAGTCCAGTAGATTATGTGCTGGGAAATTAAGCACTACTTCAGCTCATTGATTTTTTTTTTTAAATGTTGGGAATTATCCAGTATAGAGGGTGATTTAAAAAATAACAGTTGAGAAATTAGAGCTTTTAAATCTAGCATTTTAGAGAATGAACCCTTGCCTTGTTGGGACCATTACTTGACCTTTCTAGGTATTATCCAAAAAATGCATTAAGAAAACTCAATATTAAATAGTTACTTATAATTTACTATGCTTTTTTATTCTCAAAATTCTTAAAGAAGTGACCTGCACCCACCATCTCTGCTGCTCCCACTTTTCCCTCCTGCTCTCTGTTTGCATGCCTACCACCACGATGTTTTCACAAACAGCGGAAGTGGTGCTCCAGGCCAAATCTGCCACGTGTTTCTTGGGCCCCATTCCACCTCAGCTCTCTTCTGAATTCATTTCTTTTGAGCAGCAATGTGATGTAGTTGTTTTTTGTTTGAAGTCATTTTTTATTGTTGTTGTTTTGTTTTGTTTTATTGTGTTTTTTAAAGCACAGATTTGAAGACAAATACTCATTTTAGCCTCCAACCTGTCCTAACCGTGCAACTTTGGGCAAAGTGACCAATGTTCTGAGCCTGTTTTCTCAAAGGTAAAAATGATTATAATAATGATCACTACTTGTTATTGATCAGTGATCAATGACCACTGTTCATGTTCTTGCCGTGAAGACAGAGAGAGAGTATACGTGTAAAACGTCAAGCCCATCATAGACCTTTACTCTGGACATCCAATTTCTTCCTGTAGATCCTGTTTTCCTAAAGAATTAATCATATGTTTTAGCAATTTCTGCTCACCACCATAAAGTCATACCCTAGACTACTTGGTTCCTTTCGGTTCAAAGTTTTAATCGTCTGCTACTGCCATCTTTGAATGTCAAATAACTCCTCTTCAAGTCCACATTTCTTATAAAATGCTATTCATCTCCAAATTTAGCTTCTTTTTGCTAATCTCTGCCTGTTTTTTTACTTCCAGTCAGATGTCTTGTCTCCACTTCAGTACTTTCTTAGTTTCTTTTAATGCTTTTACTTATTGCTACTTATTTTTTCCTGTCTTGTGTCCATTTGAACTTACATGTTCTCTTCCTTTCTTCACATGCATGAACACATACTAGAACACTACTATAAGGTTTACTGAGGCTTAAATATGTTAAGTATCTGATTAAAGTTTCCTGTAATTTCTCCCCTGTTTCTTTCATCACAGTTTAACTATGGTACACAACATTTTTCCCCCCTTGTGCAGGACATAACTTGAAACTTGTGGTTCTCCACCCACCCACGAGGCTATTTCCCTACTTAGCAAGACAGGAAACCAGTATAACCAGTATGGGAAGCATTAAGCTTCACTTTCCATTTGTAATCAAAAAAGGAAAATTGTTGCTTCCCACAGACAGCGAGGATGGATCGTCTCACTGCCAAAGGAACAAAATATCCAGCCTGATTTGTTCAGGGGGTGCTGGGAAATCATTTTTAAAGTTCATATGAGAAATACTAAGCTTCAAGAGCCACTATTTCATTTTGAAACTAAGGAAAAATAAACTATATGTTGTTAGTTAATTATAAAAATACATTATATTTTTTCTTTAAGAAAATCTATTCTATATCAAGAACTTTACTTTGGTAGGAGAGCTATAAAATTAAAACCACAGCTAAGTTGCTTATTTGCATCCCAGTTCATAAGCACAAGTTAAAGCCTTCTGAGGACCCACTCTAGAGAGCTGGGTCGATGTGAGGGAAATTAGACAATTAGGAACAGTCCTTAAGCATAGGTTAGCAAACAGTAAGGGGCCAGATAGTAAATATTTTCGGCTTTGTTGACCATATGGTCTCCAACATAACTATTTAGCTCTGCCACTGAGGCACAAAAGCAACTATGGATGGTAAGTAACCAAGTAAGTGTCACTGTGTTTCAATAAAAGTTTCTTTATGTAACTGAAAGTTCAATTTTATGTATTCCTCATGTATCATGAAGTTATTATTCTTTTTGACTTATTTCCAACTATTTAAAAAGTAAAAACCCTTCTAGCATGTGAGCCATACAAAATCAGATGGTAGGGCATATTCAGCCCAAGGGCCATAGTTTGACCACCTGGCTCCTAAAGGGTTCATCTTAGTGGAGGAAGAGAATTGGAATCATAATAAAGAAGTTGAGATTTTAATATATCTAGCAGAAAGTGGAAGTAAGCAGCAATACATAGAAAATGACAATAGCATTTCTAAATTAGTAAGTGAGAAAGGGGGATTAGCCATGCAAACAAAAAAAAATTAAAATGAATACTAGATTATATGGAATATAATCAAGTATATCATGTCACTCATTAAACATGAATTTGCTTCATTTTCCTATCAAATTGAATTAACAAAAGCCACAAATAAATAAAAAACACATTCAGTTCTTCTGATATACAAAATATCGAATTAAAGAATTTTTTTCTATGATCAAATAGATTTATTCAGAGAATGCAGAAAAATTTCAACATAAGGAAGGTTACTATAGTAATTTTTCATCTTAACAAAAGAGAAAAATATATGATGAAGTTAAATAGGTATTTGATAAAATTGAGAAGCTATTTATAACAAAATAAGTTCTTAAGCTATATATAATAGAATAACACTCTTAAGATGACTAATATATACACATATATAATGTAAAGACTACTTTATTTATATTATTTATTTTTAAAAATATTTTAACCAGCAAACATCATACTGAGTAATGAAATGTTAAAGCTGTTTCCATTAAAATTAGGACTATGAAAGAAATGCCTAACATCATCACCATTATTAAGAATTCTTCTTGTAGTTACCTTCCCAGTGAGGCCTTCCCTAGCCACCCTGTCTAAAATTCACTCCCCCAACAAGCTTTTCAATCCCCCTTCCATACTTGCTTTTCTCAGTCATTATTTAATATTTCTCGTGCTTATGTTTGCCTTCCATAGAATAGACACTTTATTCATCTGTTTCATTCAACATTGGTATCCTTAGCATCCATAAAAATGCCTGGCATTAATCTCAATAACTAATTGTTGCATTATGAGTCATGTAATAAGAATGTGAAGCAATCAGCTTAAATACTGGAAGAGACAAAATTACCTTTTTATTAGTAGATAACAATATCATATATCTAGAAAGTCCAAGAAAGACTAATAAAGCAGCCACTAAAATTAGTAAAATAACTGGGCAAGGCTGCTGGAGATAAAGAAGAATATACAAAAAACAAGATTTTTCTTTGTACCATAACAAGCATTTAGAAACGAACGTGGGGGAAATTTCTCATTCACTGTGGCAAACAAAAATGGTAAATAAAAAAGGTAATATAAAAAGGTACAAGACCTCCTATCAAAATACCACCAGCATTTTTCACAGAGGTGGAACAAACAATTCTAAAATTTGTATGGAAGCAGAAAAGACCCTGAATAACCAAAGTAATGTTGATAAACAAAACCAAAGCTGGAGGCATCACAATTCCAGACTTCAAGCTGTATTACAAAGCTGTAATCATCAACACAGTATGGTACTGGCACAAAAACAGACACATTGATCAGTGGAACAGAATAGAGAACCCAGAAGTGGACCCTCAACTCTATGGTCAACTAATCTTTGACAAAGCAGGAAAGAATATCCAATGGAAAAAAGATAGTCTCTTCAACAAATGGTGTTGGGAAAACTGGACAGCCACATGTGTCCAGAAGAATGAAACTGGACCACTTTCGTACACAATACACAAAAATAAATTCAAAATGGATGGAAGACCTAAGTATGTGACAGGAATCCATCAAAATCCTAGAGGAGAACACAGGCAGCAACCTCTTAGACCTCCGGCACAGCAACTTCTTGCTAGACACGTCTCCAGAGGCAAGGGAAATAAAAGCAAAAATGAACTTTTGGGACTTCATCAAGATTAAAATCTTTTGCACAGCAAAGGAAATAATTAACAAAATGAAAAGGCAACCTACAGAATGGGAGACGATATTCGCAAATGGCATATCTGATAAAGGGCTAGTATCCAAAATCTATAAAGAATTTATCAAACTCCACACCTAAAAAAACAAAAATCCAGTAAAAAAATGGGCAGAAGACATGAACAGATATTTCTCCAAAGAAGACATACCAGTGGCTTATAGACACATGAAGAAATGCTCAACATCACTCAGCATCAGGGAAATACAAATCAAAACCATAATGAGATACCACCTCACACCAGTCAGAACGAATAAAATTAACGTCAGGAAATGACAGCTGTTGGCAGGGATGCGGAGAAAGGGGAACCCTCCTTCACTGTTGGTGGGAATGCAAGCTGGTGCAGCCACTCTGGAAAACAGTATGGAGGTTCCTCAAAAAGTTAAAAATAGAGCTACCCTATGACCCAGCAATTGCACTACTTGGTATTTACCCCATAGATACAGAGGTAGTGAAAAGAAGGGGCACCTGTACCCCAATGTTCATAGCAGCAACATCTACAATAGCCAAACTGTGGAAGGAGCTGAGATGTCCTTCAACAGATGAATGGATAAAGAAGATGTGGTATGTATATATACACACACACACATACACACACACACACACACACACACACACACACACACACACACACACACACAAAATGGAATATTACTCAGCCATCAAAAAGAATGAAATCTTGCCATTCACAATGACATGGATGGAACTAGAGGGAATTATGCTAAGCAAAATAAGTCAGTCAGAGAAAGACAAATACCATATGATTTCACTCACATGTGGAATTTAAGAAACAAAACAAATGAACATAGGGAAAGGGAATTAAAAATAAAATAAGATAAAAACAGAGGGAGGCAAACCATAAGAGACTCTTAACTACAGGGAACAAACAGTGCTGCTGGAGGGAAGATGAGTGAGGGACACTTGATGTTATGAGCACTCAGTGTTATATGCAACTGACGAATCACTAAATTCTGCTCCTGAAACTGATAATACACTATATGTTAACTAAATTGAATTTAAAGAAAAAATATATATATTTTTAAGTACAAGACCTACATAATTAACATTACAAAAAGATATTAAAAGGAATAAAATACCTATGTTATTATAGTAACATTTTGGATTGGAATTCTTAATATGTTAGAATACAATATTTCCTGCATTAGTGCAAATGTAATGCCATTGAAATTGTAATTCCAATGAAATTTGGGGGGGAACAAAATAACACAATTATAAAATCCATATGGAAGAATCTATGTCTCATAATCGCCATAAAAAATCCCCCCAAAACCTAATCTATAATGACAACTTTTCTTAAAAGATATTAAAACTTACCATAAAATTACCGCAATTGAAATAGCATGTGGCTAATTCAGAATAAATAGAGCAGTGAACAGAATAAAGGCCCTATAATAGTTCCAAATGTAATGAAAACAACATATGACTAAAGTGACATGAAATTTTCATGGGCAAAAGATGGTTAATTTAATAAATAATGCTGGAAAAATTTTCTGTCAATTTGGAAGAAGATGAAAATTAAATACCTCACATTATACAAAAATAAATGTAATGTGGATTAAATTTAAATGCAAAGGTACAAAACAAAGTTATCAGAATAAAATTTAGCAGAATTCCTGTACAACCTTGCACTAAGGGAGATCTTCCTAAGCAAAGCAGAAAATACAGAAAATATAAAGGAAAAGATAGACATTGGCAAAGACATCCTAACTGAATTCAAGACATACCAAAGACTAAGGGAAAATAATTTACTCAGATGAGAGTCAAAAAGGTAGTATCCTTGGGGCGCCTGGGTGGCTCAGTTGGTTAAGCACCTGCCTTCGGCTCAGGTCATGATCCCCAGGTCCTGGGATCAAGCCCCACATCGGGCTCCCTGCTCAGCGGGGGGCCTGCTTCTCCTTCTCCCTCTGCCTGCCGCTCCACCTGCTTATGCTCTCTCTCTCTCTGTGTCAAATAAATAAAATCTTAAAAAATGTTAGTATTTTTAATATAAAAAAGCTTTGAAAATTGATAATAAAAGTATTATAAATACATAAAAAATGGTCAAAGTACATAAACAGACTCATATACAGAATAGAAAATACAAATGTCCAATAAATATGAAAGGTGATCATAGTCATGATAATGCCAGTAAAACCAAAAATGGTAGTCAATATTTCACCTTTAAGAATTCCAAATTTTTGCAAGCGTAATAACAGTATGGACAGGTGAGGATATAGAGAAATAGGTACTCTCACACATTTCTAGTGAGAATATGAATTAATACAAACTTTTTAGACGGTAATCTCTCAGTATGTGTTTTTAAATTTAAAATACACATACCAGGATGTTACTGGAATATCTCCAAGATATACTACATACAACCACAAGATGTAAGGTAGTATGTATAACCCCTTTTTGTGTAAAATAGTATGATGTACTCAGTAGGTATTGTATTAGGCCAACTACTACAAAAAATAAAATCAAACATAAAACAACTCAAAGGTTATTGCTTGCTAAGTTGCTAAGATTTTAAGGGCTAATCTTGGAATTGGCACGTATCACTACTACTCACGTTTAATTGGCCAGAATTAGTCTCACAATCACATGTACCTGCAAAGGAGACAGAAATGTCATCCAGCTGTGTGCCCAAGAGGAAGAGGAGAAATTTTGGCGGACAGCTAAAAGTCTCTGCTATAGATAATAAATAGGGAGATAGGTAGGTAGATAGATAGATGATAGATACATAGACAGGGAGGAAGCTATCTAACTGTATTTGTAGCTATACTACATAAATTCAGTATAAACAGGATTTTTATTCCTGGCAGAAATTATAAGAAACCCTCAATAAGGGTTATACTATAATTATACTATAACTTAGAACCAAATGGAAGAGAATGAAACTTTTGTTTTATTTTATATTTCTCTGGACTGTTTGAATTTCCTAACTTGATACATATATTCCCCCCCCCAAAAAAACTGGCTATAGGATTTATTCAAGTGAAGAGAGTAGGTCCCATTTTTCCTCTTTGTTTCTCTATGTACTTAAAATACATAGATACATTTTAAATAACTAATAAGTATATATCAAATAAATAGTAACTAATACAAATATACTGAAAAAAAATAAACATACCTTTCCCCTAGAAAGTTGATAAGCTATCTCATTGAAATAAAAGTGACAATGTAAGGATACATAAACAAGGATGTTTAGTGCATCTTTATTTGTAATGGCAAATACTGCAAACAACTTGAATACCTATTGGTGAAATCTCAAAAAGTACATGTTATAGAACAGTAACTCTCAACCTTTTTGGTCTCAGTACTCTACACTCTTAAAAGTTATTAAGAACTTCAAAGGGTTTTTGTTTGTGTGGGTTGAATTTATCCATATTTATCATAATGGAATTTAAAACAGAAATTTAAACATATTTATTATCTCATTTAAAAATAATAAACCTACCTACCACATGTTAACACAATAGCATATTTTATGAAAAATGTCTATTTTCACAAAACAAAACACATAGTGAAAAGAATGGCATTGTTTTATATGTTTGCAAATCTCTAAAGACTGGCTTTATAGAATACAGCTCAATTCTCATGTCAGCTTCTGCATTCAATCTGTTACTGTGTGTCATATTGATTGATATATATGAGGAAAGTCCAGCCTCACAGAAAATCCAGCCTCATAGAAAATCCAGATATTTGGTTGGAAAAGGGAAAATTATTTTAATAGATTATTTTAATTTCATTAATTTAAGATTATTTCAGTTTTATTTAATAAAATTATCTTTTCACATAATTTTGATATTCTTTTTTAATAGTATACCAAAACTCAACAAGTGGCTGTTTATTAAAGGTTAGTCGCAATGCAGAATCTGAAACCACATCAGTGAATTGTTGTACTGTTAGATTAAAATCTTTATTTTGCACTTGGAATGGATATTTTACCTATTTATGATTTTGTAATATCATGCATTGCTCATTTGAAAAATATTGGTTCACCGAGTTATGCTGATCTCCCAAATGTTGACACATTTCATTACACAATGAATACCAAAAAATAAAATTCATTAATATCACCGCTGATGCTCATGGTGATGGATAAAAGTTTTCCAAAATTGCTTGTAAGCTTGAATTTTATCATCAGCAACAAATATTGTCAATTGTTTTCCTTGAAGTGACAGGCTCACTTTGTTCATTTTCATATCTTTTTTCATTTAATTTCAAATATCCAAGTCTGAATAACTACAGTTTTTTAGTCTGTCTTTAAAAAAGAGAAAAGAAAAGTGCTTCCTGGAAAAAGCAGCTAGTTTTAAGCTCACAACTCAATCACGTAAGTGCTTTACCATGAGACAACCAATACACTTCAGTATGTTCCAAAAGCGCTTCCTGCAGTCTTCCCATTTCACCACCCATCATACTGAAAAGGCATGTACTCAAGGACTGAGACTTAATATAATTAATTCTTATTGCCTCATCAATGGACATTCTTTCAGTGAGACCAAATAAAACAAACAAAAAAACAAAACAAAAAAACAAAAAAACAACAAACAAAAAAACCCAGGGTAGTTCCCGTTGTTATGGGAGTGTTGTTCTTGGTGGTGAAGAATACACTGACTACCAGTACAGTTTGATGTGACTGCCTTGATTCATGCTAAGCAGCCTAAATTTGAATCCAGTAACACCACCTCCTTAGCTGTGTGTGACTTAGGACGTTTACATAATTCCACTGAGCCTTAGTTTCTTTATCTGCAACACAGTGATAAAGTACTATCCACTCGCATAGGTTTCCTGCAACAAATACGTGAAGTAAATGTTTAAATGTCATGCACAATGCCTTGACACAGTTTAAGTGCCTAATACGTAGTAGATGAATTTCAAATACAGACTCCGGTAGTAATAAGAGCAACACCTCAGATGAACAGAGAATCTATTGTTACAGCCCCCTGGAGTGTTGACTGTCAAGAGTTACAAATGAAAACATAGTTTTGTGATTTCCTCACTTTGTCTTTCTATCTGTGAAGACATCCAATTGTGTCACAAGACTCAGCTATGTGGGTCTCAGTTTGACTTGTAGAATGAGAATACAATGTCCTTTTATCTCTGGGAAAGCAAAACCGAAAACAGACCAGACTATAGGAAAGAGCTTATTATGCAAACATTTTCTGGGTTTTAGCTGTTTGGGGACCTAACTGACACACATATGCCTCCAGCTATCGTCAAGGAGAAGGGCTGCATATTAGGAAACGTTTATCAAGCACTTTTTGAGAAAAGCACTTTGTTTAGATTCTTATACTTGACCATGAATCAGTGTTTAAGTTCTCAGTAATAATATACAGGAACCCAAAAGTTAAGAGTGGAGAGTTATTTCTGGATGATGTGGTAACAGTTGATTTTTATTTTCTTTTTATGCTTGTTTTGTTTTGTTTTACATTTTCTTACCGTCAGCATAATCTGTTTACTGTTTTAAAGTTACTTTAAAAATTTTTTTAAAAGGAGAAAATCACAGTGAGCTTGATTTATGGCATTTCTACTACAGTTTTGCACAGCATTTCAAATTTCAAAGGATTCGTTAAAATTTTAAAAGAACAGTGCATTCAACTTGGCAAAGGGAGAAAATAGACTTCATTGTGGTTTTCACCACTCACCCACAACTTTTAGGAAAGAAAGATTGCCTCGCCAAAAGCCATTGTTTTAATAACACAATATAAGCGCTGTAGTGAGAAGTAAAAACATGTTAACACGTGCTAAAGTTCCACCATCGTCGGGTATCGGCTCTGGTCTTAACAAAGAGCAGATAAATCAGGCATGGAACAACAGGCAGGGCAGCTGACTCTTTGTGAGTCTTGTGTTGACATCACCCAAAGCTTCTTTGAGCCCCAAAGCCCTTCAGGGGGCAGCTGTCCATCAGGAAGACTTTTCCTCCCCCGAGGAATCCACCTTCGGGAGGTTTGGCGCTGCGCCTTCCTCAGAAACAGGATCATTTGGGAGCTGGGCTCGTTTCCTCACTCAGCTGTACAGAAGAGAAAAAACCATACTTCCTCCGAGGGCACTGACAAAGAAGGAAGGTAGCCGCCAAGTTCGACGCCTGGGTTTTTTAAAAGAAATTGAACACTACACATCATTTTCCTTAAATGTTGGTCTGGTTTCAGAAAGATTAGACATTCTGGGGAGAACTCAGTCATCTACAGCTTCCTGTTTTGGCGGAGGAGGCAACGTGAGAGCAGAGAGGAGGCATGACACAACCAGGGGCTGGGAGCCAACGAGTAGCCAAGTCAGGGCTTGCCTTGCGTTGTACTGGCCGCCTCTGCTCGTTAACCAGCTGCCTCCGAAGTATTCGTTACGTGTTATAAATAAAAAACAAACAAACAACAAATAACCCTGGGTATGCCCTGCAAAGCTGATCGTAAGGAAGGAAGTGGAGGTTTAAACCTCTAGGTCTGAAAACAAAAAGTAGTTCGCATTGTTATCCCAAACAAAGTCCTCCCTTAATTTTACTTGGTTCCAACTTATTTATCAGTACCTTGGCTTACTGGCAAGCACCAAGAAAACCTACATGAATGAACGCTCGTTAGTAAACCACTAATGGGTCGAAGAAATAATTTATGAGAAAAAACTTTGTGAAAGATTATATACACTGTATTATGATGTCTGTGGTGGTAAAAAGAAAGCCTTGCGCAGACATCCATTTCACTGCCCTGTGTATTTCATAGATATTCCAAATATATTCTTTCTAGTGCATTTTGGCCTGCTGATGCAGAGATGGATAAATAATGGTAAGCCTGGTAAATTATGCTTACTCTCTGGAGATTAAAAACCTTTATTGTATCTGTTAACATCTAGTAACTATGAACCTTTCATTGTGGGAGTGGTAAGTTCATAATTTTTCAAGAAATTAGCCCACTAAAATATGAAAACTGTGGGTCATTTTCTAAAATGCTTTTGTTTACCAAAGTCATCTGAAACCACACTGGAATCTTCACAATTATATATGTGGTTGCAACATTTATTATGTAATCACATTTTCCTTTTTGAACTTTTTATTATAAAACTATTACACTCTATGATTAAAATAGTCTTAAATAAATTCTACCTCACACTTTAATATAGGATTAGCAGAAAATTCCAGTCAAACTCCTTGAATTGAAAAATGAAGAAATAAACTGTGAAGTCAGTCTCCTCCATATTTCTGAAACACACTAGGCTCATTCCTACCTTCAACATCCTGATCAAACAATTCCTACTGGATTCCCTCCGGAATTCCACTTCGCCTCGCTCCTCATAACTCCCCAAATCCTACACCACTGCCTCTATGATGCTATCATTTATGACACTGGTTCACCATCTTCCTTTTCCCACCTGAGACACAGTATAGAACAAAGAAAGACCTCAGCTCTTGAAGTCAGATGGACCTGGTTTGCTCCCTCACCTCACTACCTACTAGCTGGGTGAACAATTTTGTCCCCAGTAAAATGGTAAATGGGGGTAATATTACTTCACAGGAAGCTTATCAGTAGACTGAATGAGATGTTGCACCTAAAACCACCTGGCACTTAATAAGTGCTCAATAACAGTTTCCTTCCTTCCATCCTTATTTAGCACTCACCTGAATTCTAACTTATTATATTCGACAGTTATCCACATGTGAAATTATCCCTGCCACTTCAACATGTCCCTTAAAATCATGTGCTTCTCTCTAGTCCCCATAGCACCAGCCATAGATGGTGAGCTCATCGAAGTAGTTATGCAATCAAATGACTTCAAGCTGGAGACAAAGCAAACAAGTTCCTTATTTTCTGAAAGGTAGCAAGTTCACTTCTTTCCCAAGCCAATTTCAATTTATTTTGATAATTAACCCCTTAAACTGATACAGAAGTGGCTTAGAAGTCCAGAGAAACAGGTGCTAAAACGAGCCTGGAAAAAAAATAATAAATGAAGGAGTCACATGAGTTAATGTTACCTTGCTGACTTTGAGGGGTCCCTTCCGGGTGCCTTCTCCACCTGGAGCTAGCCCAGATGTAGATGTCTGCTTTTACTCTAGCCCACAGTGCTTCATAGACTCCTCATTCCTCACCTCTGAGATGGCAAGTAAGACAGGGAATAGAATTAAAGTCAAAAGGGAGCCCTTCATTTTGCTAAGGATTAAATCAGAATCTGATGTGAATATTGCCAAATTAAGTTTTGAAGTTACCATCACGCTCTTGTCCAATTTATACTAACTTTCCTGACATTTTATTGTCAGAACCTCATTTTAACAATATTTGTGAAGCACAAAGGTTACACCGTGAAGTTTTGATAATGTGCTTTTATGATTATTGCTAGTTATTCAGTCACTTCTGAACACTGTCACATACCATTGACTGCATCCATGAGACAATAAACAGAATGCTCTCTTGGAAGATACCTAGAAAAACACGGGCTTTGGAAGTAGCCAAGTATGACTTTCAATGTCAGCCTTGTCACTTACTAAGTGACATGGGACAAATTTTAAACCCTTTAACCTTTGATAAACATATCTCTAGAAAGGGAAAACCTATCTCATAAGAGTGTTTGAGTATTGAAAGCAACACTTATCTCAAAGCCATGAGAAAGCCAACTTAAGAACTCACATTCTCGTGTTTGGGTTTGAATCTCCACTTAGAAGATCTAGAATCTTAACCAAGATATTTAACTGCCCCAAGAATCCTTCTCTGTAAAATTGTGATAGTAATTGACTCTTAAAGCTAATGAGTTAAATTTTATCTTCTTCCCTCATCGTCGAGATGGACTAGAAAAGATAACTTTCCTTTAGAATATAGGAGAGTTTCTCTGACTGGAATCCTTCTTATTCTTCACCCTTTGACTTAGGCATGCATTTATCAATACACATTTTTATAATAGAAAGCTGGATACATCACCCTCAAAGAGCTAAATAGTGAAATTTCTCTTCTGGTAAACTTCCTAAAAGTACTAGTTCTTACAAAGCTCTTACCTAAACTGGGAATTCTGCAGTTTGAGATCTTAAAGAGTTGTTGACTCACATTTTAGCAAACTGAAAAATAATTTTTTAAAATTGATTCCTCTTCTTTGATCTCTGGTTGAAAAAAAAATCCCTTCAGCCTGTGATCAAGATCATATCACCCATACTTCTTGTGATATTGCCATTTTTCTGTAAGGAAGCCAGAAAATGGAACAAAATAACCTATGCTCTGATTGAAAGCATTTCTGGCTCTGAAAAATAAACATATTATTTCAAAGAATTGTTGCTTTCTCAATCTCTCTGGCTGCAGTATGCGGAACTGGTTAAGGGGAGCAAGATTTGAAGCAGGAGAAACAAAAAATAAAAGGCTTTTGCAATAATTTAGATGAGACATGATGTGTTCTAAACTAAGATTATTGCAGAAAGGATGGGGCAAGTGGCAGTATTCAGAATATAGGAGGACTTGGTCCTGATTACGTATCAGGAATAAGGAAGCCAAAAAATGGTACTTAGGGCTCTGGCTTGCACAACTGGGAGGTTGGAGTAGAATCATTTGCTACGAAAAGGACCTAGGGGCAGGGATGGTTTTGACAGCAGAAAGAGCTACCTCATCTTTTCATAGGTGAAAATTGCAGGTGAATCTGTCATTTATCAACTCCAGACGGGCATCTGCATGACCAAGTCCTGCACACGCACAACATCAGCAATTATTTACCCATTGATTACCAACTTCTTTCTTCCTTTCTTTGGAGACTCATACTGCCCATCTTGATAATGCCAGGTTTAACATAGCACTCCAATAAAGCTGTGATCAGTGGCTATGGGCTGGGTTTCTGCACAAGCCAGGAGAGAAGTATTCTTCAGTCAAGGGATGATCCCTGCCCTGGATGTCAGATACACTCTGATACCTCTGAATGCTGCTACCTCCCCGACTTGATCCCCTGGGGCTCAAAACTGACTCCTCTTCTGCCAGCTGTGAAGGCCTCATGGAAGGGCTTGCATTAATTGGGGGTGCTAATGGGAAGCCAGTGGGACCTGAGCTCAGCCTGTGACCAAACTGAGGCAAACTAATCAGCTAGGTCAGTTACCCAGATAAAAAGCTAATGCCAATAATGAAAGCCTTAGCTGTGGAGCTTCAACTTCCAGAGCTTTATGTTTGCCATCTGTGAATTGAAAGAGTTGAACTGAATTACCTAAGGACTCCTTAGAATTTGAAATGCTAAGCCTTGTTATAATTGTCTGATCCCTCCCGAGTCAAAACCTTTCCATGGCTCAACATTACCTGGAGAATAAAATCCAAACAGCCTGGCATTCAAGGCTCTTCACTCAGGCCCCCAAATATCACTGCTTCCACGTAACTAAAGGTCCAAACAGAGAAGATAATCAAAATGAAGATGAATCTTTCCATCTTTTGACCAATCTCTAACTAGAGCACTTAATCCTTTTTATTGGAGGTTGACATGACTTCTCCTTCTCATCTCGTCTGCAACTCAGTTTACTATCTGTGTGGCTTTGAACATGTAATTGTCTTCTCTGAGTTTAGTTTCTTCATCTGTGAGGAGATAATAATCTGCCTTTTATGTTGTGAAGATGGAATGAGGTAACATGAGTAAAGCACATAGCATCTTATCAGATGTTGAATAAACAACTCAATAAATTAACTGTGATATGCAAGAGATTAGAAATGCAATTTTTGGTTGCAACTAGCTACTGTGGAAGGCTGTTGATCTCAAAACTATCCATAAATTTGCACTTCCCTGGTCTTTTTCTTTCCTTTCTTTATTCTTTCCTTTCCTTCTTTGTTCCTTTCCTCTTTCCACAAATAAGTTCTAAAAGGCAGAACCTTAGAGTACTATTTCTGAAACTGTTCTCTTTAGGACATGAGTCTTTGAAAAAAGTCTTCGGGAAAAAATATCCTATGGTAATGGTCCCTTTTTTGGAGATTAATAAAGCATATTATATATAAGGGTTCAGAGAAGACTTATAGTTAAGAAACTTCTTTAATATGTTTAATTCAAAGTTTCCCAAATTTATTTCACCCTAGAAAATCTTTCACCGAGAAATTGACTAACGTCTGAGTTAGTCATGAATTTCTAAAGGGATATATTTCTAGTTCTATTCTTTTCAGGCACATGTTTTTTCTATTTTCCTGTTCTTTAAAGTTGGATGAGGCCATGTGACATATTTTGCCACATAAAAGATGAGTGGAAGTAACATATGTCACTTGCATCTGGCATTTAAGGATTGGTTCATGATTCCCCAGTTCTCCCTCTCTCCCACTTTGATGACCAAAAGCATTCTTGATAGATTCTGGTCTCTGAGTCAGGACAATTTAGAGCAGGACTACCTGCTCACCTGTAATGAACATAAAATGTAAATGAGAAATAAATTCTCATCATTTAAAACCACTGAGATTTGGGATGCCTGGATGGCTCAGTTGGTTATGAGTCTGCCTTCCACTTGGGTCATGATCCCAGGGTCCTGGGCTGAGCAGGGAACCTTCTCCCTCTCCCTCTGCTGCTCCCCCTGCTTATGCTTATTCTCTCCCAATCTCTGTGTCAAATAAATAAATAATTTTTTAAAAATAAACCCACTGAGATTTGGTGATTATTGGTTATGACAACATAATCTGACTTATCCTGACTAGTATAATTAAAGTTATTTACATCTTATAGATGTAGAGAATGTCTATATGATTCAAGTTTTTAAATCAAAGCAAAGTAAGATCAGTTATTTGGCCTTAACTGGAATTAATTGCCATGGGCTCAATATGATTGATAATATGAAGGTCCACAATTAACAGGAACCAAAATTCCAAATTAACAACCAAACAATGGATTGAGTAAACATGTATTTCATCTATAAATTGCTTATGAAGGAACTATGGCCACAAAAACACCTAATACACTGGTTAGAGCAGGTTGGCATGAGTTATAAGTACTGACTATGGCATTCAGATTTGGGAAATCAGATCTCCATTCTGCCATTTAATATCTAGGTGTCCTTAGGAAATACTTAATGTCTCTGAATCTCAGTTTCTTCATTTGTAAAAATGGAGATAATAATACTGACTTCATTAGGGTGGTTGTCAGGATTAAATTATACAGAGTACCTTCAGAGTCTCTAGCACAAAGGGAACTTTCAATAGAGTGTTCATTCATGGTAATGAGGAGAATTATAATTCTACCAAATATTACACTGTGTCAGAGTGGCCTTGGTGTTAGAATGCTAGAGTTTTAATACTGGTCCTGCAGTTTCCAGCTAAGAGAGCTTGAGAAAGTAGTTTAAGCTATAATCTGATTTTCTAATTTGTAACATGGAAAAATATCACAGGACAAATGAAGCAATGTTAATTATAGCACAGATAAATTATAAAGTATACCACATATAGTTATTTTACGATAATGATGATTATAAGATCACTATAAATTTGTTATCAAACATTAATTTATTTTTATTCATACTTCTCGAGGGTGTTTTCATCATAGGGCACCACTATTCATCCAGCTATTCCTGGGAGTCTTTCATAACTCCTCATTCTCCCTCTCTCTTCCCTGATTAAAACCTCCTTCATGCACACACATCTATTAAATCAACAAGTCTCATAGGTTCTACCTCTAACTTTCTCTGTGATCCACCCATTCCTCTCTATCCTCTCTGCCATGATCTCAACTCTCACTTAGAGATTGCAACAGTCTTTCAGCTGGTCTGTATCTTTCATTAAGCCATTGTCCACACTGCTGCCGGAATGATCTTTATAAACATGTGCTTATATTATTACCCATTTCGAAAACTCTTCAATGGCTTTGCATTTTTCTCAAGAAAAAGTCCAAATTTCCTTACCATGGCCTACAAGACCTTTCATGATGGGCCTGTGTCTACTTGTACAGGCCCTCAAACTCTCAGTTGTCTAGCTCTACTGAAAACCTCACCATTTTGGGGAAGTCCATGCTCTCCCTCTCTCTCTCTAGGCCTTTGTATCTGCTGCTTTCTTCACCTGAAACACCCCTTTTTGCCCCTCTTTAAAAACTAGTTAACTTCTACTCCACAAATATCTGTAGAATGGGTATTGAAATATCACTTATTTAGAAAACCTTCTGCATAACTTTACAGATAAAACTTTCTTACTACTCACTTTAGTAATTTTTTAAGTGCTATATCAGTAAGAATTTAAATGAGCACCTAAAAATGTTCTCAATCATCTTAGAAGACAGTAATTGAAATTAAAACTTCATTTTTTATGGACAAAGAAACTCTTTTTATGTTTTGTCATTATTTTGGGTTTTTAGAAATTTAAAAGCTTAATAAATAAATTTTAAAAGCTCAATAAGTAACTGAAATATATAATAATTCAAAAAAGTCAATAAAATTATTATCAGTGAGTTATGATGTAAGATCCCTAAAATATCCTGGGATACTTTTTCCTTCCTGATATGATAGTGTCATATCTTTTAATAGTTGACTTATTCAAAGAAATACAAACATGGTGAGAGTACGTTTTTCATGAGTTGTTCTGGATGCTACACAAATGTGTCATCAATTTAGAAAAAGCAGTGCTTATTTTGATAAGATCATAACAATGGTTTATATGTTCCAACTTAATGGACATGTTCTGCTTTCTATTTAACCTAGGAATTAGTTTCATGTAAACTGTTAGCCTTTTAGTTTTATCACCCACTGAGTATGCCAACCCAAGCAAATGAAGGCTAATAGCCTAGTAAATGTTCTATGGATTTGAGGGTAGACTTGAACATTGCAGTAAATGCTGAAAAAAACAGACACAAAGCCCAAATAGAACAAATGAGATCATTTGCACAATCTGTGTCTCCCAAAGGAGGAGCAGGGTCTTGCAAGGACCTAGCCAGCTGCAAAGGGCAAAGAGGTTCTCGGACCAAGAAGCGGGAATGTGGTCTGGGATAATCAGAATGACAACTACCATTTTTGAGTACCTACTTTGTGCCAGGCATTGTGTTAAGTGCTTTATAGTGGAGATAAACTGCACCAGTCAGTGGGAATGCAATCTCAAAAGTAGCAGTAATATTCACCTAAAGAGAATCATCATAAATTTGTTTTCAGTTTTTGTCTTGAGGTGGAAAATTGATTTTATATTGTTATAGAGGAAAGAAAACTATGACCTATGTTTAGCTGATTTTCAAGGCTGATTTTATGCTCTGTTTGATTTTATGTTCAAATCAAATGTTTTACCCTCTGTGATGTTAAAATGTTTTACCCTCTGTGATATTAAGATATCTTGTTAGGATATTAAGGAAATCATACTTAAAATACTAGATCATATTTTAATATGGGGTATGCATGAAGCCAACACTTCTCCCATTAATTCGATCACGCATTCATTCAACAAATATTTGTTGCAATAACCCCTCTGTGGAGATAGTGTTCTAGGTGTTGGAGATACAGTGGAGAACAAAACACATAGTCCCTACCCTCAGAGAGCTTACAGTCTAGGGGAGGAGGCAGATACTAAGCAAATAATCACACCAATATTTAGCACAACAGGTGAGAATCTCAATTCAGAAACTTGGGTGTCCAAGAAATGTATATTCTATAATTCAGTTTCTAGCCCTAAGTCTTCATTCCACCCTGCTGGCAGAAACAAACGGTATACACACAGTTAATAACTGTCTCTCTCAGATTTGGCTTCCTTCCCTTTCCCAGGATGTAATTCTAGCATCTTACTCTCTGACAAGGCCCTTCTATCATCAAATTGTTGCTTTTTGGTAGGTCATTAATCATTCTCAGCTGCCTGGCTTTTTTGGTTCCAGTTGTCTTTGTTGCTTCTACACATCACTCATTACATGGAGAATGGTTTTTCTGAGGCTGACTGTGTTCCTTCCTAGGCCTTTCTGCTTCCCAAAGAATGTTATTTAGAAGCAGGACATAGGTCCTCTCTGCTCTATGGATTCATTAGGACTCTCTCTTTTCCTCATTCCCCACCTCTTCCAGCCCCACAGAAACTTCACATTTCCCTTCATGTTTAAGGTACTTGGAGTAAATTTAGACTGGCTGGGGGGCAGGTCCTGTAGAAGGGAGCTCAGACAGGGCTCTCTTGAGGAGATGAGATATGAACTGAGATCTGAAGCGGGGGGAGTGAAGAGTTAACATGTTGAAGGGGAGGGAGGGATGGGAAGGAGAGTGTTCCTAACCAAAGGGATACATGTGGCAAGGTCTGATGGCAGGAGAAAACTGAAAAACTAAATTACAAGCATTATCATTTGGGGACAAAGCCTAATTGTAGAAGAATATACACTCTTGTGCTTTGTTTATGAGACCTCAACAAACTATATAGACATTAACCATTTACTGCACAATAGTGAAAAATGTTTAAGAACTTCTCAAAGCTTTGGGCTTGAGTTTAAGCCTGACCAGTTACCAGATGTATGGTCTTTGGTAAGTTACATCACCTATTTAAGCCTTAATTATATTACCTGGAAAATAGAGATTATAATAATATTACAACTACTTTCCCTATCTGTCTCATAGGATTGCTGAAGGATATAATGAGATAATGGATGTGAAAGTGTCCTACAACTGTAAAGAACTTTAACATGTACATTATTACAAGTGTGTTGTTGATAACTAAATCTATTCACAGTACAATTCAACATTTTGTTTTAGGGAGACTTTTACTGAGACAAAATGACAAATACTAAGGGTCCAACTTCTCATTTGTAATTGTATGTAACTACATAGAGGTGAACCAAATGAACACACTATGATACACAGTTATATCATGAATACAATATTCCTTCCCTACAACAGTTGCAAGAGCAGCTAACAACTTACTCACAGACAACAATAATGTAAGTTCTATATGAAAGATGCCTGGTAGAGAATAACCAAATAAAGCAAAGAATACCCAGCACAAAATAGGAGTTTAAAGTCAGGCCAGTCCCTACTCCCTCTTTAGGCCCCTAATTAGTCCATTAGGGGTGTATATGTGTGTGTGTGTGTTTGAAGGGTAAAATGAGATGGCTAACTGCTAAGCAGAACTCTCATTCAATTCTTAAAATTCTATCATTGGGGAAATGCATATTAAACATATTAAAACAACAATGAGATACTACTACACATCTATTAGAATTGCCAAAATTTGGAATACTGACAATACCAAAGCAGGTAAGGATATGGAAAAATAGAGCTCTCATACACTGATGGAGGGAATGAAAAATTGTGTACAGCCACTTTGGAAGGTAATTTGGGGTTTTTATCTTTTTGCAAAACAACATACTATACAATCCAATAATCATGCCTCTCAGTATTAACCAAAGGAGTTGAAAACTTATGCCCACACAAAATCCTGCACACAGATGTTTATAGCAACTTTATTTATAATTGCCAAAATTTGGAAACAACCAAGATGTCCTTCGGTAAGCGAATGATAAACTATGGTATATCCGGACAATGGAAAATCATTCAGCAATAAAAAGGAATAAGCTATAAAGCCATGAACAGACATGGAAGAACCTTAAATTCATATTGCTAAGTGAAAGGAGCCAATCTGAAAAGGCTATATACACTATGATTCCAATTATAAGATATTCTGTTAAAGATAAGACCATTGAGACAGGAAAAGATCTGTGATTGTTGGATTGGGGAGTGAAGGAAAGAATAGAGCACAGAGGATTTTTAGGGCAGAGAAAATGCTCTATATAATACTATAATTTGGATATAGGTTATTATACATTTGTCCAAACCCATAGAATATACAACACTAAGGGTGAACCATTATGTAAACTATGGACTTTGGGTAGTTAGGATGTGTCAATGCAGGCTCATTGATTGTAACAAATGTACCACTTTGGTGAGTGTTTTTGATAATGGGAGAGGCTATGCATTGGTGGGGGAAGGAGTATATGGGAAATCTCTTATACCTTTTTTTGATTTTGTTATAAACCTAAAACAGCCCCCAAAATCCTAAATTTTTAAAAGTATTTTATTGGAAATAGAGTTTACTAGTGAGAATCCAAAGCCAGCCCAGAAAGCCAGCAAAATAATTCCTTCTGTAACACCAAGGTGAAAGATCGTAAAATAAAAATTGATGCTAATCTAAAAGCATGGGAGAGTCTATAAGATCAGGAGTGAGAAGGGTAAAATGGAATAGGTCCAGTGCTTCAGGATCAGTTGCCCAGGGTCTAAGAATAATAAAATAGTTTTATTTTTCATTTAGGTTTGATGAGCAGTGACAGTAGAATATGTGAAAATTTTTGAAAGTCAAAAATACATAATAAAAAGAAACATTTTTTCGATTAAATCAAGTTTTTATTTTGTTACACAGAGTGTTATGGAAAGTCCAACCTTTCAGAAAGACAAAGAGATAAACCACAATGATTTATAACAGCAGAAAATCTATAATTCTTACTACCTGATCTAAGCTCTCAATCCACCTGAGAATCACCTTACTTTTGTTTAAAGGATGGCTCCAAAGAAATGGAGATTGTGAAGAAGTGGATACTTATAAAAGGCAGTTTCTACTGTTGCACAGATTCCACTCTTAGTTTTACACATACTCTTTTTCCAGAGAGTTTAGTGAGTTTCAAATGCCTTCTCCTCTCCTCTCCACTTAGAATGCTTTACAAAACAGGCCATACTGTCCTATGGCCTCAGGTAACAAAACGCAGGACTTGTTCTAACAGCATGGCATAGGCTGTTAGCAAGCTCTTTGGGGGAGTTGCTACCTCCCACTCCTCCTGTATCCACAAGCTAGCTCTAGAACCCTTCATAAGATAACATCCTGATGCCAACTATAGAGCGAGGACTTTATACTTTCTCTCTGGGCCCACTTAAGTCGGGGCTTAAAACCCAGAGCAGATTTTGGGCAGGCAGAGGAGGGTGCCCCCATGTGTCCCAGACTAACTCTTCTCACTGAATTGGGAGTGTGATGCCTGGTGGCTAAACAATGCAATTTTGATATTTTCTGTCATGTCTTTTGCTTGTCAAATAGTCTAATAAAGTTTCATAACTTCAGCTCTCAAATCTAAGAGGATAAAATTCTGATTTAAAGTTGGGTGTGAGAATCTAATATTCTCCTAACACTAACACATGCGGTAATTCATAAACTCTGGAAAATAGATCTTGGAAAGCCGAAGATTTAAACGTCTATGGAACTTCATCTTGTAAAGATTTTTGGTCTAAGTAATTCTAATAATTTCCAAGCTTTGCTTCTAATGGAATAGTAATTTTCTAACCTATTTGAATATTTTATAAGTACACGTATGTAGTTATATGTACTTGGAATATGACTAAAAATATTAAGAAAATCCCAACAGAACTCTTATAATTAGCCTAGATCTCAAACTAATCATATATCTCTAAAATAAGAGTTTATTAAATTTGTTAAGTTAAAATAGAGGTTATACAACAAATATCATTTTCTAACATCAAAATCCCAGCTTACTGCACACAAATTGGATGACTGGACATTAAACATTCTTTCTTTTTCTTTAAACATCAACAAGAGAAAATATTAGTAATGATGAATTATCCTTGTTGGTTTGACTTGGGTCCAAGCAAAGTATCTATTATATCTCCCTGAAAAGAAAAAATCAAACAATTACTATGCAATAAAATATAAATTAAAAGGTAAAGTTGCCTTTAAAATGCCATTTAAAATTTATAAATTAGTGATACATATAAAGGGCATCCAGTAAGATTGTAAAAAGTAAACAAACCAAAGTAAATTTAAATAGTAACAGTTACTTCCTAGTATAAATCTGCCTTTTCCTATGAAAGACGCTTTTAATGGAGTTTGATAAACAATTTTATAAGGATTCTGTTAAGGGATCATTTTTTGAATTTTATTTTATTATGTTGTGTTAATCACCATACATTACATCATTAGTTTTTGATGTAGTGTTCCATGATTCATTGTTAGTGTATAACACCCAGTGCTCCATGCAGTACGTGCCCTCCTTAATACCCATCACTGGGCTAACCCAT
>NW_027397071.1:46977449-46997113 GCF_003265705.2 Callorhinus ursinus | reverse complement strand
CTCCAGCAACCCTCAGTTTGTTTTCCTGAGATTAAGAGTCTCTTATGGTTTGTCTCCCTCTCTGGTTTTATCTTGTTTCATTTTTTCCTCCCTTCCCCTATGATCCTCTGTCTTGTTTCTCAAATTCCTCATATCACTGAGATCATATGATACTTGTCTTTCTCTGATTGACTTATTTCACTTAGCATAATACCCTCTAGTTCCATCCACATCATTGCAAACGGCAAGATTTCGGGGTTTTTTGATGACTGCATAATATTCCATTGTATATATATACTACATCTTCTTTATCCATTCATCTGTTGATGGACATCTAGGCTCTTTCCATAGTTTGGCTATTGTAGACATTGCTGCTATAAACATTGGGGTGCAGGTGCCCCTTCAGATCACTACATTTGTATCTTTGGGATAAATACCCAGTAGTGCAATTGCTGGGTTGTACAGTAGCTCTATTTTCAACTTTTTGAGGAACCTCCATACTGTTTTCCAGAGTGGCTGCACCAGCTTGTAGTCCCACCAACAGTGTAGGAGGGTTCCCCTTTCTCCACATCCTCACTAACATCTGTTGTTTCCTGACTTGTTAATTTTAGCCATTCTGACTGGTGTGAGGTGGTATCTCATTGAGGTTTTGATTTGTATTTCCCTGATGCTGAGTGATGTTGAACACTTTTTCATATGTCTCTTGGCCATTTGGATGTTGTTAAAGGATCATTTTGACAGCTCCTGTTTAGCCTTAATATCTAAACCTCAGTTTTCTCATCTGTAAAACAGCTTGTGATATTAATGGTATCTTAAACTCTTTCCTGATCTACAGTGCTTGATTTAGAGAGAGTTAAATATCTGAATTTCAATATTTTATAGTTAATTTAATAATAATGATCTTTGTACCAAAGGGGTAAAATAATAATTTGTAAGAGGATGAAACCAAAGATGGAAGATGAGTTTTTAAGAAAGATATTGTGAAAAGATGGAATCGGAAGTAGAAGACCAGAGTTTTCTCTACTACACAGTGAAGGTGATCTTAAGAAAATCACTGATATCTGGGAATCTTAGTTTCCTTGAATGTATAATAGAAATATTAGCAACCACTTCTAAAAATTATTATAAGAGTTGAATGAACTAAAATACGTAAAAGTGTTTTACAAACTCTAAAGAGTTATAAACACCTGAGATGGTATTACATAAGTCAGTCCTGCCTTTTAGCCTCTACTAAGGATGACATTCCCCATCCTTCAAGTCTTGACACAAAATCAGTTGCCAAGCTTCTCCTCAAACCCATCTCTTTCTAGTTCAGTCTCTCACTTGGACTAACACAGATCACTACTGTAATCTGTTCACTATTGTATCCTTAGCACCTAAAACAGATCCTGTCACGTAGTACATACTCTGTAGATATCTGTTGAATGAATGAACTGTCTTTATGTAAATACCCAAACTACAGAGAAAAAGAGGGCAAACATTTATATACTGAAACATAAGAATAGAAATAGTATCCAGGAGTGATTCTCCACAGGCTACCTCCAGAGAAAAAAGTTGCTTTGTGCAATGCCCCCATTGAAATTAGCTTCTGCCAAGTATTTAAACTATAATTCTGTTCAATTCAAGACTTAGACCCAGCAACCAACCACATCCCACCAGAAGAGGAGGTGGTACTTCAACAAACAATAATGCTAATGTGGTGGTAAATCCTGCTGACAACTAGCTACATCACAAAGTTATCACTGCAAAGCTTGGACCCTATACTCCTGATCATGCCAGGCATCAGGCTGTTGTTACCCCTAGCCACAAACCCTGAGTTGGTAGGACAGGAGTGTTCTACTATGTCATATCACAAAAATATTCTGGTCCTTGAACACATCAGGGAGGTGCCAGAGTTTCAGAAATCATTTTGCTTAAAACATCCACAACCCAAGGATCAAAGTTCTTCTCCAGCAGTGCGAGGCCACAGAGGATGATGGGCAATGTAGAAACAAGAGGGAGTCATGGTCCTATACCTATACCATGGTCCCTGATATACCTCAGTGGGTTTCCACCAATGGACCCTGATCTGCACACCTGGTGCATGTGTTATCTGGTACTTGGCCTTTGTAAAACCAATATTCCTGTGAAAGTTCCCTTTGTACCCATCCTTAATCCTATTCTTCCCTCATCTTTCCCTTCCCAGAGGCAGCCTTTATTATAAATTTGGTGTACAACTTTCCTATAGAATGAAAACATAAGCCTTCCAAAATTTTGATTCACCCTTGGTTAAAATTAATGGAGAAATTATAGGACACAATGTTGCTTGATAAGATACCTTGATAGGAAATAATGGTTTGACATTAATTACTTTAAAACTTCAAATTACTATTTGATTATAATTCTTCTCTGAAAAGTTCAGAGTTGTATCAGGTAAACTTGTGTTTGGCTGTAAGTAATACAAAACCTGATTAATAGGTTTTTGTTGAATCTCCCTGAAAAATAACTCTGAACCTTTAAAATATAATGACCAAAAGCATGAAAAACATATTTGTATTAGGAAACTGTATTTATTGTTAATGTATGGAACATATTTGTTACAAGGAAATTTTGCTTACCAGTATTAAAATCATTAACATACATACAACACACATATACACACACACAATTTGTCAAAAATGTTCAGACTCTCAGCTTAGCCTTCTGCTTTCAGAGCATACTGCTCAAAATAAAAGATGTTTCTAATGTATATATATAACACATGTTTATCCATCCAACAGTTGATGGACATTAGGGCTGTTTCCATAATTTGGCTGTTGTAGATAATGCTCCTATAAACCTCTGGGTGCATGTATTCCTTTGAATTAGTGTTTCTGTATTCTTTGGGATACATCTAGTAGTGCAACTGCCAGATCGTAGGGTACTTCTATATTTAACTTTTTGAGGAGCCTCCATACTGTTTTCCAGAGTTGCACCAGTTTGCATTAAAAAGAATGAAATCTTGCCATTTGCAACGATATGGATGGAGGTAGAGATTATTATGCTAAGCGAAGTAAGTCAGTCAGAGAAAGACAAATACCATATGATTTCACTTGTGTGAAATTTAAGAAACAAAACAAATGAGCATAGGGAAAAAGAGAGAGAGAGAGGCAATCCAAGAAACAGACTCTTAATTATAGAGAACAATGGTTACTAGAAGGGAGGTGGGTGGGGGTGATGGTTTAAATGGGTGATGGGGACTAAGGCATGTATTTGTGATGAGCACCGGGTCATGTATGGAAGTGTTGAATCACTAAATTCTATACCTGAAACTAATATTACACTGTATGTTAACTAACTGGAATTTAAATAAAAACTTTAAGGTAGTTAGGAAAATCTCCTTAAATGTCCACAGTCAATATGCATGTCAGCCAGTTAAGAAAATACTCTCCAAAACTATTTGGAATACTTCATTTGTTTCTTAATTGGGAAAGCCTATTTTTACCCTGAGAAGAATAATAATTGTATATAGAAAATATGCAGCAAATCAAGCAGATAATTTTAATATTCTTTGTATTAAGGAACTTGTATATATTTGGCATTTTAAATATTCATTATTTATAAGAGAATTTGCCATTATTAGATTGTCTCACAAATAAATTTGTGATTCTAATTTAAATGTGTAATTGGGTAATTGACTTAGACTTGTGATTGTAGATTGAAATATTATTAATTTGTAAAAAGCACTGGCACATTTAAGAAAATTTAAGATTCATCATATTCAACATTTATTTATTTTTAATTTTATCTTTTTTTATTATGTTATGTTAATCACCATACATTACATCATTAGTTTTTGATATAGTGTTCCATGATTCATCGTTTGCATATAACACCCAGTGCTCCATTCAGTACGTGCCCTCTTTAATACCTACCACCAGGCTAACCCATCCCCCCACACTCTTCCCCTCTAGAACCCTCAGTTTGTTTCTCAGAGTCCATAGTCTCTTATGGTTCGTCTCCCCCTCCGATTCCCCCCCTTCATTTTTCCCTTCCTGCTATCTTCTTCTTCTTTTTAACATATAATGTATTATTTGTTTCAGAGGTACAGGTCTGTGATCCAACAGTCTTACACAATTCACAATGCTCACCATAGCACATACCCTCCCCAATGTCTATCACCCAGAAAACTTCCAAACTTGTTTTATGAGACCGCCATTACCTTGATCCCAAAACCAGACAAAGACCCCATCAAAAAGGAGATTTACAGACCAATATACTTGATGAATATGGATGCATATTCAACATTTAAAATTTATTAAATTAATAAGAATTCCTTAAGTATCAGATTTGCTTGCCCATAAGACAATTGAAGTACTTAAAAATCTATATTAAATTTATAAATTAAACTTAAAGAATTTAAAGGAACTTAATTGTTGCAAAAGTTTATTAAAAGTATGTATTAAAATTTGCTGGACTTATAAACAGAATAATAAAATATATTATCTAAATGTAAGAGCTTAAGATGAACTAAGATTTTAAAAATTTTATAAATATTTGAATGTGAACATTTTAAGCAAAAGTAGACTGAGTAATCATCTCCATGTCCAAAAGAAATATTAAAGACAAAGGAAAAAAAACGAAAGGAAAAAAAACTCACATTACTACCTTATACATGTCTCCTAATACACGTGTGCAAGACATTCTCTGTGGTATCATTGGCTTGTATGGTATTTGAATTTTCACTTTTTTTGAATTGCTCTGCAAAGAGGCTATGCTCTCTCTCTCAAATAAATAAATAAATCTTTAAAAGATAAAATAAAAATTTTAAAAACCAAAAAGTTGAAAAGCTATCTTAAAAATAATGGGCATCTAGTGATACTGATGGCTTGTCAAAGTTTTACAACAAAGTTTTCATATTTGAAGATCAGAGTAAGGGAACAGGATAACACTACAGAAACAAAAAAACAAATGCATATTTTGGGAACATTGGATAATATCTAAAATATTATCATTTCTTGTAAAAGTCTTTGAATATTTGCAGTAAACTTCTTCAGCTATATTCAACAATTATTAAATCCCAACAGTATACTAGGCACAACTTAAAGGTATCCCACGTAACATTTATAATTATTATGCTACAACATTATTGTTTTCACTTTACAGAGTAAAAACACAAGGCTCGAAGAAAATAAGCCTAATAGACACCATGCTTAGTAGGTAGCAACTCTTGAGACTTACGTTCTTCCTATTGCACTACACTTAAGATATTTAAGAAATGTAAATTCCTTGTGTGATACAAAATTGCATAAAATCACATAGAATAACATAAACTTTTGACTTTTGAGTCTTACCCGGCCAGAATCCAAAGGAGAGGGCATATTTCTTAGTTCATACACAGCAACCTGTCCATCACTGTCACCCACTAGAAGGCAATCTGTTTGTTTGGCAAAGAGAACAGTTGTGAACTTGATTCCAGGGTTAGCAACATTCACAATGAGAGGATCCAAACTGTAATAAAACACTTTCTTTGTAAATTCAGTTGTTGTTATTACATTCTTTTTGTATACAGATTAAGAAAATTCAGATATTTTCTGTGATTTCATGTGACAAAAACAAAACAAAATAAGCTTAAGTTTCCAAAATCAAAATAACGGCTTCTCAACTCCATAATCAATCAAACTTTCATTTCTTCAGTGAACTAATTTCAAATAAATAAACTCAAGAAGTTCACAATTAAGATGTGCACTCGCAAGTTTAAGCTCCTGTGCTAGTTAACTTTATGTATTAACTTGGCTGGGCTATGGTACTCAGTTGTTTGGACAACACCCCTCTACACTTTGCTGTGAGGGTGATTTGTTTAGATGAATTGACATTTAGAGCAGTAGAATTTGAATAAAGCAGCTTACACTTACCCTCCATAATGTTGGCAGACCTTATTCAATTCGATGAAGACCTTAAGAGAAAAGACTGAGGTCCCTGAAGTGGAATAAAACTGCCTCCAGTCTGCCTTTAGACTCCTGACTGCAGCATGGACTTCTGATGGAAATTCTAGCCAGCCAGCCTGTAGCGCAGACTTGGCACTTGCCAGGCCTCACAGTCATGTGAGCCAATTCCTTAAAATAAATCTCTTTCTCTCTTTTTATTGCTTCTGTGTCTCTGGAGAACCCTGACTAATACAACCTCTTGAGTAGTAATGCCTTTTAATAGAAGGACATTTGATCCAAATGAACCTCTGGAACATAAAAGAATACTTTGAACAAGAACTTTTTCTATTCCCCATCGTCCAGAGCAATCTACTGATGCCCCACAAAACAACAGAAGCTGTGACTTGCATACTTCTGAAGAAATGTCCTGAGAACCACAGTTCTACCAAGAAAATTAAAATCACAAGTGGGATGAGTTAAATAATCATTTTATACATTAGTCATCTCATACTCAAATATAAATTGCTTTGTGATATAACCCTTGGTTTGGGGTTCAAACTGTTTTATAGTATAAGCCATGACAAAATTTTAGAGTTACTAAATTATTAACTTCTAGGGGAAAAAATGCCATTAAAAATAAACCCATTGAATTTTCTGTCACTTATTTTAAGCAAGAATGTATTTCCCTGATTCTTCTGCTAGTAACTAGCATAAAAATCTACAGTATTTTCCAACTGAAGAAGTAAAATCATTAAACACTTTATTCCTGTACTATACAAATTTCCATTTTAAAATGAAAGATGAGTCTAGAGGACACTCTAATAACTTTGGTGTAAAACCTTAAATTAAAAATTTTAATTAAATGCATGGCCCTGGGTGCCTGGGTGGTTCAGTTGGTTAAGCATCTGCCTTTGGCTCAGGTCATGATCCCGGAGACCTGGGATCAGGCCTGCATCGAGGTTCCCTGCTCAGCGGAGAGTCTGGTTCTCCCTCTGCCCTTCACGCTGCTTGTGCTCTCTCTCTCACTCACTCTCTCTCTCTCTCTCTCTCTCTCAAATAAATAAATAAATCTTAAAAAAGAGAGATTCTTAAAAAAATAAAAATAAAAATATGTGCATGGCCTTTTGAATATGTTTTAAAACAAGGTAAGAGAATACGTAAATATTGTAAAAAATAATTATTTTGTTCCCTTTATCTTATTGCAGAAAATCTTCAGTTAAAAACAAACAAATGCCTCTCTGCATTCTTCTATAAATTAGGCAATGAAAATTCAAGGTAGCTATGATAACTCATATCAGCCTGTAAAAGTTTGAGATGGATAAGATGACCTATTTTCATTTAAATATTTTTAAAAACACATATGGTCTAAGTAACTAAAATGAATATAGCATCCTGGCATATATCTTTTACTCGTAGAGGACTCTCACAGCGTAAACTATTACTTGTTTTAAAGTAACTACAATTCCCTCTAACCAATACCAAATCTATCAGGTATCATTTAGTTTAAACTGCTTCTATGAGAAGTATCACCAAGAAAAACATTAACACTTACGTGCTGACATGAAGGTCCCAAATCTCCACTCTGCTCTCATTTGCAGCTGCAAATATATAGGAGGATTTTGGAGACCAGGCAACATCATAAACAACATAAGTGGTTGGATAAAAGCTCAAAAATGGTGTGGTGTTCTCCTGTTGCCATATAATAACACCCCAATCTGCAGAACAGCTTAAGAACACATCATGACAAAATGGATTCCATGCTATTTTATACACTGGGCCCTAGAATTAGAAAAATAAATTAAAATACATAGATAAATAATATTGAACATCTTATATTTTTAAACCTGACCAACAAATTAAAAATGCTAAGCTTTCTAGAAGATTTATGCACCATGCATTATTGTATATTATTTTAGCTGAGAGTAAGGTCATAGATAGGATCTTCCCTAAATTATGCCATATGGAAACATAAAAATACAGCTGTTACAATACTAACTAAATATCAATACATATTATACTTAATTACTTTAAAAGTATAAGGATTATTTTTTAAAAATGAGGGAGAAAATGAAGAAAACATAGATGAAACAATCACAAAGAATACAGAAAATAAGTATATGCCAGACACATTTTTACTTTGGGATCAGCATGTTATCATAAGCAAAGTCTCTTAGAAACAAATGAAAATTGTAACTTCCACAACTTGCAAGAAGAAATCAAGAATATCTAAAAGCCAGGGGTGCCTGGTGGCTCAGTCAATTAAATATCCGACTCCTGACTTCAGCTCAGGTCATGATCTCATGGTCATGAGATTGAGGCCTGTGTGGGGCTCCATGCTGAGCGTGGAGCCTGCTTAAGATTCTCTCACTCCCTCTCCGTCTGCCCCTCCCAACCCTCCAGATCACATATATGCATTCTCTCTCTCTCTCTCAAAAAAAAAAAAAAAAAAACTATCTAGAAGCCAAATAAGATGCCCCACATGTTATTGATGTTTCCATACAAGAAAGCACTTAATTCAAGCTGGTAATGTTAACTCTGAAGTTGTAAATCTATTGCATGTTAAAAGTACTGTGTTTAAACACAGTATTAAATATTTTTTCAGAAATATTAAAAGATAAATTTTCCATACCTACTATAATTAAACTAACCTTATGTCCTCTGTAGGTATCAAGGTATTGTTCATTATACGAACAAGAGCATTTGTGAATATGACCTTCTTCAGTGCCAGCCAAATAGATATTTGTATCCTACAACACAAAAAATTAAAATGTATTGGCTTGTTACACATTAGTAAATGTGCTAAATAGAAAATGAGATCCCTCAAGAGCTATTAAAATCAATTCTAGAACCCAAACTAGAAATTCTATCTTGATCATGGTTTTTTGTTGTCTTTTGCTTTCTGTTATGATTTTATAATAATTAAACTATCTGAAGGACTACTATGCAAAGAAAATACAGATTTGTTCTTTGCTGGAATAGAGGGAAGAACTTAGATCTTATCTAGGAATTAAATGGACAAGCACTGGCTTAAAATGAGGAAGAAAATTTCCAATATTTAAAGTTACCTAATAATGGAACTAATAATGGAATCCAGGGGAATAGTAAGTGTTCTTTTCATTAGAACTAGTCAAAGAGAAGAGAGATGACTTAACAGTATTTATGTATATAATGCTGAAGAAATGACTCTGGCTTGGAATGAAAGATTGAAATAAATGGATTTTTAACACTATATGTATGCACTAAATAGAGATTTTAAGCGTATTTCCTACACTGAAGTCATAGTCAAAAGTTCTGAAAGTCAGACTTTATGCCCTGGCTATGTAAAGTCAGTATCACCTGGGAGCATTTTAGAGATGCAAAATCTCAGGCCCTACCCCAGACCTACTGAATCAGAATCTGCATTTTAACAAGATTCCCAAGTAATTTGTATGCACATTAAAATTTGAGACACACTGCTCTAGCATGTACCAGTACTTAAGAATGCAACTACTAGATCATGGAATATAAGTAGTTTTTTTTTTTAATCTTATTTATTTTTATTTATTTATTTATTTATTTATTCATTCATTCATTCATTCATTCATTCATGAGAGAAAGAGAGAGAAAGAGAAAGAGAGAGAGAGGCAGAGGGAGAAGCAGGCTCCCAAGGAGCAGGGAGCCTGATGCGGGACTCGATCCCAGGACCCTGGGATCATGACCTGAGCCGAAGGCAGACGCTTAACCATCTGAGCCACCCAGGCACCCTGGAATATAAGTAGTTTTAAATAACACAATAAAGTATATTTTTTCCCCAAACTAGTATTACCAATTTATATTCAGCAGTATATAGAAGTTCCCTTTGATCCACATTCTCATCAACAGTTGGGTTACATTAGAAATCTTAAATTTTGCCATTGTATGAGGTATAAAATTATACCTAATGGTTTTAGGTCCCATTTTTATGGATATTAATAAGGTTGAGCACATTTTTATGTTTACTGGCCATTTGTATTTCCTCTTCTGTTCATGTCTCTTGTTTTACTCATAATATTTTTTATATTCATTTATAAAGAAGTTCTTTATATATTCTATATATGACTACATATTATCTTTATATATCTATATTATATATTCTATTACATATGCTTGTCTATTATAAATGTTGCAAATATCTTCTCCAAGTGTACAGTTTACCTTTTTACTTTCTTAGTATTTGACAGAAAGAGAGAGAGATAGCAAGAGAGGGAACACAAGCAGGGGGAGTGGGAGAGGGAGAAGCAGGCTCCCCACTGAGCAGGGAGCCCAAAGTGGGGCTTGATCTCAGGACCCTGGCATCATGACCTGAGCCGAAGGCAGACGCTTAACGACTGAGCCACCCAGGCACCCCTCTTTGGTGTCTTTTGATAAACAGAAGTTCTCCTTTTAATGTAGCTGGTCTTATAACTTTTTTATATATTAGCATTTTTTTGTGCTTTGTTTAAGAAATTTTTCATATTTTGAGGTAATAGAAATGTTTTCCTACATCTTCTTCTAGAAGTTTTTTGTGTATGATGGGGTAGGTATCTAATTCCATTGTTATATGGGTAATGATTATTCCAACACCATTTATATGTAGGTTATCTTTCTCTAGAGATCAAGGTCACTGTCTAGAGTTGTTTGTGTCAGTCTATAAAATCTGAGATTTCCATTCTAGAGATTTATTAGGGAGTTCTCTTAGGAACAATCTCCTTGAAAGGAACAGAAATGGGCAGAGATTTAAGTTGAACTATGATGCAGTTGCAACAGAGGGCTCAGCCCAAACTCCAAGAAGTTCTGAAGTTGAGATAGCCCTTCAGAGTCCTACCTCCAGGCAAGGAAGCCAGACATGTTATACCACCATCCTCCACCGTCACCAATAAAGTAGTGAAGCAAAATGATAGACTCAAACCAAACCATATCAAAATCAAACTAAATGTAAATGGTCTAAACATCACAATTATAAAGGCAGACATTGTAAGATTAGATAAAAAAGCAAGACCCAACTATAAGCGACCAACAAGAAATGTACTTTAAATATAGAGACATACGCAGGTTAAATGTAAAAGGATGGAAAATGATTTAGGAAACAAAACAAACAAACATGGCAGGGGGGTTTGGCGGGGAATGAGAGGAAGACCAAGAAATAGACTCTTAACTATAGAGAGCAAACTGATAGTTACCAGAGGGGAGATGGGTAGGTGGATGAGTTAAATAGTTGGTGGGCATTAAGGAAGGCACTAGTTGTGATGAACACCAGGTGTTGTATGTAAGTGCTGAATCACTAAATTCTACACCTGAAACTAATATCACACTGTACATTAACAGGACTTTAAATAAAAACTTAATTTAAAAAAAGATATATCATGCTAACACTAGTTAAAAGAAAGCGGGGTGCCTACATTAATATCAGATTAAGTTGATTTCAGAGTAAATAATATTACCGGTTATAAACAAGTCCACTTTACAATGATAAGAAAGTTGATTAACCAAGAGAACATAACAATCCTACACATTTATATATCTAAAACAAAGCATCAAGCTAAAAACTGATAGAATTACAAGGAAAAAATAAACAAATCCACAGTTATGGCCAGAGACTTCAGTACCTCTCTCTTAATAATTGATGGAAGAAAATCAGCAAGGGTATAGTCAACTCGAACAACACTTTCAACCACTCTAACCTGATTGTCATTCATAGAACATTCCACCCAACAGCAGCAGAATATATATTTTTCTGAAGTGCATAGTGAAATTTACATGTAAATATCACATTCTGGACTTTAAAACAAATCTCAATAAATTCAAAAGGATTCAGTATAAAAAGTTCATTCTCTGATAATGATGGAATTGAATTAGAAATCAATAACAGAAAGATCCTTGGAAAAGTACCAAATATTTAAAAACTAAATAGCATGCTTCTCAATAATCCACCCATCAAAAAAGAAATCAAAGGAGAAATTAGAAAGTATTCTGAATAGAACAAAAATGAAAATACAACATATTAGAGTTTGTGGGATGCTGCCAAAGCAGTATTTAGAGAAAAATTATAGCACAGATGCCTCTATCATAAAAGAAGAAAAGTCACAAATCAATGATCCCAGCTTCCACTTTCAGAAGCCAGAAAAAGAAGAGCAAATAAAACCGAAGTAGAAGAATGAAAATAAAAGATCAAATTAGAAATCCATTATATAGAAAACAGAAAACCAATAGTGACAGAGAAATCAAAAGCTGGTTCTTTGAGATCAATAACATTGATAAATTTCTAACCAGACTAAAAAAAAAGAGAAAGAAGAGAGAAGACACAAATTACTAATAGTAGGAATTAAAAAAGTGATAGCACTACATATTTTATAACTATTAAAGGATACTAAGGAAATATTACTATGCCACTAAATTTAATAACTTAGATGAAATAAATTCCTTGAAAGACACAAATTACCAAAGTTCACTCAAGAAGAAATAGATAATAATATAATAATAACCCTATATCTATTAAAAATTTTAATATCTAGTTGAAAGTTAAAAATCCTCCCCCCCAAAAAAACTCTAGGTCCAGATGGTTTATTAATTCCATCAAACACGTAATGAATAAATAATGTTAATTGTACGTAAATTCTTTCAAAAAAGTAAAAAGGGAACACTTTTCAACTAATTCTACAGGATTATCCTAATACCAAAACCAGACAAAGACACTACCAGAAGAGAAAACTATGGATGAATACCCCTTACAAACAAAGATGAAAAATCTTAAACAAAATTTTAGCATACCAAATCCAACAGTAGATTAAAAGTATAAATCATGATCAAATGGGATTTATTTCAGAAACAAAAATTTAAAAATTAATGTAATTCATCATGTTAACAAACTTAGAAAGAAAAACCATATAATCATCTCCACTGATGTAGAAAAAGTATTTGACAAAAACCTAACATCCATCCCTAATAAAAGTCTCAACAAATGGTAATGTAATGGGATCTCTTCAATGTGACTGCATCTACAAAAAAACCACAGCTTACATCATACTTAATAGGAAAAGGACTGAATACTTTCTCCCTAAGATCAGAAACAAGAGAGGGATGTTTTCACCACTTCTATTCATCATTGTGCTGGAAGTTCAAGCCACTATAATCAGGAAAGAAAAATAAATAAAAGGTAACCAGATAAGAAAGGAAGAAGTAAAACTATTTACAAACTACATTATCTCAAATTCTTTACACCAAGGACATTTCTAGGACACCAGACACCAGAAAAGGATTTCTCAATCCAACACCATTGATATTTTGGGTCACCTAATAATAATAATAATAATAATAAATATTATTATCGTTATCTGTCTCCTCCTTCTTCTTCTTCCCCATCTCCTTCTTTTTTCTTCCCCTTCTCTTTCTCCTTCCTCTTCTCCTTCACCTTCCCTTTCCTTTTTTCCTTCTCCTTCTTCTGAGCAGAGGAAGACAGTACTCGTCTTGCGCATTGTAGGATGTTTAGCAGCATCCCTGGTCTTTGCATTCCTTCCCACATCCCACCTCTTAGAGCTGAAACAACCAAAAATTTCTCAAGACATTGTGAAATGTACCCTCGTGATGAGAAATGCCCCTCCCTGCCAACATTGAGAACCACTGTTCTAGAGTCCAGGTGAAATGTGAATTATAAGAACTTGAGAATGAAAGCAGTTAAGAATACAACTACAGTGGTAAAAGTGAAACATAATAAAGGCTTGAACTACATTAGCAATGAGTAGGCTTGGACTGAAAAGAGTAGGAAAATAAGACTTAAATATCATTTGGATGATAGGGTAGAATAGAGTAGGAGCTCAAGTTTTGGTTTGCATAATTAGGTGGATGATGGTGTCACTAAAAAGATGGTCATATTACATATAACAGAAAACACATAGGATATGTTTCCTTAGATGTCTGTGATAGTTGCTGAATTTACTGACTCCAAAGAACTTCCAGATAAAAAGAATGAGAAAAAGTAGAACTTCACTAACTGTGCTTTGATTTGATTCTGGTCTTGATAAGCATGAACTTAACTGGTCTTCCTGATCCTCAGAATCATGAGAGTTACCACTCATATTGACACAGAGGACTGTGTAGTAGATTTGGTTTCTATCAATATGACAAAGTAGCAGAACACCCAAAAGGAGCAAGGAGGGGCATGCAAGTTAAACATAAAGTTGTAAAGAGAATCCTTCCACAGTTCCTCAGAAATACAGACCTTTCCTCCAGAAAGCAGATAAAGACATGGTACAGCCAACTAGAAGGGGCCACTCTACCTTAGTTTGGCAACTATGTCTATATTTGTTTTATTTTTACTTACAAGGCACAATATTTATTAACATGCTAAAACTTTGCCTTGCTTTATATCTTAATACACTTCAATTATTGGAAGTTGTTATATGCAATAGTACATAATGGATTGAGATAATTTACCTTAGGATGAAAAGCAAAACACATTCCAGGAGCCTGTCGAGATATCAGAGCTTCACCTTTTTTTTCCTTTTCCCCTCCCTTTTTGCTGCTGCTCGCAGTAGTTCGCCTCAAACGCATCAAATCTTTATTTAAAGAAAAAAAATGTATCTTATTTACCACATGAAAAAGTATTGTATATATAATGTGTGTCCCATACAAAGAAGAGTATGATTTCTGCCATCTTTTGCATGTGATTAGGTTAAAATTAGCAAATACCAGAACAAGATGCTTAGAAAAACAATGACAAAGCCCAGTTTTTTTTCTTATGTAGCTAAACCAAAATTGGCCACCTCTTACACATGACTCACTAGAAACTTTAAGGCAACACATAACAAGAGAAAGATAATTGATTGATAAATACATATGCATGTATATATTCTTTTTACCATGACAGTCTAGTCCTTTCCGTATAACCCATTTGGAGATTCTTCCATCTGCTGATACAGAAACGAGTATTTCTCTTTTGTCATCACCTGTTGTCCCTCGATCTTGTTCTATCCATTGTAGTTGCCATACAGGTGCCAAATGTTTTTGAGGTGATTCACTAAAATGGGGAAAAGCACTAAATATAGAATCATTGTCATAATTTTTAAAAGGACATGAGTCTCAGTCATAAGGACAGCTCCCTGGAGCACTGTGACCTACTTATAGAATGATGCCTTTATTATTCAAAATTGGACTTTTACTTTAAGTATTTCAAAAAATGGGGAAAATAATCATTTTGTCATGTAGTATTTTTTGTTTTTCTCATTTCTTACAAAAGGAAAATTTCACTGCCTTTAATTATATTAACTGCCATAACAGAAATACAAAAGAAAATATTTTCTTTCTTTTCAGAATATATTTTCCTTACTCTATTCATTTACTTTTTCCTAGATAAGTTATGTAAATTTATTTTGGACACATTGAGTATAAGTATCTTTACCTTTATAAGGATTTTTTTCATAGCTTAAATGAATAAATTATTTAAGTCTTATTTAAATAAACAATTACCTCACCTTTCTTTCTATGTTTCAGGTTTGCCCATTGGCTTGGGTCTCTATATGGCCAGATTTAACATTTTTCTGAAGAATTAAAATCACTTCTCAGATTACTGACTGCTTTCCTATCAGAATAATGGGTTGCTCTGTTCATAGTACTGACTCCCTTGATTTTTTTGTGCAAATCTTCCAAAGCAATAGTTCTGACTCTTTTAAAAATCATATAGTTTTGATTATTTGGTAAAAGTTATAGACCATCTTCCCAGAAACAAGTACAAAGGCCCATGCTTATAAAACCATGCAAATAATTTCCAAGTTAAGCTTAAGGACCCTGCTTTATGCCTATTTTCAGCTCTAGCTAAGTTTATTCAAACACTAATATAAATATACTACTTCATTTTTGCCCCAGTGGTATCTGATCTATTACAAAAACCTAACATATTCAATATTTTTCACTTTTCACTTTTTTATTTTCTCAATACACTTATTCATTCATTCATTTATTTTTAATCAAATACTTACTATAATCCTACTACATGCCTGATATTATGTGACAGGCCAAGGATACAAAAATAAGACTTAATCCTTGACTTCAAATTGCTTACAGCTCTTCAGGAAGATATATATGTAAACAATATATATACAGTATAATAACTGCTATGATAACTAATACAAATGCACAAAAGATTGGAATGGGAAGGTTATGTGGCAGGGGTGACACCAAAGTAATAAAGGGTACAAACTTTCAGTTACAAGATGAATAAGTTCTAGAGATATAATATACAGTATGATGATCATAGTTAATAATACTGTGCTATATACTTGGGAAATTTGCTAAGAGAGTAGATCTTAACTGTTCTCACCACATACACAAAAAGGTAACCATGTGAGGTGACAGATGTATTAATCAATTTGATTGTAGTAAACATTCCACAATGTATACATATATTAAATAATTACATTGTACCCCTTAAAAAATCACATTGTATGACCTAAATGTATACAATTTTTATTTGTCAATTATACCTCAATGAAGCTGGGGAAATTAAAAAAATTTTTTTAAAAGAATAAGCATAAACTGTCAAGGAAGGTTGGTGAGGTGGACAGAGAACATGCAGATTTTAGAATAAGAACATTCCAGCTAGAGAGAAAATATGAGGAATTTTTAAATGTCTGAAAAAATAATGGTATCACTCTCAGTAACAACATAAACTTTCACTCAAAACTAAAAAACATTAAATTTTTACTTTTCCCTAAAAAAGCACATATTATATGTTTACCTAATTCTTGGATTCTCACCTACTATCCAGAACCGGAACATTGCTGTTGCTCCGCACATTATAAATGGCAATGGTGCCATTGTGATAGCCAACTGCTAAAAGATTAGGTGCTCCAATTGAGAAATCCACAGCAGTCACTCCATATGGACTCTGATAAATGCGTTCTGGCCACTGAATAAAAAAATTGTATTACATTTTAAACTTGGTTTTGCAGGCCATAAAAGAGTATAATGGTGGCTGAATGGTGGATTGTCTGGTGACAGGGGAAACGTAAGAGCTAGTCTACATTCAGTTACTCCTCTCCTCCTAACTTCTTGTATAGATGAGAACAAAAGGTCAATTAGTCATTTCCTTTACTTTGGTGCATCCTCAGAGTGCAATAATTTTAAGAAATACAGCATGGCCTTCTCCAATAAGTATCATATTTTGTTAATCTTTCAGCAGGATTTGTATGATCATCATAGATCACCTTCATTAAGAAACAAATAATGGGCTCCAAACAAATTAGCTAGCAATGTTCCTATCTTCCTGTATTTGTTTCAGATGCTTGGATTATCTAGACATTTCAAAACAGTGGATAGAAGAAGCTCGAAAAAAACTCTCTAAGGTAGTCTTTTCCTCAACTCTGTGAAGAGTTTTATTGTTTTGTTTTGTTTAAAGTCTAATCTAACTCCTTTCCTGCTTCTAATAATCTATGTGGAAAAGAAGATAACTTACTGATTATGGATCTTATATCAGTCCTTCCACATGTTTAAAATTGCTTCTTCCTTCCTTTCTTTTACTCTATATAAACCCAGCTTCCTAATAGACTGGGGCTATTTATAAAAGCTCTAATCATTTTTTTCCCCCTCTGACCCTTTTTTTAAGTTTTCTACTTCACATTTCAGTTATTAATTAAAACTAATGTAAAGCTGCAAAGTAACATATTGACTACAACTGTTTGACAAAAAACACGATTGATTCTTATTCTTGAAAAATTCATGCTAATAACATGGTCATATTCATCTATTTCATGTATTCAGGAGAGCAGAAATCTATCTTATAAGGCAATGATTTATTCATACATTAAGAAACAACCCAGTATTAAATGAAACATAATTTTCAAAGGACTCTCATTTGCAAATTTATTCTTCATTTTGATAAAAAATAATGGTTCAATTCTGGATCATCAGATCTAACAACACATAGTAAATGCTCAATAAATATTTATTAAATGAATTTACCCTACACATCAACAAAAACAAATTTTAATTCTTACAGATTTAAACCAGAGAAAATAAAGTCTTCCTTGGTCACTTTTTTGACTTTAATTATCACATAAAACTAGGTACTTTATGAGAATTATGTCAATATTTAATTGAATAAAAATGGGTTTATTCCTATTTGGTTACCATAGGATTCTTTATTGACCAGCAGCAAGCCAATCCTCTTTTTTGCTCTTTAAATCCAAAGTGCCCATAGCCAACAGCCAAAAGATCCTGAAAACCAGCAAAGTATGTTTAAAATAAGAGAAGATGGCATAAAAATATTGGGAAATATATAAAGATGCATATTAATGAACTGTGTTAAAAACAGCAATAAGACATTTCTATTGAGAAAAAAGTACCAGTCTACCATCTATTTTTACTTTACACCTCCATCTTCTAAAACAAAATAATAATCATCATATTTTCAGACTAATGAATATCTAAAAAAAAACCAATTGCTAAAAAGTTCTTTTATATATTGAGATAATCTTCCAAGATTATATTACTACATTATAATGTTTTGTGGGTTTTTGAGAATGACCTAATTATTTCAAATATAAAGACAGGGTGCCATGAACTAAATTGTGTCTCTTTTCTAAAAATTCATGTGTTGCAGTCTTAATCACCAATATCATTATTTTGAGGATAGAGCTTTCAGGAGGTAACCAGGGTTAAATGAGGTCATAAGGGTCATAATCTTAATCCAATGGGATTGGTGGATATAAAAAGAGGAAGAGACACGAGAGCTCTCTCTTTCCACCATGTGAGAGCACAGCAAGAAGGTGGCCATCTGCAAGCCAGAAAGAGAGCCTTCACCCAGAACCAAATCAGCCAGCACCTTGATCCTAAACTTCCTGGCCTCCAGAACTACAAGATAATACATTTCAGTCTAGGTATTTTGTTATGGTACCCCAAACTGATTAATAAAGCAGGTCATTTCAAGAAATGCTTATAGACAAAAATTTAATAACTGACCAAACCCAGCCTCTTCTTTGTAATCAGAATACCTTTATCAAAAATATATTATATTTTTTGCCACAATCCTATTTTCAAGCCAACATCATCTCTCTATAATTTCCTCTGTCTTAAACCACTCTTCACCACTATTCCTTTTACTCTGACATGGAAAAGCTTTTATTAATCTCTCCTAGACTCAGCATAGGCACCACTTCCTCTGAGAAGCATTCATGAGCCTCTCTTATGTATTCCCACAGCACTATTTATTTTCCTTATTAAAGCACATAGAGACCATTATACAGGCAGGGTCTATGTATGACTAAATTGCTACTGCAACTCTAGTGCCTTATCAGAGTTCCTGGCACAGAGTGAATGTTCAATAAGTATTTGTAGAATGAATTAATAAATATGATAGATGCTGTTTGTCATATTTTTTAGCTTCACTAAAAATTATTTAACTTTAATCTCAATAGCAATATATTAACTTTTAAAATGCTAGTATATTTAGTTTCTAAAAATGATTTATCTGTCTTTATTACACAGTTATTATTGATTATTAAATCTCACTTATCTAACAAGATGTTTCCAAATATAGTTTTATAAAGACCAATCCATACTAAAATGTATTTTATATTATTAAAAAATAATGTGCATAACTTAAATAATGTTTACACAGGTTTCCATAAAAATGATTACAGAACTTCTGTTTTTTAATAACCATAACAATGAGCATATTTGCATATAGCACCTTATAAGGTGTGGCAGTAAAATAATAAGGCTAATTCTTAAACATACATAGTACAATGCAGTTTAAACAAACAAATTAGTTTTGACCACTTAAAAATACACTAAATGTGCTATGGTGAGCAC
>NW_027397071.1:46975757-46977349 GCF_003265705.2 Callorhinus ursinus | reverse complement strand
AGAGGGGAGGGGGGTGGGGGGATGGGTTAGCCTGGGGTGGGTATTAAAGAGGACATTACTGCACAGAGCACTGGGTGTTATACGCTAACAATGAATCATGGAACACTACATCAAAAACTAATGATGTAATGTATGGTGATTAACATAACATAATAAAAAAATACACTAAATATCCATTCCAAAGATATTGTCATTATACAAAAAGTTTTTGGAATCCCTAATTGAGAATCATGTCTTGAGAAGCAGTTTATAAACCCCAGGAGAAAATAAGTCTCGTTACTCTATAATCATCTCTTTTTTTTTATTAAAGAGAAGGGGGGGGAGGGACAGAAAGAGACTCTTTAAGCAGGCTCCATGCCCAGCATGGAGCCTGACTCAGGGCTCAGTCTCACAGCACTGAGATCAAGACGTGAGCCAAAATCAAGAGTCAGACACTTAACCAACTGAGCCACCCAGTCGCCCCTATAATCATCTCTTTTTTAAAAGCAAACATACCATTCCTACCTTGATGATTCATATAATTTGCCTCAAGATGATTTTTGGTGGCAGTGCAGTTGAGAGCAAGAACCCTGGAGCCAGATGTTTGGGTTTGAATTCCAGCTGTTTCACTTACTAGTTGTGTAACTTTGGGCATTTAACAGATGTGTAACTTTGGGCAAGTTATTTATCCTTTTTGTACTTCAGTTTCCTCATCAACATATTGGGTAAAATAGTACCTAACTCAAGAGTTGTTGTGTTAATACAAGTAAAGTGCTAGCAATAGCACCTGGGATATAGTAAGTGCTATTTAAATATTTGCTATTATTGGTAGTAATAGTTAATTTTAGGAACCTCAAAATTATTTTGCACTTTTTCAGAGTCACTAGATTAAGTATATACTTCTGAATATGATTAAGAAAAATATAAATTTTGGTATTCTATGGTAAAATAATCTTCGACAAAGCAGGAAAAAACATCCACTGGAAAAAAGACAGTCTCTTCAATAAATGGTGCTGGGAAAATTGGACAGCTATATACAGAAGAATGAAACTCGGCCATTCTCTTACACCATACACAAAGATAAACTCAAAATGGATGAAAGACCTCAATGTGAGACAGGAATCCATCAAAATCCTAGAGAACATAGGCAGTAACCTCTTCGACATAGGCCACAGCAACTTCTTTCAAGACATGTCTCCAAAGGCAAGGGAAACAAAAGCAAAAATGAACTTTTGGGACTTCATCAAGATAAAAAGCTTCTGCACAGCAAAGGAAACAATCAACAAAACAAAGAGGCAACCCACAGAATGGGAGAAGATATTTGCAAATGACACTACAGATAAAAGGCTAATATCCAAGATCTATAAAGAACTCAAACTCAACACCCAAAAAAACAAATAATCAAGTCAAAAAATGGGCAGAAGACACGAACAGACACTTCTCTAAAGAAGACATACAAATGGCTAACAGACACATGAAAAAATGTTCATTATCATTAGCCATCAGGGAAATTCAAATCAAAACCACATTGAGATACCACCTTACACCAGTTAGAATGGCAAAAATTGACAAGGCAAGAAACAACAAATGTTGGAGAAGTTGTGGAGAAAGGG
>NW_027397071.1:46796138-46975357 GCF_003265705.2 Callorhinus ursinus | reverse complement strand
AAAAACTAATGATGTAATGTATGGTGATTAACATAACATAATAAAAAAATACACTAAATATCCATTCCAAAGATATTGTCATTATACAAAAAGTTTTTGGAATCCCTAATTGAGAATCATGTCTTGAGAAGCAGTTTATAAACCCCAGGAGAAAATAAGTCTCGTTACTCTATAATCATCTCTTTTTTTTTATTAAAGAGAAGGGGGGGGAGGGACAGAAAGAGACTCTTTAAGCAGGCTCCATGCCCAGCATGGAGCCTGACTCAGGGCTCAGTCTCACAGCACTGAGATCAAGACGTGAGCCAAAATCAAGAGTCAGACACTTAACCAACTGAGCCACCCAGTCGCCCCTATAATCATCTCTTTTTTAAAAGCAAACATACCATTCCTACCTTGATGATTCATATAATTTGCCTCAAGATGATTTTTGGTGGCAGTGCAGTTGAGAGCAAGAACCCTGGAGCCAGATGTTTGGGTTTGAATTCCAGCTGTTTCACTTACTAGTTGTGTAACTTTGGGCATTTAACAGATGTGTAACTTTGGGCAAGTTATTTATCCTTTTTGTACTTCAGTTTCCTCATCAACATATTGGGTAAAATAGTACCTAACTCAAGAGTTGTTGTGTTAATACAAGTAAAGTGCTAGCAATAGCACCTGGGATATAGTAAGTGCTATTTAAATATTTGCTATTATTGGTAGTAATAGTTAATTTTAGGAACCTCAAAATTATTTTGCACTTTTTCAGAGTCACTAGATTAAGTATATACTTCTGAATATGATTAAGAAAAATATAAATTTTGGTATTCTATGGTAAAATAATCTTCGACAAAGCAGGAAAAAACATCCACTGGAAAAAAGACAGTCTCTTCAATAAATGGTGCTGGGAAAATTGGACAGCTATATACAGAAGAATGAAACTTGGCCATTCTCTTACACCATACACAAAGATAAACTCAAAATGGATGAAAGACCTCAATGTGAGACAGGAATCCATCAAAATCCTAGAGAACATAGGCAGTAACCTCTTCGACATAGGCCACAGCAACTTCTTTCAAGACATGTCTCCAAAGGCAAGGGAAACAAAAGCAAAAATGAACTTTTGGGACTTCATCAAGATAAAAAGCTTCTGCACAGCAAAGGAAACAATCAACAAAACAAAGAGGCAACCCACAGAATGGGAGAAGATATTTGCAAATGACACTACAGATAAAAGGCTAATATCCAAGATCTATAAAGAACTCAAACTCAACACCCAAAAAAACAAATAATCAAGTCAAAAAATGGGCAGAAGACACGAACAGACACTTCTCTAAAGAAGACATACAAATGGCTAACAGACACATGAAAAAATGTTCATTATCATTAGCCATCAGGGAAATTCAAATCAAAACCACATTGAGATACCACCTTACACCAGTTAGAATGGCAAAAATTGACAAGGCAAGAAACAACAAATGTTGGAGAAGTTGTGGAGAAAGGGGAACCCTCTTACACTGTTGGTGGGAATGCAAGTTGGTACAGCGACTTTGGAAAACAGTGTGGAGGTTCCTCAAAAAGTTAAAAATAGAGCTACCCTATGACCCAGCAATTGCACTACTAGGTGTTTACCCCAAAGACACAGATGTAGTGAAAAGAAGGGCCATGTGACCCCAATGTTCATAGCAGCAATGTCCACAATAGCCAAACTGTGGAAAGAGCCAAGATGCCCTTCAACAGATAAATGGATAAAGATGATGTGGTCCATATATACAATGGAATATTACTCAGCCATCAGAAAGGATGAATACCCAACTTTTACATCAACATGGATGGGACTGGAGGAGATTATGCTAAGTGAAGTAAGTCAAACAGAGAAGGTCAATTATCATATGATTTCACTTATTTGTAGAACATTAGGAATAGCATAGAGGACATTAGGAGAAGGAAGGGAAAAATGAAGGGGGGAAATCGGAGGGGGAGACGAATGGACTCTGAGAAACAAACTGTGGGTTCTAGAGGGGAGGGGGGTGGGGGGATGGGTTAGCTCGGTGATGGGTATTAAGGAGGGCACGTACTGCATGGAGCACTGGGTGTTATACACAAACAATGAATCATGGAACACTACATCAAAAACTAACGATGTACTGTATGGTGACTAATATAATTAAAAAACAAAAAAAATTATATAGACATTGTTAAAGCAAGTATATTAAAAGCAAAATTAATTAAAAAATTGGGTACATGAGTTTGATATATCTGAAATCAATTATATATTATCTTCTGGTTTAATTTTCAGTATCTGATATGGATTCAGAGAATACCATGTCCCAAGTACATCTCTTAAAATAAAAATACGATGTTTTCATATTAAAGGAGAAAAAAATTATTTTATAACTATTTTTATTTTCCACTTTTTGAAACATGACCTTGTTGTAAAGGGATGTTAAAACTCTGGTTTATGTCAATTAAAATCCCTTGTCTAAAATCTGAGAAAAAAAAATCTTCATTAGTACTTGATAGTCACCTTTACATGATAAAGATAGAATTTTTAAAATGTTCAATAACTTACAGGATTTGTTTTATTCCAGGCAAGGCTGCTTACATTAAGACCTTTGGTTAAGTCACAGGAAAAGGACCAAAGTCGTTCCAAATTGGCTGGTATTGTTGACTGTTCTGTACCTATTTCTCTTTCTTCTTCCTCTTCCTTCTTAACCTCTTCCTCTGTCTCTTGTTCAAGTTTTTCACCTTCTAAAAAGTCTTCAGGTTCTTCAGGTTCTGGTTCTAAAATTAAATCACAAAAAGAGTTTATTGTCCTCTATACCTGCAGGAGCCCACCAAAGGCTCCAAACAGCATCTCTATGAGACACTTCAAGCACCACTGAATCTGCTGGAACATAGGGCCCAAGTGACAGGGCATTCTGAATGACTGCCTGGACCTGATATAGAATCCTCCGTTGTTCTGTGCCCCACTCAAAGCTAGCACCTTTTCAGTTCACTCGTAAATGAGCTGGAATAATACGTCCAAAGGAGGAATATGTTGCCTCCAAGGAACAAAGAAGTCTACTAGGCATTGTAACTGTTTTTGGTTCTAAGAGGGGCCAGATGAAGCAACTTATCCTTCACCTCGGTAGGTATATCTTGATATACCCCATACCACCAGACCCTTGGAAATTTCACTGAGGTGGAAAGCCCCTAAAAATTTTTATCAGATTTATTTCTCACCCTTGGGCATGCTAATGCCTTACTAATAAGTCTACTTCTTGTTCACCAGTTCCAATCAGCATAATATCATCAGTGTAATGGACCAATGTGATATTTTGTTGAAGGGAAAAGTACCTGCAGACTAAATTATGACATAAAGCTGAAGAGTTGATACAACTCCAAGGTAGGGCAGTGAAGGTGTATTGCTGGCCTGGCTAGCTGAAAGCAAGCGGTTTCCAGTGGTTTTTATCAACAGGTATTGGGGGGAAAAGGCATTTTCTGTGTCAGTAGTTACATACCAGTTACCAGGGGATGTGTTAATTTGCTCTGGCAATGAAACAACATCTGGAACAGCAACTGCAATTGGAGTCAACACTTGGTGAAGTTCACAATAATCCACCATTATTTCCCAAGATCCTGTGTTTTCTATGCAGGCAAAATGATTAGTTGAATGGGGGATATGATGGGAGTCAATACTCCTGCATCTTTCAAGTCCTTGATGGTAGCATTAATCTCTACAATCCCTCCAGAAATGTGGTATTGCTTTGGTTTACTATTTTCATAGGTAGAGGTAGGCCTAGTGACTTCTATTTAGCCATTTCCTACCATAATAGCCCTCATTCCACAGGTCGAGGGTAAACACAGGGATTCTGCCGGTTGCTAAATATTTCTATTCCAAAGTATACATTCTGAAACAGGGGAAATAACTACAGGATGGGTTCAGCGACCCACTAGACCCACTAGAAGATGGACTTGAGCTAAAATTCCACTGATTACCTGACCTTTCTAAGTCCTTATCTGGCTAATAGACCACAGTGATGTTTTGGGTCTTGTGAAGTTAGTGTCTGTTCAAAGCTAGTGTCCAGTAATCCTTGAAATTTCTGATTGTTTCCTTTCCCCCAATGCATATCACCCTGATAAAAGACTATAGGTCCCTCTGGGGAAAGCTGAGAGAAATATTAACAGTATATATTTTCAACAGTATAGTGGGATATCTCCCCTTTATTCAAGGAATTCTGGGTCTGAAAACTGACTCAATTACAGAAATTGCTTAAAGGGCTATGATTTTGCTTTGGTATTTCAAGTTATACTTCTGCTCACTTGACTCTTCTGTTTATATAGATCATATAATATTTAGGAGGAGACCGCCTTTTATGGGCTGAACTGTGTCTCCCTAAAATTCATATATTGAAGCCCTAATCCCCAGTACCTTAGAATGTAATGGAGACAAAGGCTTTAAAGAAGTGATGAAGTTAAAACAAGGTCATTACTTTGGGTCCTAATCAAATATGACTGCTATCTTTATAAGAAAAGGAATTTTAGACATATCAAGAGACACAAGGGATGCACAAACACAGAGAAAAAACCATGTAAAAGAGACCAAGAGGATAGCCATCTGCAAGCCAAGAAGAGAGGCCTCAGAGGAAACCAACTCTGTTCACACCTCAGTTGTGGGCTTCCAGCCTCCAGAATTATGAGAAAGTAAATTTCTGTTGTTTAAGCCACCCAGTTTGTGGTATTTTGTTATGGCAGCCCTATTAAACCAATACAGCACCTACCTATTTCTCTTCTAGGGACACGATGATCAACTAGCCAATACCATGGGTTTCTGTGAGTCAGACTATTCTGATTTCTGCTAAATCCACCCTAACATCTGATAAATCCACCCTAACATTCCAATCTCCCTAAGCCTTTGGATACCTTTCTCTATAGTGTCCCAAAGTAGTTTTGACATTTCAACTTCATTTAGTGGAAACCACATTTTGGTCTAATATTAGCAAACAAGGAAGGAAGGAAGGAAAGAGAGAGAGAGAGAGAAAGAAATAAAGAGAAAGGAAGGAAGGGAGGGAGGGAGGGAGGAAAGAAAGGAAGAAAAGGAAGAAAAGGGAGAAAAGGAAGGAAGGAAGGAAGGAAGGAAGGAAGGAAGGAAGGAAGGAAGGGCCAAACTGAACTAATTAGAGCCATTTCTAATCCCCTGAGCTACAACACTGAGTCCAGAATCTCTGCTTAGTGGACCCATATCAGTAAATTTGGCCTGATGTAACTTTATATTCCTTCCATTATTACCCTACACCCTTAATATCTATTCCCACATTATAATCCCTATTCCCAGGTTTCTGCCTGTATAAATTGGAAAAATCAGCAGTCAGTTCTCCAAGAAGTCATAACAACTCAAAAATGTATATAGACCTAACAAAATACATGAAACAAAAAACAATAGATCTGAAAAGAGAAATAAACAAATCCACAATTATAGTTCAGATTTCAACACTCCTATCTTAATAACTGATAGAACAGGTAGGCAGAAAATCAGTAAGTATACAGATAAACTGAAAATCACTATTAACCATCTTGACCTAATGACATTTATAGAACATTACATCCCAAAACACCAGAATACATATTCTTCCCAAGTGTCATAGCAAATTCTTTAAGATAGACCATATTATGGATCATAAACAAACAAAAAAACCTTAACAAATCTAAAAGAATAGAAATCAAAGTATATTCCCAGACCATAATGGAATTAAATAAGAAATTAATAACAGAACTATAGCTAGAAAATCCCAAAATATGTGGATATTAAGCACCACATTTATAAATAACACATGGGTCAAAGAAGACGTCTCAAAAGAAATTTTAAAAATATTTAATGAAATGAAAATACAACATATCAAAGTATTATAAGAGTCAGCTAAAGCAGTGCTTAGAAGGCATATTTTAGGAAAGAAGAAAATTAAATATATATTTTACATGTGATCCACCTATTTACTCCTAGGTATTGACCCAAAAGAGAGGAAAGCAAATGTCCAAGCAAAGACTTGTATACAAATATTCATGCCAACCTTATTTGTAATGGTCCCAAACTGGAAATAAATATTAATCAACAGGTGAAAGAATAAACACAGTGCATGATATTCATACAATGGAATAACCATCAGTAATAAAAAGAAATGAACTACTGATACATACTACATTAGTGAACCTGAAAAGAATTTTGCTGAGTGAAAAGAAGCCAGATAAATAAGAGTGCATAATGTATGATTACATTTATATAAAATTCTAGGAAATACAAACTAATCTATATAGGGATATAAAGCAAATCAGTGGTTTCTTAAGGATGAGGGAGGGGCAAGGAGGAACAGGAAGGAAGGATTCTAAAGGACATGAAGAAAAATTTGAGGGTGATGAATACATTCATTACCATTATACATCATTTTATATATCAACAATTGTGGTGGTATGTTAAAGTTTATTAAATTGTATACTTTAAATATGTGCCATTTATTGTATGTCACTTACACCTCAATAGCTGTTAAGAAATAACAGTGGTATGGCAAAAAAAAAAAAAAAAGAAATAACAGTGGTATATCACTCTTTAAATGAACCCAAGATAATATAAATACTGCAGCACTTTTTAATTGTGAGAAAATTCACTGATATGCATAGATTTTAGCTGTATAGTTTAATGAATTTTGATAAATAGACACACCAATGTAACCAACACACCAGTCAAGATAGAGAACATATCCATCAACCAAAAAAGTTTCCTCATGCTACTTTTCAGTTAAGGTCAACCCACCACAGCCAAGCACTGGTTTGATTTCTATCACCTCAGATTAGTCTTGTTTGTGATAACATATCACATAAATGGGTTTGTTGGTATGTATTCTTTTGTGTCTGGCTTCTTTCACACAAAAATGTTTTTGAGGTCCATCAAGGTGTATGTAAGTATTTCATTTTTATTGCTGAATTATGCTCCATCATTTGTTTATGCATTGACCTGTTGATGGATATCTGGGCTGTTTCCCAGTTTGGGGCTATTATGAATAAATTACTATGAGCATTCTTACATAAGCGTTTTTTGCAGACATATGTTTTCTTTTCTTGGGTGAATACCCAGGGACAGGATTATTGGATAATTGGGTGGATCTATACTTATCATTTTAAGAAACTTCCCAGCAGACTTCCAACATGGTTGCACAATTTTATACTCCCACAACAATATATAAAAAAACCCAGTTACTCCATATTCTTGCTTGGTGTTGTCAGTCTTTTTAATTTTAGCCATCCCAACTAGTGTATAGTGGCATTTTGTTATGGTTTCAACTTGTATTTCCTTGACAACAAATTATGTTTAGTACCTTTTAAGGTATCTATTTATCATTCATGTATATTTTTAGTGAAATTTCTGTTCAAATCTTTTGCCTACTTTTTATTAGACTGTCTATGTTTTTTATAGGTTGTATGTGTCTTTTACATATTCCTAATTTATGTCTTTGGACAGACGTATATTGTAAACACATTCTTCTAGACTGTTATTGCATTTTTTCCCCTTAACAGTGTTATTCAAAGAGCAGACATTTTAACTACCGTGAAAGCCTTATCAATTTTTTTCTTTCATGTCTTGGGATTTTTATGTATTAAATAATCTTTTCTTATGCTAAGATCACAAACATTTTCTCTTTTGTCTTCTTCTAGAACTTTTTAGTTTTAATTTTTATATTTAAATCTATAGCCCATTCTGAGTTAATTTATATGTATGATATGACATGGGGGTTGAGGTTCATTTTTTCCTCCCTCATATGGATGTCCAATTGTTTCAGCACCATTTATGAAAAGATCAGTCTTTTTAAATTAATTCACCTTGGCATATTTGTCAAAAATCAAGTGACTATATAGGTCTGTGTTTATTTCTGGACTCACACACTACTCTATCCCAGCCATCTGTATGTCTGCCCTTTGACAAATACCACATTTCCTACATTACTGTAGCTTTATAGCAAACTGCTTGTGATCAGATAGGGTAAGTCCTTCGATTTTATTCTTCTGTTTCAAAATTGAATTTGTTATTCTAGTTCATTTTCTTTGCCATATAAAATTTGTGATTTTGACAATTTAATTATCTTTAAAAATATTTTAAATAGTAAGAAATGTCTCTTACTTTCACTCACATTTTCCAATTCTAGCACTCCATTAGTTTGTGTAGATCCTAATTTCTGTTATTTTTTTATCAGTCTGAAGGACTTCCTTTAACATTTCTTGCAATGCTTGTCTGCTGGCAATGAATTCTCTAAGCTTTTGTTTGTCAGAACATGCTTTTATTTCACCTCGATTTCTGGATATTTTCTCTAGGTGTAGAATATTTTAGCACAGTAAAAATGTCATTGAATTGTCTTCTGGCTTCTGATGAGAAATAAGGTCATTATTAGCTTTATTCCCCAAATGTCATGTATTTTCTCTGGCAACTTTTAAGATTTTTTGACATATTAGTTATGATGTGCCTCAATGTGGTTTTCATTGTGTTTATCTTGTTTAGGTTTCATTGAGCTTCTAATAATTGGTTTAAGATTTTTTTCAAGTATGGAAAATTTTCAGCTACCCTTCCTTCAAATATTTTTCTGCTTCTCCTCCTCTCTTTTCCACTACTACAATCCCAATTTCATGTATGTTAAGTCATATGACCTTGTAACACAGGTCACTGAGGCTCTTTTCTCTTTTCTTTTTTTCAAGCCTTATTTCTCTCCGTACTTCAATTTGGAATGTTCCTATTGCTTTGTCTTTAAGCTCACTGATACTGATCTTCTGCAGTTTTTAGTATTCTGATAAGACCATCCAGGGAACTTTTCATTTCAAGTATTATATTTTTCAATTCTAGAAGTTCCATTTGGTTCTGGATGTAGTTTTCATTGTTTTACTGATTATATTCTTATTTCCCTTTAAATCCTTAAGTATGTGTTAATAGCTTTTTCTTTAACAGACTTTTTTTGAGGAGTTTTAGGTTCACAGAAAAAATTGAACTTAGAGAAATTTCCTCTACAATCAAACCCAGATATATGCACAGCCTCCCTCAAAATCATTGTCCTGCACCAGTGATACATTTGTTATAATCAGTGAACCCACAATGACAAATCATTATCACCCAAACTCTATAGTTTACATTAGGGTTCACTCCTGCTGTGCACATTCTAAGCATTTGTACAAATGTACAATGACATGTACTCACCATTATAGTATCATAGAAAGTAGTTTCACTGCTCTAAAGATCTTATGTGCTCTGCCCATTCATTCCTCCCAGCCCTCAATTCCCCGGCAACCAATGATCTTTTTACTGTCTCCATATTTTTGTCTTTTCCAGAATGTCATACATTTGGAACCATACCATATAATTGCCTTCTTAGACTGGTTTCTTTCATTTAGTAATATGCATTTAAGTTTTCTCCACATCCATTCATGGCTTGAAAATTTATTTCTTTTTTGTGCTGAATAATATTGCATTGTCCGGATATGCAATGATTTATTTATCCATTCACCTACTGAAGGAGATCTTGGTTACTTCCACATTTTGGCAATTATCAATAAAACTGCTGTAACCATTTGTGTGCAGGTTTTTGTGAGTATATAAGTACTCAACCACATTGGGTAAATACTAAGGAGTGTGATTATTGACCATATGGTAACAGTATGTTTAGTTTTGTAAGAAACTGCCAAATTGTCTTCCAAAGTGGCTAAACCATTCATTGTGCAACCCCACAAGCATTGAATGAGAGTTCTTGTTCCATATCTTTGCCAGTATTGGTTGTGTCAGTGTTTTGGATTTTCATCATTCTAATAGGTGTGTAGTGGTATCTCATTGTTGTTTTAGTTTACAATTCCCTAATGAGATATGACGTTGAGCATCTTTTTATATGCTCATTTGCCATGTATATATTTTTCTGGGGGGGGAAGTGTCTGTTAAGGTCTTTTGCCCATTTTTTGATCATGTTGTTTTTTATTATTGAGTTTTAAGAAATATTTGTATGTTTTGGATGAGTCCTTTAATAGATATATCTTTTGTAAATATTTTCTCCAGTCTGTGACTTAACTTCTCATTCTCCTAACAATGCCTTTTACGGAGGAGAAGTTTATCATGCCTTTGGTGTTAAATCTCCAAAGTCATTGCCATACTCTAAGATCATTTAGATTTTCTCCTATGTTGACTTCTAGGAGTTCTGTAGTTTTGCATCTTACATTGAAGTCTATGACCTATTTTGGGTTAATTTTTGTGAATAATATAAGGTCCGTGTCTGGATTCTTTATTTTGCATGTAAATGACCAGTTGCTTCAGTACCATTGGTTGAAAAGACTACCTTTTCTCCATTGTATTGCCTTTCCTCTTTTGCCAAAGATCAGTTGACTATAATTATGTGGATCTATTTGGGGGCTCTCTATTCTGTTCTGCTGATCTATGTGTTTATTCTTTTGCAGGTACCACACTGCCTTGACTACTATAGCTTTATAAGTCTTGAAGTCAGATAGTGTGGGTCCTCCAGCTTTGTTCTTCTCCTTCAATATTGTGTTGGCCATCCTGGGTATCCTGGACAAAATTCAACACCCATTTATCTTTGAAAATGGTTAGAAAACTAGAAAGAGAGGGAAATTTCCTCAAACCAACAAAAGGTATCTACAAAAAATTATACCTAACATCATATTTAATGACAAAATATTAAATACTTTTTCTTAAGTTTAGGAATAAGACAAAGATATTTGTAATCTTGGGGCAGGCAAAGATATCTTAGAGAAGACATGGAAAACATTAACTACAAAAGAAAAAACTGAGATACAACTTCATTAAAATTAAAAACTTCTGCTATCAAAAGAAAAATATATTGGTAAGTCACTGACTTAGACTTAATAGTTGTAATACATGTATCTTTCAAAGAGCTTGTTCCAGAATATATAAAAATAAGCTCCTATAACTTGATTTTAAAAAAGAAAAGATAATTCAATAAAATGGCAAAGGACTTGACCAAACATTACATAAAAGAAGAAATGTAAGTGGCCAAAAAAAGCACATGAATAAGTATTCAACATGATTAGTCTTTAGGACAACATTAAAAGGACTGCCACATCAGCTGTTATCAAGAATGTAGAGCAACTGGTAATCTTGTACATTGCTTGTGGCAGTGTAAGATGGGACAAGTACTTTGGAAAGGTATTTTGCAATTCTAAAAAAATTAAACATGCATCTTTCCAATGACCCAAGATTCCACTTCTAGGTATTTTCCCAAGAGAAATTAAAACATATGCCCACAAAAAGACACAAAAATGACCATAGCAGCTTTATCATAAAAACCCCAAACTGGAAACAGTCCAGGTGTCCATCAACAGGTGGAATGAATATTCAAATAATTATGATATATTCATAAAATGGAACAGTACTCAGGGGAAAAAATGAACCACTTATCACACATCAGCCTTGATGAATCTCAAAAACACTATGTTGAGTGAAAGAAGCCAGACAGAAAAGAATAAAAGTGGCCCTGGAACAACACAAGTTTGAACTGCGTGGGTCCACTTATATGTAGGATTTTTTTTAAAGAGTTAACAGCAAAAGCCACAGGCATTTATTTACAACTGTCCACCCCACTCTCTAAAGATGGAATGGAAGGCAACTGGCACAGAGGCAGCACTTGCTACATGAGTGCCTGGGGAGCATACTGAGGGAAGGTCTGCAGGTTGCCATAAGTGAGGATAGGATGGCCAGGTGGTGCATCAAGGGCTAGCAAGCAGAAAGTTGAGCTAAAGCAGAAGAATACACTTAGAGGGCAGTGATGGCATTGTGCAAGGAGCCCCATGTCCCCCAGAGTCCTCCAACCACTGGCCTCCAGAGTTGCTTCAGGGGAGCCATGGACCTTGGTCCTGTTGCCGGCCTAGTGCAGATTCTGGTGGCTGTGTCTGTAATCTGCAACCAGCACAAGCTTCAGGTCAGAATTAAACAAAAGCCTTATCTGAATTACCAGAAACCCCAGCATTATGAAATCTATTTGGGAACTGGCTGCCCTGTAACTGGAGGGATGTTGGATTTCTTTGAGTTCCTTTATCTCTCTTCTTGTGGAATCAGAATTGAAGAGTGCCCATGGGGTACTCTCATCGAAAGTTCAATTATTTATGTGCCGGCAAATTTAAATATGTATGACTGGTTACCTCCCGATATCCTGCTATATTCAAAGAAAGTCTGTATTCACCTTTGTGCAAAAAGAGAAAAAGAATAACGGTAGTAAACGTGGGGCAACAGTCCAAGGGCCAGGGGGATAGGAAAAGTCAACATCACCTCAAATGGAAAATGTGGGGACTCATCCACAAGTGTCTTTTGGGGCAGGAATGAACCTATACATTCTGCATGGTGAGGTAACCTTGCTGACCTTGGCATGGTGACTGTCTGAGAATTGCACTGCCTGGGAGAAGCTGGATTGGTGCCCATGGATATCATCTTTTACCAATTCATAAATGATATTTTTAAATGAAGAACTTGCTCCAATGTCTATATTAATGAACTCTTTAGGTAGGGGGAAAGGAGCTTCCCTAGATTTTAAATTTGTAATAAAGGCATTTTAAAAAGAAAAAAAAAAGAGAGAGAGAGAGAAGTGTACTCCTGTTTGGCTGCAGCTGAAATGGCCACCTCAGGTGGTACACCTGGTATACAATTCCAGGCAGTGGTAAAGCTCTATTTTGCCTCTAGACTGCTTTTACCACCCATAGGCCCACCCAGCAGCTGCTGTTGTTGAGCTGAGGCCACCAGACTGCCGAAGTTTGTCATTCTGGGACCAGCCCTTCCTGCTGCCCCTGGCCCAGGCTCGAGTATATACAAAACTGTAAATGTATTTTCTTTTCCTTATGATTTTCTTAATAACATTTTCTTTTCTATAGGTTGCTTTATTGTAAGAATATAGTACATAATACATATAACCTACAAAATTTGTGTTAACTGACTGTTTATGCTCTTGGTAAGGCTTCTGGTCAATAGTAGGCTGTTAGTAGATAAGTTTTGGGGGAATCAAAAGTTATACTTGGAGTTTCAACTGTGCCAGGGTCATCATCCCTAAGCCCTGCCTTGTTCAGGGATCAAAGGTACTTACTATATGAGCCCACTTACATGATATACCAAAACAATTAATCTATGATGAGAAACATCAGATTAAATGCCCGTTTATGGGGAGTAAGATTTAACTGGAAAATAGCACAAGGAAAATCTTAGGGTTTGTAATTTATTCTAGGCAGTGGGAAGTTACTGAAGGTTTTTTAACAGTTAAGTGCCACCATGTTCAAAGCCATGTATAGGATACATCAGCACACCAGGAGAGTAGAGTGGAAAGAGAATTGGAATGAGATCAAAAGAACTTGTTTGAATGCCTAGCTTTGTCATGGACTAAACTTGGAAAGTTTCTATGTGCTTCCTCTTCATTCAAAAATTGAAAGGTTGAGTTAATCTCTAAAATCTTTCAAAATATTCTGTGAACATATGAGATGGTATTTGTAGCAATAAGAACAGGAAGAATGCCCTTGCAATAAAATTAAAGAAAGGTCATAAGCACCAGAACCTGGAAGGTGTCAATGGCAATGGAGAGGGGCTTTAAATATGAGAAAATAATTCAATGCAGGGGCAAGAGAGAGAAAACAGTCACAGAAGCTTCTGAAGATTTTAATTTAAGGAACTACCTCTTTTTGTGGGCTCTAAAGTTTGAACTCTAGTGTTACTTGGATGTTTAATGCTAAAAGCTGTATAAATGTGTCTTGATAAGTGATAACCCAGTCTAGAGGTTACCTTTAGAAATAACAACTCCATTTAATTCTTTTAATTATTTGAGCTTATCAAAATGTGATTTTTTTAAAAGATTTATTTATTTGTCAGAGAGAGAGAGACAGTGCTTGAGTACAAGCAGAGGGAGAAGCAGGCAGAGGGAGAAGCAGGCTTCCTGCTGAACAAAGAGCCCAAAGTGGGACTTGATCCCAGGACCCAGGGATCATGAGCTGAAGACAGACACTTAACTGCCTGAGCCACCTGGACATTCCCAAATGTGATTTTTAAAAATACCTTTTAAAATAGGAAGCTGACGATAAGCTGCAAGTTTTGGCTGAAATAAATTTTCCATTAGAACTCGTTCCATAAAAAATAAATCCTGACGAAACTTGTCAGATTTCATTATTGACTCTGAGTGATCTTCTTCATCATCATAGATTTTAGTGAGAATTACATTTTCTATATCCATTAAAGAACTAGCTTCACTATCTGTAAAATACAAACATGATGCAATGATAAAATAATTTAAATAGTATTAGATGATTCATGTATTCTAAGTATTATAAAAATCACATTTTTCAGTATTATTTGTTCTCTTCCAATATTCAACAACTTCAATGACACTTATTGAATATCTTTTATGTACCAAGCACAAGGAAGATTTACATATATTATCTCATTTTGGAATTCTTAACCATTCAAAAATGTACTGTTTATCAGAAGATAAGCAATGATAACCTCATTATCAAGCAATGATATAGGTAATTTATATCTCTGTACATTGTTATTCAAATTGAAATAAGATTATTAGTCTTCAGATAGAGGTCTGATTTGATTATTGTTTTTTAGGATTGCTACACCACTGTGTTAATTTTTTTCTGATGCTAAAATAAGCTACCAAAAACTTAAGTGGATTAAAACCATGCACATTTATTATTTTGGAGTTTAGTAGGTTAGAGGTCTGACCCAGGTCTCACTGGGCTAAAACCAAAAAGTTAATTAGGATTATGTTCTTTCTACAGGCTCTAGAGAATTCATTTCCTTATTTTTTTCAACTTCTGGGGGCCACCCACACCCTTCTTGAAAGGCAACATCATCACATCTCTCCAACCTTCTTCTGTTATTACATCTCTTTATGACCACAGCTCAGAAAGGTCTCTACTTTTAAGTACCCATATGTTTAGACTGGGTTCTCCCATTCTACTAACAGAAACTACAACAAAGGCTCTTGGCCACATTTTCCCCTCATTCTTTCTGCCTCCCGACCAACCTAGGTGCTTCTCTGTGTAGCCCACAGCATACAACGTCTCCTCCTCTTGAGATCTGTGAGTATAACAAGCTATCTTTTCAATGGCAGTAGTGTCCTAATCTGTTGACCTGGCCATATGCCTAAATAATAATAAAATCCACATTAAAAAAAATCATCTACAAGAAACCCAATTTAAATGTAAAGACACAGATAGATTAAAGGTAAAGAGATAGAACAATATATACTGTTAACACTAATCAAAAGAAGACGAAGTAGCTATATTTAATTTCAGACAAAGTAGACTTCAGAGCAAGGAAAATTATCAGAAATAAAGAGGAGAATTGCAGAATAATAAAGAAGTCAATTCTCCAAGAAGACATAGCAATCCTAATCATTTATACAGTGGAAAACAAGACTACAAAATATTTAAGGCAAAAACTGATAGAACTGCAAGGAGAATTAGACACATCCACTGTTATAATTGGAGACTAACACTATTTTTGTTTTAACTTTATTTTTTAAGATCTTATTTATTTAAGAGAGAGAGAGTATGAGCAGGGTGAAGGGCAGAGGGAGAGGAGAAGCAAGACTCCCTCCTGAGCAGGGACCCCCCCCCCCCCCCAATGTGGGACTTGATCCTAGGACTCCGGGATCATGACCCGAGCTGAAGGCAAACGCTCAACTGATTGAGCCACCCAGGCATCCCAAACACTATTTTAATAGAATACATATTTTTCTCAAGCTCACTTGGAATGCTCGCCAAGCTAGACCACATTCTGGGCCACAAAGCACATTTCAACATGCTTAAAAGAATAGAAATCATACAAAATATGCTCTCAGACCACAGTGGAATTAAACTAGAATTCAACAAAAGGATAGCTGGATAATCCCAAAATATTTGGAAATTTAAAAAAAAAAATAGGTCATTGTTTGTTATATGCAAACAAATCATGGAACACTACATCAAAAACTAATGATGTAATGTATGGTGATTAACATAACATAATAATAAAAAAATAAATAAAATAAAATAAAATATAGAATATCATTCTGCTTTCAAAAAAATAGGTCAAAGAAGAAGTCTCAAATGAAATTTTAAAATATTTAAACTAAATTAAAATAAAAATATAACTTATCAAAATGCGTGAGATGCAGCAAAAAGAATGCTTAGGGGGAAATTTACAGCATTGAATGCATATATTAGAAAAGAAGAACGATCTAAAAATTAGTAATCTAAGCTTCCATCTCAGGGCACTAGTAAGAAGAGCAACATAAGCCTAAAGCTAGCAGGAAACAAATATATATATATAAATTAAAGCATAAATCAGTGAAATTGAAAACAGGAAATCATCAGAAACAAGGAAATTAAAAGTTGTTTCTTTGAAAAGATCAATAAAATTCACAATCATCAGCCACGTTACCCAAGAAAAAAAATAGAACATATAAATTGCCAGTATGATCAATAATAGAGGTGTCATCACTACTGACCCCATAGACCAAAGGAATAATAAGGAAAAACTGTGCATAACTCTATGCCCACAGATTTGATTACTTAGGTGAAATGGAACAATTCCTTGAAAGAAATAAACTGCCTAAACTCACACAAAGTGAAATAGATCATCTGAATAGGCCTATCTCTATTAAAGAAATTGAATCAATAATTAGTAAATTTCCAAAATCGAAAATAGGCCCAGATGGTTTTACTGGTGAATTATATCAAACATTTAAGACATGTTTATACAATCCATTTCAGAAAATAAGTAGGGGGAACACTTCCCAATTCATTTTGTTAGGCTGGCATTACTCTAACACCAAAACAAGATGAAGACATTACAAAAAAGGAGAATTACAGAACAATATTGCTTATGAAAACAACACAAAAATCCTCAACAAAATACTAGCAAATCAAATCTAAGAGTGGATAAGAAGAATTATATACTCCAACAAAGTAGGGTTGGTTCCAGGTATACAAAGTTAGTGCAACACACAAAAATCAATTAACGTAACCCATCCCATCAATAGGCTAAAGAAGGAAAATCACATTAGATTCAAAAAACTCTTTAGACAAAATCTAACACCCATTATGATAAAAAGTCCCAGGAAACTGGAACACCTGGATGACCGAGTTGATTAGGCATCTGATTCCATTTGGGCTCTGGTCGTGATCTCAGGGTCATCATCTCAAGGTCCCCAGATTGAGCCCCGAGTAAGGCTCTGTGCTCAATAGGGTGTCTGCCTCTCTCCTTCTCCCTCTGCCTCTCCCCCTACTCACATGCATGCTCTCCCTCTCTCTCTCTCTCTCTAAAATAAATAAATCAAGCTTAAAAAAAAACTCCCAGGAAACTAAGAATAGAAGTGAATTTCCTCAACTTGATTTTTAAAAAATCTATGAAAAACCTACAACGAACATATTTAATGGTGAAAACCTGAAAATTTCCCCACTAAGTTAAGGAACAAGGTTAGGATGTCCCCTCTCACCACCTTTATTCAACATCATACTAGATGTCCTAGCTAATATAATAATTCAAGGAAAAGAAATAAAAGTTATACAAATTGGAAGGAAAAAAACTTTCTAGATGACATAGTTGTTTATGTAGAAAATCCCAAAAAAAATTGTCAAAAAAATAAAATTCTCCAACTAATAAGCAATTATAGCAAGGTCACAGTATAAAGATTAATATACAAAAGTCAATGGCTTTCCTCTAATGAATAATTAGAAATTGAAATAAAAATCATACTACTATTCATATTAGCACTAAAAGTTAAATGCTTAAGGTATAAATCTAACAAAACATGTACAAGATCTACATAAGGAAACTACAATACTCTTATGAAAGAAATCAAAGAAGACCCAAACAAATAAATTTTCATGGATAGGAAGTCTCCATATTGTTAAGAAGCCGATGCTTTCCAATTTGATCTATAGATTCAATGCAATCCCAATCAAAATCCCACCAAGTTATTTTATGGATGTTGACAGACTGATTCTCAAGTTTATGTGGAGAGTCAAAAGACCAAGAATAGCTGACACAATACTGAAGAAGAACAAAGATTGACACTACCCAATTTTAAGAATTACTATAAAGCTCCAGTTAACAAAGACAATGTGATATTGGTGAAAGAATGGACAAATTGATCAGTGGAACAGAATAGAGAGCTCAGAAATAGACCCACACAAATATAGTCAACTGATATTTGACAAAGGAGCAAGAAAATTCAAGGAAGTCTTTTCAACAAATGAACTGGACATCCATATGTCAAAAAAATGTAGACATAGAATTTATGACTTTCACAAAAATTAACTGAAATGAACCTTAGACCTAAATATAAAATGCAAAACTATAAATTTTTGTAAGATAACATAGGAGAAAATCTAGGTAGCCTTGGTTTGGTGATAAATTTTTGGATACAATACCAAAAACACAATCTGAAAGAGAAAAAAATGTTAAGTTGGACTTTATTAAAATTGAAAATTTCTAGTTTGTGAAGGATTGTTAAGAAAATGAAAAGACAAGTCCCAAACTGGGAGAAAATTTTGCAAAATATTTATCTGAAAAAGGACTTACTTTATAATTCAAAAAACTAAACAATAAGAAAATAGTTCTGGTCTCCCCTATCCCCTTAATTGGCTATAATACTAAAAAAAAAGTATATTTTTATTTAGAATTACAGTTCTTGAATATGGTTTTATTATCCATTTTGCTTTTAAAAACACACCCATATACACAAGAAATAAAAAATCCACAAATTGAGACAATTTTCTTTTAGGACCTTCCACTTAACACTTTTTCTGTGTGTCAATGGCCTTAATAGAGGTGGAGTACGTATATCCAATTTTGAAGTCCCAATATAATTTTCAGTCTAAGATTGATGTTTTTCCTAGCAATTTTTGGTAGGAAAAATTTAAGCTTCTAAAAGCAAAACTGCTATATGGACATTAACATTTAAGCAAAAAAAATGTTTCTTTAATAATAACTAATAATTCATTCTTTCCCTTCATTGTTCTCCGAGAAAATAAACTGGTGTTCATTATAAACAACTTTAAGGAAAACATGGCTATAGTGTACATGACTGTAAATATAATTTTTAAGAACTAAAGAATATAGGTAACATATTTAAAGTTTCATTTTTTTGAAATATTAAACTTAAGATCCAATGATAGACCAAAATATTAGGTGGCAAGTCCTGTTGATCCAGAGTCTCTGAAGGAAATGTAGTCAGTTATAAATAAGGTAATTATTTTCTAAAAATTATCAATTCTCTTTAAACTTGATTTTTCAAAAATATTTCCTGATTTACTATTTTTAAATATTACATTTGTCTTTGAGTAAAAATGGGTGAGAATAGAAATATTTTAATTTATTTTATGACAATTTGCCAAAACTTTACCAAAACTTGCCAGGGCATAGTTATTCTGAAATTAGAACTACCCTTATATGTAGTGATATCATTTTATAAGAAAAATGACTCAGAAGTTCAGAATAGGGAGAGTAAAACTGTATAACTGTATAACCACAAAACAATCAGAAATGGAACTTAATAAATTTCTTATAACTGGACTTTTTAAAAATTCTTCCATATTACTAAGTATATTTGGAAAGCTAAAATTTTTTGTTGACTTTAATTAAAGCATTTAATCTCAAAACTTAGAATACTAAAAGATAAAGCTGTAATGCAGCATTTCTCAACCTTGGTAGTATTACATTTTGGCCAGGCAGTTTCTAGTTTCTTGTTGTGGGGGCTGTTCTGTGTACCAAAGGATTTTTAGTAGTATCCTTGGCATTGACCCAAAAGATGTCCTCATAGTCATGAGAACCAAAAATGTCTCCAGATATTGCCAAATGTCCCCGGAGGGAGGTAAAATCATCCCTAATTAAAAGCCATGGTTGTTAATTTATCTCCATTTTAAGTTGTCACAAAGTTAGCATACATTCTTTTTCTTAGAAATTGTACAGTCTACAGAAAGAAAAAGAGAGAGAAAATTATGGAACCCCCACATTCCCATATATATGAAAGAGAACTTAAGAGCAAGTAAAAAAGCAACAAAGGAAGATAGAATCTTTGAAACTCTTGACAGGTATCCAAGGAAAATTAAATTTTTTAGTTCAGAGTCCAAGATGATGTGAAAGAGTAACAATGCTATTTCTGAGTAAAAGTTGTAGTTTTATGTTCCACCAGAAAGTAAGTATTGTAACTGCTAAGAAAGAATTTATTTACAATGGTATGTGAAAACATCATTTTAAAAAAACTGAAAGAGTGCTTGCTTAGGCAGCAATATAGTAATACTGGAATGGTACAGAAAAGATTAGCACAGCTCCTGTGCAAGGATGACATGTAAAGTCGTGAAACATTCCGTTTAAAAAGAAAACTGAAATAAATGAAATCTTACTTTTGTCTATAGTACTCCCTGGTACTCTTTGCTCTCGATCTTTAGAAGGTACAATTGTTTTACTACTTGATTCAAGCATAGATTGTTTTGCTGGTAAACATGAAAGCTCCATAGCATTATAAGAATCATACAAATCCCAAGTACTGGACATTACACCTAAATAAAGAGACAGAAAGGTAAAAATTATTTTGAATCAAATTCTAATAGTTTAGCTTATATATAACTAGTTACAACAAAATCTAAGGTAAGAACATCTGCTTAAGAAAAGAATACTATTTTTTTACAATGGCAAGAAGTAAAGATGAAAAAGAAATAAATCATGAGGACAGGTTGAGATCCTTAGCTATCACACTTTTTGCATCTATGTATACATTAGTGTTTTAATGATAACTCCAAATTATCTCACCATCCTTTCTGATCCCCACACCTGTCTTCCCTCTATCCCAACCTGATGGTGCATAATCTCATCCGTCTGTCAGCATAGGTCTTGCTTGATATGGACCTGGACAACCGTGTCACAATAAATATTTAATGTTCTTTTACTTATGGTTAACATGTTTATATTCTATGGAACTTTTAATTTATAATCATCTAATTCCATTTTTATCACAAAAAATCTCCTATATATTTATGTGGAAAGATTATACTTGTTGGGAAATTGGTAGACTCTGTTCTCAAGAAACTTGTAGAGTAATATGGTTATTATCTTCCCTTTTAAAAATTTTTGTTTACATTGGCTATGATTTTTTTCTAATGAGTAAATATAGGAATGATCTCCAAACAAAAATTGGAAATGTTATTTATCTCGAAATTAAAAAAAGTTCCAACCATTTTCATTATTGATATAACAATGAAAGGTTCATGTAGCCATTATTTTATCAGTGACCATTTAATAAAATATTCCTATGTGCTAAATTTGCAAAAGTTTAAAGTACAGTGAATAATTCTTTTCTCTGAAAATGAAAACAAGACCTAGATATAATAAATGCAACTACTTCATTATTGTAACCTTTATTTTCACCAAATAAAATGAAGGAGCTCTGGATTTCACAATGTTTTCAGTTAGTAAGAATGTTAACTCACATTTCATAATAACATTTCTACTTTATTGAACTTATCTTAATAATCTAACAAAGTTATACACAGAATGCCTCATCTATTTTGCTGATTTGAAAAGGGTACAATTTCCATGTTCATAAAGTAAAAGAACATAAAAAAATATGTCTTTGAATATTGAATTACCTAACCTTCTTTTTCTTCCTTTAACTGAAAGTTTAGTAATTTGAGTATATAGAGATATATCGCTACATCGTCAGCAACAATTGCTACATAAATAAAGGTATGTGTTATAAATGAACAATATAAAATGTTAGGGTGATTTAAAGTTGTTTCTTGTTTGAAGATAAATAACATTGGTAATTTTTTTTAAGATTTTATTTATTTATTTGACAGAGAGAGACACAGCGAGAGAGGGAACACAAGCAGGGGGAGTGGGAGAGGGAGAAGCAGGCTCCTTGCGGAGCGGGGAGCCTGATGCAAGGCTTGATCCCAGGATGCTGGGATCATGACCTGAGCCAAAGCAGACGCTTAACGACTGAGCCACCCAGGCGCCCCAACATTGGTAATTTTAGTTTGGGTACCATCATGACATTTATATATTTGAATAAATTAACCTAAGAAATAAAAAATCTCAAACCATATGACGTAATACAATGTACAAAATGAAACAATAAATAATAGTGATTGTTTTTTGTTCCTTTTGGGGGGGGTGGAGTTTTTTTAAGTTTTTATTTAAATTCCAGTTAGTTAACATACCGTGTAATATTAGCTTCAAGTGTACAATAATTCAACACTTCCATACAATACCTGGTGCTCATCACAAAAAGTGCATTCCTTAATCCCCATCACCTATTTAACCCATTCTCCCACACATCTCCCCTCTGATAATCATCAGTTTGTTCTCCATAGTTGAGTCTGTTTCTTGAAAAAAAAAAATTGAATGATTGTGACTTTCCAATTTTAAACTGCTATATTCTACTAAAGAAAGTTTTTGGGTTGTTTTTTTTTTGACTTTCCAGTTTTATACTGCTATATTCTACTAAAGAAAGGTTTTTTTTTTTTAAGATTTTATTTATTTGACACAGAGAGAGACAGCCAGAGAGAGAACACAAGCAGGGGGAGCAGGAGAGGGAGAAGCAGGTTTCCGGTAGAGCAGGGAGCCGTACAAGGGGCTTGATCCCAGGACCACAGGATCATGACCTGAGCTGAAGGCAGACACTTAACCATCTGAGCCACTGAGGCACCCCACCTACTAAAGAAAGTTTTAACTAGTATCAGAAAAAAGTATTCCCAACTGTACCTGTGTTTTGAGCATTTCTGAGTCTACGATATATCTAAATAGTTTTTACCCATTTTAAAATACTGTTTCTATCTACTAGTTTAATTCAGACTATAAAAAGAGAACAATTAGCCATATAACATAGAAAAATAATTTTACTTTTTAGCTGAGTAAAAAGATATGCTCACTATTAAAAAAGAAGAAAAAAGATAAATATGACTTGTATTTCCATCACCCAGAGATAATAACTGCTAACATTTTGGTGTACATCCTTCCAGATTCACATACAAACAAACACGTGTGTATTTTTTTAATAAAAATGAGCTCATATCACGTTTTTATAAAAAATATTTTATTATAGCATAATATACATAGAAAACAAGCTGGCTTTATGAAGTCTACAGTTGTAGGATTTAACTATATTTTTAAAAGTTACCCGGGAATACTAGTACATTTATTGAATTATCCATTTATTTGAAATGCCACTTTTATCATAAGTTACCATATGTATACTGTTAGATGGAAAATTTTTTCGTCACTTTCTATGAATCTTTACAGGGAACTTCAACTAAATTAACACCTTGGCCTCTCTATGTCCCTCATTCACTCATTACCAGAGAAAAAGTGACTAAACCTATAGGAGAGTTTAGGAGAAGGAATTGCTCTCAGCCACTTTTGGATTCTTTTGTTAGGTCTGTTCAATGGCAGAAAGCATGCTTTTTGTTCTGTTCTCACTCCTAAAAAAAGGAGGTCTTGCTTGTCTAGCTGTGCCAGTTATGGCTGGTAAGGTCTACTCCGGAAGGAAGAAATGGCAAGTCCACTGAGCTGCAGATTTGAAGCTATATTTTTTTAATTATCTTTATCAGTAATAAAGATAATATGTGATTTCCATCTCTCTGACTTCTGAATCTCTTTCAATTTCATCCCAAATCAGGCAAAGAAGACATGTGCTTTTTTTTACTGATCCATAAGACTTTATTTTTTTAATAAATGGTTTACTGATATTACATTACAAAGAATGACAAAATTGTATCATCTGTATTTCTAGATTTATGGCCACCCCATAGAAAGAATCTTTGGAATAGAAAAAAAGTTTTAAGAATTTGTTTTCCCATAATCATAAAGCTGTCATACTCAGTCTGGGCACAGCTGGTGCAACATTTTCCTCAATCCACAGGCTCCATTCTCTTTACCAACTATTTATAATATGCTTGAGTCACTTACAGGAGAAAAACACTGTCAGCATCAATATTTAGCAGCATTTCATTTTTTTTTTGTCCTGAATAAAAAGCTAAACTATTCTTTTAGTGCAGTAATTTCATATGGTCTTATTACTTCTATACACAAGATATGATCCTTTAATATTTAATTGGTTAGTATTGAAATTTTTAATATAAACTTTCATTATTTTAAATAAAATTTTTCTGTGAAATATGTATCATTCACAGAAGAGTGTATAACACATATATGTGTAGTATAAAGAATTACTACCATGTACTCACCAGCGAGGATAAGAAATAGAACATCTTCAGGTGCTTAGAAGCCCTGAACACTCTTCTCTCTAGCCCTCTTCCTTCTAGTTACCTCCAACAGGATCACATCCACTTTCCCTAACTTTTGGATAGGTCATTCTCTTGCTTTGTTTTAAGGTTTTTCTCCTATGGTAGATGCTGTTGGTGCCCCGCCCATATCTGCTATGCTTTACCTCTTACTAGCCAACCTCCAACAGCCAGCATCTATACTGCTTTGCTTAAGGCCATCTTTGACCACCAAGGTCATTTTGATGTCCACAAATTTGGCTACAAGTGCCAAGAACTAATAAGCCCATCAACTTCAAACAATGATTGAGAAAGCTGGAGCATGATAAAATAACTCTGACTCCCAAAATTCTCTAGCAGTATTGAATTCCAGTTACCCAAAGAGGTAATTTGTTAGATAGCATAACCTTTCCTGGCTGCCTACCCTTTCTTGTTTCACTTACTTACTCCCCTACCAATGTTTCTTAGGATTACCTCCAAAATAAACTATGTGCACTCAGAACCTTTTTTAAGAGGTTTCTTCTTGGAAAACTTGTGAAGTTCAGAATCCACAGGCATGGAAGGCTCTCTGATATATGCATAGCTACACAATATATTGTCTAGTTTTAAAAAATTGGATAGCAAACACTACCACAGATGCATAAAAAAAGAACAAAATGACCACTATTAGATGAGGACTCTCAGGAGAAGATCATCAGAACAGTCTGGGTCATACTCTGACTTCAGCTTCTCTGAGAGTTTATACTATACTAATGAAGAAATCACATGGCGAGACCACAAATATGTCCTTGGAAACACAGAACTTAATCCACTGAAATGTATGGTCAGGTAAGTGGGCTGCTCTCTATTTTCTGTTCACCATGGCTTCTCTGCTTCTCTCAGGGTAAAACAGAACATGTCTGTGCAGTGAAGTGAGTTTCCTCAACTTATCTAAGAAGGCCACTGGAAAGGAGAGCAGAACTACATTAACAATGGTAAAGGCAAGCTAGATATGGAAAAGAATTGGCAGATTCAGCTGAGCATCCTGTACTCAAGAAGATGGGACTTGGTTTTCAGTTTCATAGAATGGAATTTGGAGGTTACCATTCTGTCCTAAGAACAAGTGAAAAATTAAACAGTCTGAAAAATCAACAACTTAACTTTGGATCTGAAAGAGAGGTAAGAACATAGGGTAAACTATTGCCCCCAAGACTGGGGAGATGGACATGTTAATACAGGGAGTCATGGCTTATTGGAGCAGACTTAGGAGTGGAAACCACTGTGGGAACCAGTGCCAGGGTAGGAAACCTAAACTATACTTGATGAATTGCTGGAGGCTCACTGTCTGTCTCACAAGTCTGAGAGTTAAAAACTCCATAGGGATCCAATCATAGGGAAGTCCCCAATTTTGTGAGCTTTATCTCCAGGAGCTTGACCAAATTCCCAGAACGGCCAAAAAACAAAAACAAAAACAAAACAACAACAACAAAAACCCCTTGTGGTTCTGGCAGGGGGAGGGGAAAAGGAACCATTTTGGAATATGCTAGAGTACTCTGTTCTTAACAAGGACTGCCTTCAAGAGAAACTAATTAACCAGAGGACAACCTGCTGGGGTATTATCAGACTATAATTGACCTGGGGGAAAGGAAATACCAAATACCAGCACCTTTGAGCCATTCTGTCCCACCTAAGGGGGGGCAGAAGAAAAATACTTGTGAAGTTCAGAATCCAGAGACATAGGCACACTAAAAGACTGAGACCAAATCAAAGGACTATTGAATGCTTGCCTCCTCCACACATTACCACCACATTAATATGAATGGTTATTATCAAAAACACAATAAATAACAAGTGTTGGGGAGGATGTGGAGAAAAGGAAAATCTTATGCACTGTTGGTGGGAATGTAAATTATTGCAGCCACTATAGAAACCAGCATGGAAGTTCCTCAAAAAATAAAAATATAATTATCATATGATCCAGCAATCCTGCTTCTGGGTATTTATCTGAAGAAAACAAAAACACTGACTCAGAAAGATACCTGTACCCTATGTTGATTGTAGTATTATTTATATAGCCAAGATATGGAAGCAACTTAAATGACACTTGATAGAAAAATGGACAAAATGTCTCTCTCTCTCTCTCACACACACACACACACACACACAAATATTATTCAGCCATAAAAAAGAAGGAAATCTTGCCAACTTGTAACAACAGGGATGGGCTTTGAAGGCATTATGCTAACTGAAATAAGTCAAACCAGAAAAGGCAAATATCATATGATCTCACTTACACATGAAATCTAAAAAACAAGCAAAAACAAAGAAAGAAAAAATCCCAAGTTCATGAATACAGAGAACAGATTGATGACTGCCTGAGGTCAGGGAATGGAGGGTGGGTGAAATGAGTTAAAAATTACAAACTTCCACTTCTAAAATAAATAAGTCATGGTGATATAATGTACAGCATAGTGACTATAGTTAATAATACTATATTGTGTCTGTTAGCCATTTGTATGTCTTCTTTTGAGAAGTGTCTGTTCATGTCTTCTGCCCATTTTTTGACTTGATTATTTGTTTTTGGGTGTTGAGTTTGAGAAGTTCTTTATAGATTTTGGAAATCAGCACTTTGTCTGTAGTGTCATTTGCAAATATCTTCTCACATTCTGTGGGTTGCCTCTTTGTTTTTTTGACTGTTTCCTTTGCTGTGCAGAAGCTTTTTATCTTGATGAAGTCCCAAAAGTTCATTTTTGCTTTTGTTTCACTAGCCTTTGGAGATGTATCTTGAAAGAAGTTGCTGTGGCCAATGTCAAAGAGGTTACTGCCTATGTTCTTCTCTAGGATTTTGATGGATTCCTGTCTCACATTGAGGTCTTTCATCCATTTTGAGTGTTCATCATCATTAGCCATCAGGGAAATTCAAATCAAAACCACATTGATTTGTTTAAAAAAAAAAAGAAAGAAAAAAAGAAGATACTAGGAATGGAAAAATGAAGGGGGGAAATTGGAGGGGGAGATGAACCATGAGAGACTATGGACTCTGAGAAACAAACTGAGGGTTCTAGAGGAGAGGGGGGTGGGGGGATGGGTTAGCCTGGTGATGGGTATTAAAGAGGGCACGTTTGAATGGAGCACTGGATGTTATACACAAACAGTGAATCATGGAACACTACATCAAAAACTAATGATGTAATGTATGGTGATTAACATAACATAATAAAAAAAAACACATTGAGATACCACCTTACACCAGTTAGAATGGCAAAAATTGACAAGGCAAGAAACAACGAATGTTGGAGAGGTTGTGGAGAAAGGGGAATCCTCTTACACTGTTGGTGGGAATATAAGTTGGTACAGCCACTTTGGAAAACAGTGTGGAGGTTCCTCAAAAAATTAAAAATAGAGCCACCCTATGACCCAGCAATTGCACTACTGGGTATTTACTCCAAAGACACAGATGTAGTGAAAAGAAGGGCCATATGGACCTCAATGTTCATAGCAGCAATGTCCACAATAGCCAAACTGTGGAAAGAGCTGAGATGCCCTTCAACAGACAAATGGATAAAGAAGATGTGGTCCATATATACAAGGGAAGATTACTCAGCCATCAGAAAGGATGAATACCCAACTTTTAAATCAACATGGATGGGACTGGAGGAGATTATGCTAAGTGAAATAAGTCAAGAGAGAAAGACGATTATCATATGGTTTCACTTACTTGTGGAACATAAGGAATAGCATGGAGGACATTAGGAGAAGGAAGGGAAAAATGAAGGGGGGGGAATCAGAGGGGGGACGAACCATGATAGACTATGGACTCTGAGAAACAAACTGGGGGGGGTGGGGGGATGGGTTAGCCTGGTGATGGGTATTAAGGAGGGCACGTACTGCATGGAGCGCTGGGTGTTATATGAAAACAATGAATCATGGATCACTACATCAAAAACTAATGATGCATTGTATGGTGACTAACATAATAAAATAAAATTAAATAAAAAAGATAATACTGTATTGTATATTTTAAAGTTGCTAAGAGAATAGATCTTAAAAGTTCTTAACACCAAAAAAAGAAAAGTGTTATATAATAGTGGGGACTTCCCTATGATGGATGCCCCTGGAGTTTTTAACTCTCAGACTTGTTCACAGTGAGCCTCTAGCAATACATCAGTTACAGTTCAGGTTTCCTACCCTAGACTTTTGTAGTGATCATTTCACAATATATACAAATATCTATTTTATATGCCTGAAACTAATATAATGTTACATGTCAATTATATCTCAATTAAAAATTTAATTTAATTTAAAAGAATTAGAGCAAGAAATCAGTGAAATTCAAAACAGGAAGCTAATAGAGAAAATCAATGAAACGAGAAACTGTTTTTTTTTTTAAAGACCAATAAAATCAATAAACATCTAGGGCGCCTGGGTGGCTCAGTCATTAAGCATCTGCCTTCGGCTCAGGTCATGATCCCAGGGTCCTGGGATCGAGTCCCACATCGGGCTCCCTGCTGGGCGGGAAGCCTGCTTTTCCCTTTCCCACTCTCCCTGCTTGTGTTCCCTCTCTCGCTGTCTCTCTCTCCCTGTTAAAAAATAAATAAAATCTTAAAAAAAAAAATCAATAAACCTCTAGCCGGAATAACTAAGAAAAAAGGGATTAATATCATAAATGAAAGAGGGGACATCACTACAGATCCCATGGACATTAAAAGGATAACAAAGGAATACTATGAACAATTATATGCCCACAAATGAAATTCAGGATTAATTCCTTGAAAGATGCAATCTTCCAAAACTTACACAAAAAGAAATAATCTGAATAGGCCTATATCAATTAAAGAAACTGAATTTAAAAAAAAGAAAGGGAATCAATAATAACTTTCCAAAACAGAAAATACCAGGCTCAGATGGATTCACTGCTAAATTCTATCAGTAATTTAAGGAAAAAATTATACAAATATTCTACAATCTCTGTCAGAAGATAGAAACAGAGGGAGTACTTTCTAGCTCATTCTTTGAGGCCAACATTGAATACCCAAAAGCAGACAAAAACATTACAAAAAAAAAAACCCAAAAAACCCAGCAGACAGATAACTCTCAAAGAACACAGATGCAAAATCTTCAATAAAATATTAGCAAATCAAATCCAACAATGTATAAAAAGAATTATACACCAAACCAAGTGGAATTTATCCCAGGTATGCACAAGTAGTTCAACATTCAAAAATTAACTATGTAATCTATCACAGCAATAGTCTAGAGAAGAAAAATACATGACCATATCAATAAATTCAGAAAAAATCATTTGACAAAATCCAATACCCATTCATGATAAAAACTTTCAGTAAACTAGGAACAGAAGGGAACTTCCACAACTTGATCAAAACATCTACAAAAAAATCTACAGCTAGCATACTTAATGGTGAGAAACTAGAAGCCTTCTCACTAAGATCAGGAATAAGGTAAGGATATCCCCTCTTACCACTCCTTTTCAACATCATATTGGAAGTCCAGGTTAATGCAATAAGACAAGAAAAGGAAATAAAATACAGATTGGGAAGGAAGAAATAAAACTGTCTTTGTTTACAGATGACATGTTAGTGTATATAGAAAATACGAAAGAATGGACAAAAACTCCTAGAACTAATAAGTGATTAAAGAGAGGTTGTAGGATACAAGATAAATACATGAAAGCCAATGCAAAATTCCTTTCCTAAATGCTGGCAATGAACAAATGGAATTTGAAATTCAAAATAACAATTTACATTATTGTCCCATAAATGAAACAGTTAGCTATAAATCTAACAAAATATGTACAAAATCTATACGAGAAAAACCACATAACTTTAATGTACAAAATCATTCATGTAATGGAGAAACATTCTATGTTCATGTTTAGGAAGACTCAATATTGTCAAAATGTCAGTTATTCCCAAATTGGTCTATAGATCAATGCAATTTCAATTAAAATCCAAGCAAGTTATCTTGTGAATATAAACAATCTGATTCTAAGTTTATATGGAGAGACAAAAGACACAGAATAGCCAATAAATATTGAAGAAGAACAAAGTTGGAGGACTAACACTACCCAACTTGAAGACTTACTATAAAACTACAACAGTCAAGACAATATGATATTGGTGAACAAATAGACAAATAGTTCAATGGACTAGAATAGAGGCCAGAAATAGACCCACATCATATAGTCAATTGATCTTTGATAAAGAAGCAAATACAATGGAACAAAGATAAGTCTTTTCAACAAGTGGTGCTGGAACAACATAGAAGAATATTCAGATGACCTTGTGTATAATGATGGCTTTTTAGATACAAGATGAAAGGTATGATTGCTAAAGCAAAAACTGATAAGCTGAACTTCATTAAAATTAAAAATGTATGTTCTGTGAGAGGCAATATCAAGAGAATAACAAGACCAGCCACATACTGGAAGAAAACATTTGCTAAAGCTACATTTGATAAAGTACTGTTGTCCAAAATATACATGTATTTCTTGAAACTCAACAAGAAGAAAAAATAACCTAATTTAAAATGGGCCAAGGAGCTTAAAAGACACTTCATCAAAGACATACAGATAGCAAATATTATATGAAAATATGCTCCACATCATATGTCATCATGGAAATACAAATTAAAACAACAATGAGATGTCACTGCACACCTTTTAGAATGGTCAAACTCTGGAACATTGACAACACAAAATGTTGGTGAGGACATGGAGCAACAGGAACCCTCCATTATTGCTGACAGGAATGCAAAATGGCACAACCACTTTGGAAGAAACTTTGGCTGTTCCTTACAAAATGAAAAATACTGTTACCATATGATTCAGCAATATGTTCTTTGGTGTTTACCCAAAGAAATTGAAAGCTTATTATGTCTACACAAAAACTTGCACACAGATGTTTGTATCAACTTTATTGATAATTGCCAAAACTTTCTAGCAATCAAGATACCCTTTGGTAGGTGAATAGATTAGATTTTTTCCTCTCCAGAGAGAAACTTCTGACATCTTTTAGAGTAGAAGAGAGGAATTTGCTCAAAGCACGTATCTGTGCTTAATTCCTTTTTGTGACTGAATAACATTTCATTGAATGTATTTTACACATTATGTTTATCCATTCATCCACTTAGGGAAATCTTGGTTGTTTCTACTTTTTGATTATGATAAATACTTCTGCCATGAATATGTGTGTACCTGTATTTGATTACCTGTTTTCAATTCTCTGGGATATATGTTATATATAATTATCATATGACCCAGCAATTCTGTATACCTAGGAATGGAATTGCTGGGTCATATGATAATTCTATTTAATTGTTTGAGGAACTACCAAACTGGTTTTCATGGCAGCTGTACCATTTTGCTTTCCCACTGGCTGTGTATGATGGCTCCAATTTCTCAACATCCTTGTTAACCCTTGTTATTTTCCATTTTTAATCATAGTCATCTTAATTAGTGAGAAATGGTAACTCATGGTTTTGACTTGCATTTCTGTAGTGATTAATGATGTTGAACACTTTCATGTGCTTGTTGGCAATATGTATATATTCTTTGAAGAAATGTCTATTTAAGTCCGATGCCCATTTTTTAATTGGGTTTCTTGTCTCTTTGTTCTTGGATTATAAGTATTCCTTATATATTCTGGATACTGGAACTTTACGAGAGATAGGATTTGCAAATATTTCCCCCATTATATAGGTCATCCTTTCACTTTTTTGATAATGTTCTTTTATGTACAAAAGGTTTTTTGATGAAGGCCAATTTATCCATTTTTTTCTTTTGTTCTTTCTGCTTTCATGTCATATCTTATCAATGGACAAGAATCCATTGTAAAAGTAAAGGGCAAAAATATTTACCTCAGTGTTTTCTTCTAAGAGTTTTATCATTTTAGCTCTTATATTTATGTTATCTTCCCAATCTGATTGGGTTCCATTTTGAGTTAATTTTTGTAGATGGTATGAAGTATGAGTACAACTTTATTCTTTTCATGTGGCTTTCCAGCTGTCCCAACGCCATTTTTGAAAAGACTATTTTTCCTCCATTTAATGGTCTTAACACCTTTATCAAAAATCAGTTGACCATATATGTGAGAGTTTATTTCTGGGCTCTCTATTCTATTCTTTTGGTCTATATACCTATCTTTATGCTAGTACAACCCTATTTTGATCACTGTAAATTTATAGCAAGTTTTCAAAACAGGAAGTGTGAAAAGAAGTTTGTTCTTTTTCAAGATTGTTTTGGCTATTTGGAGGGTCCTTTGATATCCATAGAATGATTTATTTTTTCTATTTCTGCAAAACATCTTTGGGGGTTTTGATATGTATTGTGTTGAATCTGTAGATTGGTTTGAGGATTTACATCTTAACCTTATGTCATTTAAACCATAAATACAGGATATCTTTTCACTTACTTAGGACTTCTTTAATTTCTTTCAGCAATGTTTTGTAGTTATCAGTATACAAGTCTTTGTCCTTTTTGGTTAGATTTATCCCTAGGTATTTTATTATTCAAGATGCTATTGTAAGTGCAAATATTTTCTTAATTGCCTTTTTGAATTGTTCATTGATAGTATATAAAAATGCAACTGAATTTTGTGTGTTGATTTTGTATTCTGAAACTTACTGAACATACGTATTAGCTCTAATAGTTTTTGTGTGAATTCTTTAGGATTTTCTATACTTAAAATCATGTCAACTGTGAATAAAGATACTTTTATTTCTTCCTTTCTGACTTAATGTCTTCTACTTCTTTTTCTTGCCTAATTGCTTACACTAAAACTTTCAGTACAATGTTGAATAGAAGTCGAGAAAGCAGTCTGGATAGAATAGATTTTATCTATTTTATCTATTTTATCCTTGTCTTGTTATTGATCTTATGGGGAAAGCTTCCAGTTTTTCACCATTGAGTACAACACTAGCTGTGGGGTTTTATAAAGCCATTTATCAGATTGGGAAGATTCTCTTCTATTCCTAATTTGTTGAGTATATTTATCATGAGACTATGTGTATTACACTGATTGACATATATGTTGAATCACCCTTGCATCATTAGGATAAACACACCTGATCATATGGTATAATCCATTTAATGTGGAGCTGATTCAGTGTACTAGTATTTTATTGAGGATTTTTGCATCCATATTCATAAGGAATACTGGTATTAGTTTTCTTTTCTTCGATGTCTTTGTCTGGCTTTGGTATCAGAGTAATGCTGGCCTCATGATTTTTAAGTGTTCTCTTCCATTTTTTGGAAAATTATTTTTTGAAGGGTTGGTGTTGCTTCTCCTTTAAATGACTGGTAGAATTTACTAGAGAAACCATTTGGTCTTGGAATTTTCTTTTCTTTTTTTTTAAGATTTTATTTATTTATTTGAGAGAGAGAGAGAGCACAAGTGAGGTGAAGGGCAGAGAGAGAGCAAGGGACAAGCCGGGAGCCCAATGCAGGGCTCAATCCCAGGACCCTGAGATCATGATCTGAACCAAAGTCAGCCAGCCGCTTAACTGACTGAGCCACCCAGGTGCTCCTGGGATTTTCTTTCTTAGGAAGTTTTGATTATTAATCCAGTCTCTTTACTTATTATAGCTCTGTTCAGATTTTGTATTTCTTTTTGAGTCAGTTTTCACAAGTTGTGAGTTTCTAGGAATGTGTCCATTTCATTTAGTTATCTAATTTATTGACATACGGATGTTCATTTTTTTTTATAATCTATTTTATTTCTGTAAGGTCAGTAGTAATGTCCCCACTTCCATTTCTCATTTAGTAATTTGAATCTTCTGTTTTTTCTTAGTCTAACAAAAATTTTGGCAGTTTTGTTGATCGTTTCAAAGTACCAACTTTTAGTTTCATTGATTTTTCTCTGTTTCTTTTAGTTTCATTGATTTTTCTGTTTATTCTCATTTTGCTTATCTCCACTCTAATTTTTATTATTTTCTTCCCTATGCTGGCTTTTGGTTTAGTTTTATCTTCTTTATCTCATTTCTTAAGGTGTGAAGTTATTGATTTGAGATTTTTATTATTTTTTATTGAAGTATAGTTGATACATAATGCTACATTAGTTTCAAGTGGAGATCTTCCTTTTTAATGTATCTACAGCTATAAATTTCTCTTTAAGCACTACTTCCACTATATCCTATAAGTTTTGCTATGTTGTATTTTCATTCCCACTCATCTCAAAATATTTTCTAATTTCCCTGTGCTTTCATCTTTGACCCAATGGTTGTTTAAGAGTGTGTTGCTTAATATCCAAATATTTTTAAATTTTCCAGTTTTCCTTTTATTATACATTATGAGTGTCATTACATTGTGGCAGAAAAGATTTCAATTTTTAAAATTTTATTACCTCTTGTTTTGTGGCCTGACATAATGGTGTATTTTGGAGAGATTTCCATTTGAACTTGAGAAAAAAATGTGTATTCTACTGTTTGGGGATGGTGTGTTCTGTGTATGTATGTTATATCTAGTTTGTATTATTATTCAAGTCCTCTATTTTCTTATTGACAATCTTTCTGGTTGTTCAGTCCATTATTGACAGTGGGGTAATGAAGTCTCAACTCTTATTGTAGACCTGTCTATTTCTTCCTTCAATCCTGTCAATTTTTGCTTCATATTATTTGGAGGCTCTCTTGTTAAGTACATATATGTTTATAATTGTTATATCTTCTTTATGGATTGAATCTTTTATCAATATATAATGTTCTTTGGCCCTTGTAACAATTTTATATAAAGTCTACTATGTCTGATATTGGTAAAGCTATCTCAGCTTTCTTTGGTTGCTACATACAACCTTTCACTTTACATATTTTGTCTGTGGATCTAAAGTGAGTCTTTTGTTAGATAGCATATACTTGGATCATGTTTAGTTTTTTTTTTAATCCATCCTATCAATATCTGTGTTTCAATTGGAGAGTTTAATCCATTTATTTAAAGTAATTATTGTTCAGGAAGGACTTCTGCCATTTTTCTTTGTCTTCCTCATGTCTTATGTCTTTGTTCCTCAATTCTCCCATAACTGTCTTCTTTTGTGTTTACTTGATTTTTTAATAGTGTTCTGCTTTGATTCCTTTCTAATTTTCTTTTTTGCAATTTTTAAGTTATTTTCTTGGTGGTTGCCTTGGAAATTACAAGTAATTTCTTAAAATTTTAACAATCTATTGTGAATTAATAGTACCTTACTTCAGTAGTATACAGGAGCTCCTATAAAGCTCCATCACACCCATTTTATGTTGATGTCACAAATTACATCTTTGTACACTGTGTGCCTATTAGTATAGATTTATAATTATTGTTTTATGTATTTATTTAAATTATATTGCAAAACAAATAGAGGAGAGATAAACCAAAATTACAATACTGGCTTTTGTATTTACCTATGTAGTTACCTTTACCAGTGTTCTTTGTTTCTTCATATGTCTTCAAGTTACTGTCTGGTGTCCTTTCATTTTTCCCTGAAGGACTCCCTTTAGCATTTCTCTTAAGGCTGTTCTTCTAGTGCTGAATCACCTTAGCTTTTGTTATCTGGGAATATCTTAATTTCTCCTTCATGGGAATATATTTAATTTTATTTAATTTCTCCATCATGAGAATTATTTGAAGGATATAGAATTATTGGTTGACAGTTTTCTCTTTCATCTCTTTAAGTATGGTATCCCACTGACCTCTGGACTCCATGGTTTCTGCTGAGAAATCTGTGTAATCCTATTGAGGATTCCTTGTACATGATGAGTCACTTTTCTTTTGCTGCTTTCAAGATTCCCTTTCAACACTTAATTATAATGTGCCTGAGTGTAAATCTCTTTGTTTATCCTTTTTGGAGTTTGTTGAGCATCTTAGACATGCAGATTCATGATGTTTATCAAATTTTGGAAGTTTTTTGGCCATTATTTCCTCAAATATTTTTTTCCTCTTTATCTCTGTTTTTCTTCTACCATCCTGAAATTCCCTTTATGTGTATGTTGGTTTGCTTGGTGGAGCCACATAGGTCCTCTGAGCTGTGTTCATTTTTCTTTATTCTTCTTTCTGCTCCTCAGACTGGATTATTTTAATTGTCCTGTCTTTTAAGAATTGCTGATTCTTTCTTCTGCCTGCTCAAATTTGCTATTGATAACTCTAATGAGTTTTTCCATTTCAATTATTGTACTTTTAATCTCCAGAATTTGTTTGGTTTCTTTTTATAATTCCTATCTCTTTATTCATATTCTTTATTTGTGTGTACATCATTCTGGTTTGCTTTAGCTCTTTGCCCATAGTTTCCTTTAGCCTTATCAGAATATTTAATACAATTGATATAGTTTTTGGCTAATAAATACAAAGTCTGTACTTCCACAGTGAGAGTTTCTGTTAATTTCTTATTTAAGTGGGCTATACTTTCTTACTTCTTTCTATCCTTTGTAATTTTTTTTTTGAGAACTGAACATTTTGAATATAATAATGTGGTAACTCTGGAAATCAGATTCTTCTTGGTCCTTGGGTTTCGTTTTTGTAGTTTGCTGTGAGTCCCAGTTGTTTGTTCACTTAGTGATGTTACTAAACTATTTTTATAAAGACTTTATTCTTTGTCATGTATCATCTTAGAAGTGTCTGCTTTTTGGCTTTTGGTCAGCAAGTGTCCTGACAGATATTTCCTTGAACATCGAAATTCCTCCCCGCATCAGAAAAAAAGGAGAGCAAAGAGAAAAGGAAAAAAAAGGTGGGGGGGGGGAACTCCCAGTCCTCGCAGATTGAGTCTGTGTTAAGGTATTCCTTTAATGCTTAGCCAGCCTGTTTACAACTATGCCTTAGTCTTCACTTCCTGCTTGTACTGAGCCTAGAGATCAGCCAGAGGTGAGAGATTAGGATATTTTCAAGTCTTTTCTGAGCATGCATCCTGCCCTAGGCATGCACATGACTTTCTAAATTTCCTTGTATATGCAAGCCTTTTTCAATATCTTAATTTCCCAAAGAAACTCCCTCCCTAGCTTTTTCTCTCAGGTTTTTAGTGTGTTCTTATTTGACTCCATTGTATTCTCTTGACTCTAAGAGAGATGAGTTGTTCATTTGCCTTTCAATATTTGTGGAGAATGCAGTATGCACAGCTGTTTTACCACCTGAGAGAGTGCTGAATTAAAAAAAAATAATAATAAGACAAGTGCTCTGTGTCAGTCCTTCAGGTAGCTCCCAGACAGGTTGAAACAGAGAAACCAACTCTGTTAAGAATAAAGTTTGCTCTGCCCCCTCTGGAACCAGAGGCCAGGGTCTCAAACTGGGAAGGCAGACTGCTGTCTTTAAGATCATCACCACGTTGGGAAGGGAAGTATGGCAAGAGTGAGTAAAGATGCCATAAAGCTTTCCTACTAATCATAAGTTGCCCTTTTCTTGATTTAGTACTTGCTTAGAAGTTTGTCTATTTGAATCTTTCAAAAGAACTAGCTTATAATTTTGCTGAACAACAAAGGTCATTAAAATTAAAAACTTTCTTCTAATTACCTTTTTGGCCCTACTTCGCAGATTGTTGGCCATGCAGGGTTGCTAAACATTGAAAGACAATAAGTGTAGTAAAGAATACAACCTCTAGAACCAGACTGTCTGAGGGTATTACTGTGTGCCATACTTGCTGAGTGACCTTAGCAAGTTGGCTAACTTCTCTTTGCTTGTTTCTTCCTCCAAAATGGAGAGTAACAATAGCACCTACCTCGTAGGGTTGTTGTGAGGATTAAACCAGTTAATATATGTGAAAGGTCTTGAATAGTACCTGGCACATTTTAAATGTAATTAGTTGTGGTTGATACTCTTTGTGAAATAGTAAGCAGACAGTTTCTCTAAATGTTTCATAAACATTCAAAGAGTATAAAATTCTATGATAGAGTTTTTATAAAAATCAAAATTGATAATTATGTTATCTAAATCTTTTATATGTATATTTATTACTCGTTATTTATCAAATTCTAAAAGCTGTAGATTACAGTACCCAGCTACTATTGTGATTTGGCCAATGTATTTCTATCTTTGCTTTATATGTTTCAACATTCATTTGTTAATTGACAGACTCAAAGAATGTATATTAAAATATGGTCATTTATCAAGCAGAATAAAATATGAATTACCTTTGTCTTCCTTTACGATTTTGTCACATTGAACCTCTTTGTTCTTTGGAGCTCCATTAATAGTCTGCATCATCCTTTCAACATATAAGTCATTGCCTAATCTATTCCTACAAAGGGTCTCATAATTCTTGTTTCTCCGACTACAAAAAAAGTATATTCAACTCATTAATAAAAATTATTACCACAGATATTACCTCTTTATATTATGTTTTCTCTTTAAAATTACCTTCTTTTATGTGGATTGCACCAAACATTAAATGAGAGTTCAAAAAACTCTTTAGGGAAAGACTGCACTGAATTACCTCCGAAGGACTCTATTTACTGTACCTCCCAGCATCCCTACTACTTTCAGTGCCCACCAACAATACGCTAGCACTATCTCCAGATAGGTTTTATGAACTATGCTATAAACACTGAAAACTATACATTTCCCTTAAGGTACCACCTTGTGTCATCCTGTAGGTATTATTTTCATAATTATTTAATTCTGAGTATTTCTTAAATTTCTATTATGATTTCTTCTTTGATTCATGAGGAACTTAGAAAATGTGCTTTTTAACTTCCAAATGTGTGTGTGAATATTATCTATGTTTTCATTGAGATTTATGTTATTAATTTTTAACTTAATTCTATTTATGGCCAGAGAATTTAGTTTGTATGGTACTATTTCTTTGAAATTTTTGAAACCTTGCTTCATGGTCTTGTGCATGGATGATTTTTATAAATGTTCCGTGTGTGCTTGAAAAGAGTGAATGTTTTCTAATTGTTGAATGAAGAGTTGTGATCATTAAATGTTTTTGGTTCAAATTTTCTGTATCTATGTGAATTTTTTATCTGGTTGGCATACAGTAATTAAGAGAAGCATGTTTAAATCTACTTTAATAGGATACTTAACAAGTTTTAAATTTTTGCTTCATATATGTTGAGGTTATTTTATTAGGGATATTCAAGATTAGAATTATTTTTACCTTCCTGTCATTATGAAGTAAACTTCTTTGTCCCTAATAATGCAATTGGTTTAATTGTTTCTCTGTGGATGATATGTTTTTTCTTTCTTTTTTTCTTCTGTTTTTAAAATCTTTTAACATTTGATATCCTGGAGTACCAGTACAATGCACAACTTCTTTTTTTGGATATTTTTAAAAATTTATTCCTGTTTCTGTGACATGATGTCTTTTAAGAGCTTCGGAAAGTCCTTACCCCCTCTTTTTGAATAGTTCCTCTCCTCCATTCTTTCTACTTTGACTTTTTGAAACTAACCAGATGCATGTTGGACCTTTATTCTATTGTCGATGTCTTTTTTTAACTTCTCTTTCATACTTTATATCATATTTTTCTCTCCAAGGTTTATTTTGTATAGTTTATCCAGATCTATGTTTCAAGTTATTAAATCTCTGTTCAATTATGCCTTGTTTAAATTTAACATTTACTTTTTAGTTTCAACAGTTATATAAGCATACTTTATTTTACAGTTCTTTTTAGATGTTTTTGCAAATATGAGTCATCATTTTGATAGTTTCTTAGTGAGGTGTTAGCTTTATCTTCTGTTTAAATATTTCACATATATTTTATATTCTACATCTCATAATATAGCCCTACTAATATCTCATTATCCACAGTCCTCACAATGTAGATCTAGGGTTTGTTATTTCTTTTAATTCTCATTCATAATGGCTTCTTTATTGGTTTGGTGTATTTTTACCAAACTCAATCTGAGGGAATCTTAAGAGCCTAAATGGGATATGATTTCCTCCAGAGAAAATTCATGTTGGCTTATGTAGTAGCTATGAGACCTGGGATCACTTGAGATAACTGAAATCCTTTTAAGGGTCTTTGATTAATACAAAAATATCTCTTTCCATCCTCTCAATTGTGGGGGACCAAGACTTAATGAACTCTAGATTCATGTGCTAATTTTAACATTTGCTTCCAGCATCTCTCCCTCTCTGATTTCAGATCATTTATTTATCCATTTGTTATTCTTTCCTTTCCTTTTTTTGGTGTTAAGAGCTTCCCTTTATGTCTTATGGGTTTCAAAGTATGTTATTCAGGATCTACTTGTACTATATTCTATAGTCCAAAATAATTCTAGGTTAATATTTGGAAAAGAATAATGCCCTAAAAATATTTTAATGATGGATTTTTTAGTACTATGAGTCATATTCAAATTATATTTGAATCTAAATAATCTGAATAACTATCAATACTCTATTTATAGTAGCTAAATTAATTTCAGACAGAGTAGACTTCAGAGCAAGGCAAATTATCAGAGATAAAGAGGGACATTACAAAATGATAAAGGGGTCAATTCTCCCAAAAAGACATAACAATCCTTAATGTGTATGTGTTTAACAACAAAGCTTCAAAATACACAAGGCAAAAATTAATGATCTATTTAAATTAATTAATAAGGACAAATGGAAAATCTGCTCTAATATAGTAAACTCAGTTATTTTCCCATTACATATTTTCCTTCTTAAGTGTTTAATATAAAAAGTCAGTCCTTTCTTTTTAAACTGGAAATAATTTATATATGCATAAAAGAAAATAATCATTAAAATCTATATTGAGACTTGGAAGCTTCCTTTATTTCTTTTATTATTTGACTTAGTAGTTTGACTACTTTTTAAAGAATAAGGTAAAGCTATGGGTTCTTCCTCTAGAAAAAAAGTACATACAACATAAATACTTTACATATCATTTCATAGGGCACACATATAACTTTACACGTAATTTCACCAACCACGTATGCCACCAGTATTTATCCAGGAATCCCTAAAAACAGAAACAAGGACAAGAACCTCTGACTTAGCACTTAAATTACAGAAACAAATAGACAATTGAGCCGTACATACATGACCTTCTCAGCTTCTTCAGATTCCACAGAAACCATGACTGTTGGTAGGTTAAAAAATCTCAGTGTTTCCGACTCTGTGAGTGTTATCTCTATAGTCTTTTGTAGGTCTTCTTTTGTTACAATTTTCTCAGGTGTTGCCCTCACAACTCGTAAGTCTAAAATAGATGACTTAATAAAAATCATTGACTAATTGCTATTTTTAATTTTCATTTTACCAAAATATCGTGATGGGTCATACATTGTGACTTTATGTGGTCAAAGAACAGACTGTGTTGTGGGATGTATTCAATCCCTCTGATGCAGGGGGAGATTATGATAGTAATCCAATCCTCCCGTCTCCCTCTGATAGGATGATCCTCCCTGCTGCTGCAGACACTGCTGATTGCCTAAGTTTTCATTGCTAAGGCTTTTTCCCTTCCCTTGCTCTTTCCATTAAGAAAATCAAGTGTTTAGCTTTCCTAGCCTCTCTTGAAGCTAGAGTTGACCATGTGACAGAGTTCTGGCCAATAAGATAACAGCAGAAATACATAGGAAAGAAGAAGGCTCCTGGGGAAACTTTTACTTTCCTGATAAATAAGGGTGATAGGACTGAAGCTACTGCCTTTCTCTCTCTTTCTGCCTTTAACATGGATATAATACCCACAGCTGGGGCAGATATTTGGACCATGGAGCAAAACGCAAGAAGCAAGAAGTAAGAAGAAAAGTTTTAAGGAAAGAGAATAGCACAGCTGTCAATCCAGAGTCTGAGAGTCAAGCCACAAAATCAAATCCAAAATAGTTGATTGTTTAAGCTAATGGTAGTTGGGTATTCTCTTACTTGTTGTCAGAGCATTCCTGTTACATATCTTAACACCAAAGATGCTATCAAGCACTTTTCCAACCTTATGAATACTTTCATCAATCCTTCATTATCATCTCAGAGGAAGAGGCACCCTTACTGCACTCCAAGGTGAATGTTCCTCCGGTAAGTACCCATTTCTTCCAGCACTTTTGATCATCCATTATTTTATACTCTTTTATCTTCATTTTCATAATCCTTTTTTTATTAAAAGATTTTATTTATTTATTTGACAGAGAGAGACACAGTGAGAGAAGGAACACAAGCAGGGAGAGTGGGAGAGGGAGAATCAGGCTTCCCGCCGAGCAAGGAGCCTGGTGTGGGGCTCGATTCCAGGAACCTGGGATCACGACCCGAGCTGAAGGCAGATGCCTAACGACTGAGCCACCCAGGCGCCCCCATTTTCATAATCCTTTACTTCATGTTTTATGCTCTGCCTGGAAGGAGCCACTCTTATTTTTTTTCTCCTGACAAATTACTAATCATCTTTAAAAACCCAGTTCAAAAGTCTATAATGTTCTCTATGAATTCTTTTTTTTTTCCACCTCAAAGATGTTAATCTTCACTTTCAAAGTGCTCCCATAACATTCTGCATATGTCTTATTAGGGCACTGATCACAACGTATCAGAAGAAGTTGCCTCCTGAGTTAAAAGCAGAGCACTTCTAAAACAGGGTCTGTCTCTCCTGAGGCTGGTGGTGCAAGAGAGTCACCTTGAGAAATTTAATGCTACCCTGGTAGTTCTCAGTAGCTACTCCTCAGGCCAGCATTTGAGAATCATTACCATAGTTCTTTTACCTCAAGTACCTGACAAATAATAAGCATAGTTGCTAATGCTATGAAATAATGGGCTGTTACTGAAATAAATTATATTATTTTCATTACCTGTAAAACTAGTCAGTTTTTCCCGTTTATAGGATGGTTCTTCTAGGTCTTCTGCTATTGATTCAGTAGTAGATACACTTGATTTAGAAACTGTACTGCTTCCTAAAACCGACCTTTAATAATGAAAAACAACATTATTCTTTTATTTAGATGTTCTTATGGGTAATTAAATATATAAATAAAAACATTATCATATTGAGAAATCAAATATAATCATGTAAAAAACTGATAAAAAGAAACTTCTTTAAACAGAGTTGTTTTGTAGTGTTCCTTAAATAAAAAGTCATTATAAATATATTTTAGAGATAAAACATGTCAAACCTATGTCTAAAGTCCTTCAGTGGATTCCTAATATATTTAGAATAAAAAGCTAAAATACAGTCTACCTATCCAATTTCTTCTTCTTCATTATCACTCTTCCCCTTCCCCATTTTTCCTCAATCTTTCAGTTCTCTCTTATTTTATTAGAGACTTTATTAGAGGTTTTGATTGGCCTGGAACTTCCTTTCATTTTTCACCCATTTTCTGCTCGTCATTCAAATCCCATCTTAAATGTGATTTATTCAATTTTATAAAGGTCCTCTCAAGATTTAATTAAAAGAAAATCTATATACTGGTTGGGAAATCAATAAATTGAAGAATACAAAAATAGTTTCTTTAAACATATGAACTTAATATTACTTCATGATATTATATACCTTTTTGCCTTTTCTATTTATAAGTCCAACTGTCCTCCAAAAGGATAGATTTGGTTTAGTGGAATATTCTTTGTTTTATAGAGCACTCCTATGACTACTTTATGCAAATTTGGAGGCAGACTCTCGAACAGCATATTTTTTCTTAAAATTTTGTGCTTAGTTAACATCTGGAAATTTTAATTTGTCAGATTGAAAATTACACACTCAAATATTTCCCCATATCTTTAGATTATTTTAGGACATCCTGTTTTATTATTGCAAAGACTCTGAACTTCTCCACTGTAAGCATTAATAAAATTTCAGTAATATGTCTACATAATACATGCATAACATTTCATTTACAAAAAAATTATGAAACAGAAGAGAAATCAAACCGTAGAAGAACAGGGATTTGCATGGAAGAATGGAGTTGGAGGGGGGCAGTCACAGAGAAGGAAAGCTACTTCTTCCCATAAACTGCAACATAAAAGAAACTGAAGAAATGTGTCTGTGGGTGTGTGATGCTAGCCTCACCTTTTGGTTCCTCAGGAAATCTTGAGGAAAATCTACATATTTTTCTCACAAATGTTTTGGTGTGTCAGGGAACTCTTAAGTCATGTAAAGCTCTATATCTAACTAAAACATGAGGGGAACATAGAGATGGCTAGTACACTAATGTAGAGTGGAGTTGGGAGTCTGAAGACAACTGACATCAAAGTTATATATATGCAACTTAAATGAAAAGACAGTACATATGATATAAAAAAGAACAATAGAATAGTATACTTTACCTTGTAAACTGCCCTAACATACTAGGATTTATTGTATTCTGATACAGGCTATAGGAAGATATATATTCTGATGCATATGATCCTTCTTGTGATGTCAATAATTTATTTGGCTTTGCTGCACCCATATATGGGTCTTGATGGTAAAGAGGTCGGGGAGTAACATCAACTCCAAGTGTATTAATTACCTGTGGAAAATGGTTATTTAAAATGAAATAAGTAAAAAAAAAATGAGGTTTCTGAATAATAGGTCCTAGAAAACAGAAATAAAAGCAGTAGAAAAAAAGAAATACAGTGTTTCTAGGATGGAATAAACAAGAAAGTTGAATGAACGATTTTATGCTTAAAAATTTCTTTTTTTTTAAAGATTTTATTTATTTATTCATCAGAGACAGAGAGAGAGGCAGAGGGAGAGGCAGGCTCCCAAGGAGCAGGGAGCCCAATGCGGGACTCGATCCCAGGACCCCGGGATCATGACCTGAGCCGAAGGCAGACGCCCAACCATCTGAGCCACCCAGGCGCCCCCTGCTTAAAAATTTCTTAACTAGGCACACTTTTTAAAAACGTCTTATTCATGTTTTTACCTATATGCAAGTAATACATATTAATTTCAGGGAAATTCAGAAAGGTAGAAAGATAATTCATCCAGATTGTTAATATTTTTGTATGTTTAATTTTTTATGTATAAGCTTTAAAAAACCCACTATTATTCATCCAACATTTTATTAGTAAACATTTCCCAGTTTTCACATATTGTTATTTTTGCCTAATTCTTAATCTTTTCAATTATGAAATTTAACATACAGAAATACAGCTCTTACATTCAAGTTTTTAATCCATTTTGAGTTAATTTTTGTGTATGGTGTAAGTTAGTGGTTCAGTTTCATTCTTTTCTATGTGGCTGTCCAGTTTTCCTAACTCTACTTATTGAAGATACTGTTTTTCCCCAGTGTGTATGCTGCTCTTTAAATGTAAATTAACTGACCATATCCGTGTAGGTTTATTTCTGGGCTCTCTATTCAGTTCCATTGATCTTTGTTTCTATTTTTGATGTATGTGTTTATGTACAAATACCATACTGTTTTAATTACTACAGCTCTGTAATACAATTTGAAATCAGAGAGGGTGATGTCTCCAGCTTTATTCTTTTCTAAGATTACTTAACTATTAGCTCAGGGTCTTTTGCTGGCCCATACAAATTTTAAGATTATTCTATTCTGTGAAAAAATGCCATTGAAGTTTTGATAGGGTTTGCACTGACTCTGTACATTGCTTTGGCTAGTGTGGACATTTTAACAATATTGACTGTTCCAATCAATAAGCATGGAATATCTTTTTATGTATTTGTATCTTCAATTTCTTTCATTAATATCTTGTAATATTCAGTATACAGATCTTTTACCTCCTTTGTTAAATTTCTTTCTAGGTATTTTATTTATTTAGATGCAATTGTAAATGGGATCATTTTTTAAATTTCTCTTTCTGAGCACTGGATATTAATGTATAGAAATGCAACAGATTTCTGTATATTAATTTTGTATCCAGCAAATTTACTGAATTTATTTATTATTCTGATAGTTGTTTGGTGGCCTCTTTAGGACTTTCTATATATAATATCATGTCATCTACAAATAGTGACAGCTTTACTTCTTCCTTTCCAACTTGGATACCTTTCATCTCTTTTTCTTGATTTATTACTTTATCTAGGACCTACAATACTATGTGAAATAAAAGTGGCAAGAGTGGACATCCTTGTCTTTATCTTGATCTTAGAGGAAAAGTTTTCAGCTTTTCACCATTGAGTACATATATTGCCTAATTATGTTGAGGTACATTCTCTCTATACCTGCTTTGCAGAGTTTTTAACATAAATGGATGTTGAATTTTGTCAAATGCTTTTTCTGCATCTATTGAGATGATCATATGATTTTTATCCTTCATTTTGTTAATGTGGTGTATCACATTGATTGATTTGTGAGTACTAAACCACCCTTGCAATCCCTGGAATACGTCCTGTTTGATCATGATCTATAATCCTTTTAATATATTGTTGAATTTGGTTTACCAATATTTGGTTTAGGGTTTTCTATCTATGTTCATCGTAGACATTGGTGTATAATTTTCTTTCCTTGTGGTGTCCTTGTATGGTTTTGGTATCGGGTAATGCTGGCCTTATAAAATGAATTTGGAAGAGCTTCCCCCTCTTCCTTTATTGGAGAAGTTTGAGAAGAATTGATATTAATTCTTCTTTGAATGTTTGGTATAATTCACCACTGAAACTGGTTCTAGAATTTTGTTTGTTGGGAGGTTTTTGATTACTGACTCATTCTCCTTAATAGTAATCAGACTGTTCAGATTTTCTGTTTCATCAAATTCAGTCTTGATATGTTGTTCATTTCTAATGATTTGTACATTTCTTCTAGGTTGTCCAATTTGTTGGCATATATTTGTTCATGATATTCTCTTATGATCCTTTGTTATTTCTGTAGTATCAGTTGTAACATCTCTTTTGTTTCTGATTTTATTTGAACCTAATTTTGTTTATTTGAATCCCCTTTTTTCTTGGTGAATATAGTTAAAGATTTGTCAATTTTGTTTATCTTTTCAAAAAACCAGCTTTTAGTTTCACTGATCTTCCTTATTATCTTTTCAGTCCCTATTTCATTTGTTTCTGCTCTAATCTGTTTATTTCTTTCCTCCTACTAACTCTGGGCTTCATTTGTTCTTTTTCTAGTCCTTTGAAGCATAAAATTAAGTTGTTTGAGACTCTTTTTGTTTCCTGAGGTAGGTATTTATCTCTATGACCTTCCCTTTTAGAACTGCTTTTGCTGCATCCCACAAATTTTGGTATATTTCCACTTTCATCTGTCTCAAGGTATTTTTTGATTTCTCTTTTGATTTCTTGACACATTAGTTATTCAGTAGCATATTGCTTAATTTCCACATATTTTTGAATTTCCAGTTTTCTTTGTATAATTAATGTCTAGGTTCCTAACATTGTGGCTGGAAAAGATGCATGATATGATTTAAATTCTCTTCAATTAATTAAAACTCATTTTGTGGCCTAACATATGAGCTATCCTGGAAAATGTTCCATGTGTACTCGAGAAGAATCTGTATTCTGTTGCTTTGGGTTAGTATCACCCTTTCTGAGGCTCCATTCATTTTTCCTCATTCTTTTTTTCCACTCTGTTTTTGGCTTTTATAATCTCTATAGATCTGTCCTCAAGTTGGCTAATTCTTCCTTCTGTCAGTTAAAATCTATTATTTAGTTCCTCTAGTGAATGTTTAAAGTTTTGATTACTGTGCTTTTCAACTCCAGAATTTCCATTTGGTTCTTCTTTATAATTTTTTTGGTACAACCCAGAAACTGCATTTTATTTAATTAATTTTAATTGAGCTATAACTGACACATAAGATTGTATCCACTTTAGGTGTACTACATAATGATTTGATATATGTATATATTACAGACTGATTACAATAATAAGTTTATTTAAAATCCATCACCTCAGGGGCGCCTGGGTGGCTCAGTCAGTTAAGCATCCGACTCTTGGTTTTGGCTCATGTCATGATCTCATGGGTTATGAGATCAAGCCCCATATGGGGCTCTGTGCCCAGCAGGAAGTCTGCTTGGGGATTTTCTCCCTTTGCCCCTCTTCCACTCACTTGCTCTTTCTCTAAAATAAATAATAGATCTTTAAAAAAATAAATTATTTTTTTATTTTATTTATTTATTTGACAGAGAGAGAGACAGCAAGAGAGGGAACACAAGCAGGGGGAGTAGGAGAGGGAGAAGCAGGCTTCCCGTGGATCAGGGAGCCTGATGCGGGGCTTGATCCCAGGACCCCGGGATTATGACCCAAGCCAAAGGCAGACACCAAATGACTGATCCACCCAGGCGCCCCTTAAAAAAATAAATTAATTAAAATCCATCACCTCACATAGTTACAAAATTATTTTTTGTTATGATGAGAACTTTTTTTTTTAAGATTTTATTTGTTTATTTTAGAGAGAGAGAGCATGAGGGGAGAGGCAGAGGGAGAAGAGAATCCTAAGCAGACTCCATGCTGAGTGGGGAGTCTGATGTGGGTCCCTGACCATGACCCGAGCCAAAACCAAGAGTCGGACGCCCAAGCAACTGTGCCACCCAGACGCCCCATGATAGAACTTTTAAAATCAATTTTCTTAGGAACTTTCAAATATACAATACAGTATTTTTTCAAGTTTTTATTTAAATTCCAGTTAGTTAACATACATTGTAATATTAGCTTCACGTGAACAATATAGTGATTCAACACTTCAAGGCAACACCTGGTGCTCATTACAAGTACACTACTTAATCCCCATCACCTATTTAATCCATCCCTCCACCTACCTCCCCTCTGGTAATCATCAGTTTGTTCTCTATAGTTCAGAGTCTGTTTCTTGGGTTGCCGCTCTCTTCTTTCCCCCTTTATTCATTTGTTTTGTTTCTTAAATTCCACATATGAGTGAAATCATATGGTATTTGTCTTTCACTGACTGACTTATTTCACTTAGCATAATACTCTGTAGCTCTATACATGTTGTTGCAAATGGCTAGATTTCACTCTCCTTATGGCTGAGTAATATTCCACTGTATATATATACCACATCTTCTTTATCCATTCATCTGTCGATGGATACTTGGGCTGTCTCCATAATTTAGCTATTATAGATAATGCTGCTATAAACATCGGGGTTCATGTATTCCTTCAAATTAGTATTCTTGTATTCTTTGGGTAAATACCTAATAGTGCAATTGCTGGATTGTAGGGTAGCTCTATTTTTAACTTTTTGAGGAAGCTCTATACTGTTTTCCGGAGTTGCTGCTCCAGTTTGCATTTCCAACAGGACAAGAGAATTCCCCTTTCTCCACATCCTTGCCAACAATAGTTGTTCCTTATGTTGTTAATTTTAGCTATTCTGACAGGTGTGAGGTGATATTGTAGCTTTGATTTGTATTTCCCTGATGATCAGTGATGTTGAGCCTCTTTATCGATATTTTCTGAATTGGATGTGACAGTCATCATACCTCTTTTTACTTCTTTAATCATGGTCTCTTTAGTTCTACAAAGATATTTATAATGATTTCTTTTAAATCTCTTTTTGTTAAATCTGATATCTGTTTCTTCCCACGGTTTCTATTGCCTGTCTTTTTTCTTGAGTATGGGTCATATTTTTCTATTTCTTTGTATGCCCTATGTTTTGTTGGAAACTGGAGAGTTTGATAACATATTGTAGCAACCCTAGGTATGGATATTTTCCTCCTTTCTAAAACTTGTAATTTCTATTTGCTTGTTTGTTTAGTGATTACCTAGATTACTTTTGTGAGATCTACTTCCCCATAATGGGTTGAACTGTGTTCTCCCAAAGAAGATATGTTGAAGTCCTAACCCCCAGTACCTCAGATTGTGGAAATAGGGTCTTTGCTGACTTAAGTTAAGATGAAATCATTAGGGTGAGAACCCTAATCCAGTATGACTGATGTCTTTATAAAAAGGGGGAAATGTGGACATAGATACACATAGAGGTAAGACATCATAAAATACACAGGGAGAATACAATGTGAAGACAGAGGATTGCAGTGATAGATCTACAAGCCAAGAAATGTCTAGGACTACCAGAGTCGGAAGCGAAACAAATCCTTCCTTATCATATTCAGAGGGTGCATATCTACACTAACACCTTGATTTCAGACTTCTGTCCTCCAGAATTGTGAGACAATGAACTTCTATTGTTTTAAGTCTTACAGTTTGTAGTACTTTGCTAATGTAGTTGTAGAAAACTAATATGCCCCCTCCCAACACCCCCACACAATGTTAACCCTCTGATGTTGCTTCTCAGGGATAAGCAGCTTTGGGTATCCCCACAGCCATCCTGGGATGACAATGGTACGGTTAGGGCTCTCTACTACTCTTGACTACACTCAGCTGTTAAAACTTCCCTAATTACCGGCTGATTGCTCTAGTTTTCAACAATGCCCTGGGGCACAGATTCTCTAAACCAAATAATTGTGGCTGCTTCCGGAGACTAACTTCTGAGGTCAATGTTTGGTATTCTCACTCCAAAATGCTCCTCCCAGCTGCCTTATCCCCACATTCCCAGTTAACTAGCTAGCCTACAGTCTAGGGTGTATCTTCATTGAACTAATTATCTTTTTTAAAAATCCATGAATCTAACTCAATTCCCTTTCACCAAAACCTCCACTGTATTTGAGTGTACTCTTAGGTTCAAACTTCCCCATGCTCTGTTGCAAATGAAATTAGTTCCTTTTGGAAGACATTAGGAGCTATTTGTTTTACAGCTTACTTCTCCCCCTAGATAAAATCTCTGCACCATGGGAGTGGAAACAATGGGAAGCTTCCCTATGAGTGAAAACCTCATTCTAGATGTTGAATGCTCCATAGAGGGGGCAGAGCAGTAACCTGAGATATTCTCAGCTTGCTTCTCCTGACATGGAACCATTACCTCATGATCCAGGGCAGGACCTCAGTATTCTCAGTGTGCCACACTCAAGGTAGAGTTCATCAGTAGGGATTGGGCAGAAGAAAGGAGTCCATACTTCTCAACTGTACTCACCCAGAACTTAGCCTCCGCAACAGGCATTTGGGGGCAGGATGAGAAATGCTGAAGTTCTGCTTTGGGGAAAGAAAGCCCTACATGTGGGAGTTAGGGGAAAGGGAGCCCTGTGCTCTTGGCTGCAAACAGTCTAGAGTAGAATGTATGCCTTGTTAAGCTGGGAAGGAAGAAGTGGTGGTCTTGGCTCAAATACCACAACTTTCTTACTAAATTGTCATAGATTTTCTTAAATGATTCTTCATTTACTGTTTGCCCTTAGGTCTATTCCCTGAGGCATTAAATCATTGTTTTTAAAAAATAACTGTTACCAGTTTCACTTGAGCTGGGCATTGGAGATCTTCATGCCATCATGCTGGAAAAGTTGAACTAATTATCTTTTTAAAAAATTGTAGGAAATACACAATGCAGAAAATTTATCATCTTAACCATTTTTAAGTACTTTCACATTAACTACTTTGACATTGTTGTGCAACCATCACCACCATGCATCTCCAGAACCACTTTCATCTCATAAAACTGAAACTGTACCTATTAAAAAAATAACTTCCCTCTAATAACCTTTCTTGGGATCCATCATTCTACTTTCTGTCTCTGAATTTAACTACTCTACATATCTCATCTAAGTGGAATCATTCACTTTTGATTCACTTATTTGCCCTTTTGTGACTGGTTTATTTCAATTAGCATAATATCTTCAAGGTTCATCCATATTGTAGCATGTGTTAGAATTTTGTTTCTTTTTAAAGCTAAAAATTTTCTATTATGTTTGTGTATACATATATATCAAATTTTGTTTATTCATTCATCTGCTGATGGAAATTTGGGTTGCTTCCACCTTTTAGCTATTGTGAATAATGCTGCTCTGAACATAGGTGTACAAATATCTGTTCAAGTTTCTGTTTTCAATTCTTTTGGGTATAGACCAAGAGGCAGAATTACTGGGTCATGGGTAAGTCTAGTTTTAACTTTTTGAGGAATCACAATACTGTTTTCCATAGTGGCTACACCATTATACATTCTTAGCAACAGTGCACAAAGTTTCCAAATTCTCTATATCTTCACCAACATTTGTTATAATCCATTATTGTGTTTTTAGCTATCCTAATGGGCCTTAGTTGTTATCTCATTGTAGTTCTGATCTCCATTTCCCTAATGATTAGTAATGTTGAGCACTTTTTCATGTGCTGTTGGCTATTTGTATATCTTTTGGAAAAATATCAAGTTCTTTGTCCATTTTTTATTGGACCACATATTTATTTATTGCTGAGTTGTAGAAGTTCTTTGTATAGTCTGAATATTAACCCCTTATCATATATATGATTTTTAAATATATTTTCCTCATTCCATAGGTTGCTTTTTACTGTGTTGTTGTGTCCTTTGATGCACAGAAGTTTCTAATGTTTGATGTAGCTCATTATACCCATTTTCTTCTGTTGCTGTATGGTGCTTTTGGTGTTATATTTAAGAAATTATTGCCAAATCCCGTGTCAAAAAGTTTTTCCCTTACGTTTCTTCTTCTTCTTTTTAATAGATTTTATTTATTTGAGAGAGAGAGACAGAGAGCACTCACAGGAGCACACGTGAGGGATGGGAGAAGAACAGAGGGGGAGGGAGAGGGACAAGCAGTCTGCGCTAAGCATGGAGCCAGACTTGGGGCTCTATCCCAGGACCCTGAGATCATGACTTGAGCCAAAACCAAGAGTTGGACACTTAACCAACTGAGCCACTCAGACACCCCTCTTCTAAGAGTTTTATAGTTTTAGCTGTAAGGGCTTGATACATTTGGAGTTATTTTTGTATATAAGGGTCCTACATCATTCTTTTGCATGTAGATATCCAGTTTTTCCAACACCTTTGTTGAAAAGACTGTCCTTTCCTCATTGCATAGAATTGGCATCCTTGTTGAAAACCATTTGAACTTATATGTAAGGGGTTATTTCTGGGCACTCTAGTCTATTCCATTGGTCCATATATCTGTCTTTATGCTAGTAGTGCACTGTGTTGATTCCTACAGCTTCATAGTAAGTGTTGAAATCAGGACGTGTGAAACCTTCACCTTTGTGGTTCTTTTTCAAGATTGTTTTGACTTTTTGGGGTCTCTTAATTTTCCATATCCATTTTAGGATGGATTTTTTTATTTCCATAAGAAATGTAATTGGGATTTTGATAGGGATTGCTTTGAATCTGTATCTTGTTTTGGGTAGTACTGACATCCTAAGAAATATTCCAGTGTATAAACAAGGGATGTTTTCCCATTTATTATCGTCTTCTTTCATTTCTTTCAGCAATTTTTGTAGTTATCAGTGTACAAGTCTTTCACTTCCTTAGTTAAGTTTATTCCTAAGTATTTTATTCTTTTTGATATTATTGTAAATAGAAATCTTTATTCTTAATTTTCTTTTTGGATTGTTTTCTTTTTGGATGGATAGAATCCAAAACATTGTTGCTAGTGTATAGCAACATAGCTGATTTTTGTGTGTTAATTTTCTATACTACAACTTTGCTGAAGTGATTAGTTCTAAGTTGTTGTTGTTTTTTTTCTTAAATGTGGCATCTTTGGGGTTTTCTACATATAAGATCATGTCATCTGTGAACTGAGATTTACTTTTTCCTTTCCATTTTGGATGATTTTTCTTTCTTCTTCTTCACTAATTGCTCTGGCTAGGAAACCCACTTCTCTCCTGAGAAGTAGCAAAAGTGGGCATCTTTGTGTTGTTCCTGATCTGAGGGGAAAAGCTTTCAGTCTTTCATCTCTGAGTCTGATGTTAACTGTAGTTTTTTCAGAATGCCCTGAGGAAATCCTTTCTCTTTCAGATTAGCTAAATGGTTTAAAAAAAATTTTTTTAATAATGAATGGATATTAATTTTTTTCAAATGCTTTTTCTTTATCTGTTCTGATGATCTCATAGATTCTCCCCTCCCAGTCTATTAATATGCCAAGTAATATTGATTTTTAAATGTTGGAACAACCTTGCATGCATTATCTTCAGTTGGTCATGATGCACTATCCCTTCTACATATTGTAATACCATATAATATGTATGTATTGTATGTATAATATATCCATAATACATATAATATATACACAGTAATATATGATTTTTATGGACTGAATGTTTGTGTACACCCAAAATTCATGTTGGCCCCCTAATTCCAATATGATGGTATTGGAAGGTAGAACCTTTGAAAAGTAATTAGGTCATAAAGGTGGAGACCTCATGAATGGGATTAGTGAGTGCCCTCTGAAAAGAGGCCAGAGAGTTAGTTAAATGTCTTTCCACCATGTGATACATTGAGAATACATTGAGGATATATTGAGAAGTTAGCAGTCTGCAACCTGGAAGAGGGTCCTCACCAGAACTCAACCATGTTAGCATTCTAATCTTGGGCTTCCAGTCTCAGAATTGTGAGAAATAAATTTGTTTATAAGCCATCCAGCCAATAGTATTTGTTCTAACAGCCTGAGTTGACTCAGATAATGGTACATGTAATATATATGCAAATATATAGTATTCATTTATTAAAATTATATTGGCTTATTTTCATTTTTTGGCTATTATAAACAAAGATGCTATAAAAATTTGTGTACTAGTCTTTGTATAAACATATACTTTATTTTCTCTTGAGTAGATACCTAGAAGTGGAATGTCTGGGTGGTATAGTAGGTATATATTTAACATTGAATAAACTGCCAAAGGGTTTTTCATTTTCCATTCCTACCAGCAGTGTATGAAAATTCTGGTTCCTCCACATTCTTGCCCACATTTGGTATGATCAGTCTTTTAATTTTAGCCATTCTAATAGGTGTTCAGCAGTATCTCAGGGTTTCAATTTACATTTCCCTAATGACTAATGCTGATCATCTTTTGATGTGCTCATTTGCTATCTGTATATGTACTTTGTTGAAGTATTTATTCCAATGTTTTGTTCATGGGGCGCCTTGGTGGCTCAATTGGTTAAGCATCTGCCTTTGGCTCAGGCCATGATCTCAGGGTCCTGGGATTGAGCCTCGAGTTGGGGGGTGGGGGGTGGTCTCTGCTCAGCAGGGTAGTCAGCTTCTCCCTCTGTGCTCATTCTCTCTCTCAAGTAAATAAATAAAATCTTAAAGATCTTAAACATTTTTAAAAAATGTTTTGCTCGTTTTAAAAATTAGGTCGTTTTAATATTGTTTTGAGAATTGTTTATATATTTTGGATACAAGTACTTTATCAGATATATGCTTTATAAATAATTTTTCCCCCTGTATGGCTTCTTTTTTCATTCTTTTAGCAATGTCTTTCAAAGACCAGAAATAGCTTTCATTTTGATGGAGTCCAATTTACCAATTTTATCTTTAATGGACTGTGTTTTTTTGTGTCATATCTAAAAATATCATTGCCTAGCCCATTCAGATTTATATATTACATACTTGTCTGTATATATATTATACTTTGATTAAAAGTTTTAAAAATTCAATTCTTAGTTTTCTAATGAGATAACTAATTTTGTGACAATTTATTTTATATTTTCTAGGGTACACTGCAAAGAAGAATGGATGTTTACTTTACTATCTATATTATAGCTAGGTTAGTTATTATTAATACCATAATCAACTAGTTCTTAAGGTCATGAGTAGACTTTCCTCACTCCACTCTAATGTTCTCATGATTAGTAATGAATTATAGGAGCCAACAGCCAATATTGTGCTTTAAGATATGTTATGTGGTAAAGACTTAACAAAATCAATATATCGATATTAGAAGTGAGTTGGTTATTTCAAAGCAGTATATTTTCTACCTTTAACATTTCAGTCAAGTTCTTTATGGTGCTATTTTCAAATAAACTCAGAATTCTAAAGAACATTACCTGTATGACTGTCCTTGGGGTAGAAATATTCATTTTTTCTGTTTTTATCTCAGGTAAAACTGTCAAGGTTTTTGACATAGCCATTCTGCTTTGGTTTACACCAACATATCCTTTTGTTTGACCTCCTTTTACTGTGTTAGTAAAGCTAATAGATTTCTTTGGCTGTGGGCCAACGCTCCTATATCAGGAAAAGAAAACATAATACAAAGGATCCATGATTGAAGGAAAATTAACCAACAATAAAAAAGCAGACTTTCATTTAGAAACATGGAAACAATCTGAACATATAAACAAGAAAAAATAATAGCTACCTGAGAGCTCATCATGTGTAAACAGAGTTCTAGAATGTTTACATGCATTCTGTCACTTTTTCCTTGCAATCCTTAAGAGGCTGCTATAAATATCATTTTATATAAAATCACAGAGGCTTAAGAGGGAAATATTCCTCCTAGAGTTGAAATTTGAAGCCAGCCAGTCCAATCCAAAGTCTGCACTGATTTCTCTAGGTCTTAGTTTCCTTATCTGTAAGATGGGGATATTAAATAGTACCCTATTCATAGATTATTATGAGGATAAATGGATTAATTTGTATATTATGGTTAGGAAGTCCCTGGCACATAGTAAGCATAAGTGAGTGTACGGTACAGCTAATAGGCAGAACGAAGCATGAGCATTGTGTTCCTGCCTGAACAATTACATAATAATTTTTAATAAGAAGATAAAATCAAAATGTTTGCATCCTGGAGGAAAAAAATACGATTTTACTTTTGTACCCTCTGCAAATTCCTAAACACAAAAACCTACCTTATCATTTCTTTGTTCTAGTACTCTGATCATACTATGGATTTCTATAAAACAAGGATGATCTTCCTTTAGATTATAAAAAGGAAATCTGTTTCCAAAGAAAACATTTTGTCTTTTATTATTTTTAAATTTTTATTTTAAGTAGACTCCACACCTAACATGAGGCTTGAACTCATGACCCTGAGATTAAGAGTTGCATGCTCTGCTGACTGAGCCAGCCAGGCGCCCCAAACCCCCAAAGAAAATATTTTAAATGGTACTTTTACTTTTCAAATCATAAAAGACCAGACAAGAATGAAATATTTTTAAATGACAATCATCAATCCACTTTTCACATTTTATTTTTCTTCATAGCATTTATTACGACTTGACACTTTGTTCCTGTTGTCCATTCCTTTACTAGAATGTAAGCATCTTCAGGGCAAGAACTTTTGTCTTGTTAATTGCTACATTCCTAGAACCCACAACAGTACCCAGTATACTGTGGTCACTAAAAAAGTATTGTTTAAATAAATGAATTTCATTCATGTGGTATTTCCAATTTATATTCTTTTAAAGTATGTTACTCTCTCCTCCCTCCTTCAATGTCTAAATGACTTTATCTTCAACATCTCTAAGAAAATAAGATCAATCAGGTAAAAACTCCTTAAATTATTTCTCCATTGTCATTATATTTTTCTTCTATATCCTACAAACTCATCTAAATTTATCGTTCTTTCTTCTTTCAGTAAAAGACTTGCCATTCCTATCTAAGGCTAATCTTTCTACCTGTGCTCTAAAACCTGTTGGTTGTACTTTCTCAGGGACTTCTGTCCATCAATATTTCCCTATCTGCTACATATTATTTCCTATCTTTTCCCCTGGAGCATATAATTATGCTCCAGTCATCCCCTTAACTTAAAAATCCTTCCTTTATGCCTTCCTCTATGTGTTACTTTATCTACCCTTCCTTTCATAGCTCAACTCTTTAAATATTAGTCAATACTACTACTTCCTTATTCCTCTTATCTGACCCATAATTCACTACAATCTAGTTTTACCTCCCCTCTCCTACCACATAGTGACTTCTTTCATTAAAATCACCTAGTCCTTCAACTTGTCAAATCTAAGGGACTCTTTTCAGTACTTATCTTTGTAGCATCTGACAGTTGACACCTCCCTCTTCTGTGACACCACCATCTCTTATTCTTCAACCTCTTTGGGACCTCTAACCATCTGACCCTTCCATTTTCTATTAGTACCTTTTAGGTTTCTCTTCTTTCTCTATTTAATCCAGAATCCACAATTCATCAATTGAATCACTCTTTTACCATTACCTTCAACTTGTATTTTCTCTTTCCTTGACATTTTACCCTCCTATTCTTAAAAAACTAGTCCTCCCATTCTATTTTTCCTTTATTAGCTTCCTCCTTTGAAGATTACACTTAGGCTCAAACCTCAGTTATTTGTTTGTTCTCTCTCTCTCTCCACACATACAACACACACTATCCCTGAGTAAAGTAACAAAACCTATGGTTTCAATGACTACTTATATTCCACCTCCTTATGGCAGTCTGCCATCAACACCACCACCTCCTTTCTCCCTTTCCCTGAAGATTTTATATCCTAAATGACTCTCTCTCTCTCTCGAATACTACTTCTGGCATAATTCCTGAGTATTTCAATATCCATTAAGGTAATCCTTCTAATACTATGGCTTCTTAGCAACTTGAACCTTTCTCACATACATAATCTTGTCCTCCTTGCTATGTCAGCTACTTATTCCCGTGGTCATACATTTGATCTTGTCCTTAACAAAGTCAACTGTCACTTCCTATTTTTTCAGCTTATATGCCCTCTTTTTTTTTTATAATGAATTTTCTTGGGTAGCTTACGCTCTCTCTCTCTCTCTCTCTTTTTTTTTTTTTTTTTTTTGGGAAACAGAAACCCCATGAGGTGGGGGGGGGGGGGGGGGGGGGGGGGGAAGGGGCAAAGGAAGAGGGAGAGAGAGAAAGAATCTTAAGCAGGCTCCACGATCAGTGCAAAGCCTGATGTGGGGCTCGATCTCACAACCCTGAGATCATGACCTGAGCTGAAATCAAGAGTTGGACGCTTGACTGAGCCACCCAGGCGCCCCTACACCCTCTTAATACCTAATTTCAAACAGCTCTATTCAACTTCCTTCAACTCCATTATCACCTTCAAGCCCTTGATTCTATCATATTTTACTGCTTCACCCACTCCTCTCATGCAATCTCTCTCTCCTGAGCTTAAGGTTAATAAATATAATCCACAGTTGATTAGGCATATCTCAGAGATACTGCAAGTTCAGGTCAGGCTACCACAATAAAGCAAATATCACAATAAAGTGAGTAAAATGAATGTTTTGGTTTCCCGGTGCATATGAAATTGTGTTTACACTATACTGTACTCTATTAAATATGCAATAACATTATGTCTAAAAATACAATGTACATACCCTAATTAAAAAATACTTCATTGCTAAAAAATGCTAACCATCATCTGAACTTTCAGTGAGTCATAATCACTGATCACAGTTCACTATAACAAATATAATAATAAAAACGTTTGAAATATTGCAAGAATTACTAAAATGTGACAGAGCCACAAAGTGAGCAAACGCTATTTGAAAAATGGTGCCGGAAGACTAGCTGGACACAGGGTTGCCACAAACCTTCAATTTGTAAAAAACACAGTATCAACAAAGTGCCATGAAGAGAAGTACAATAAAATGAGGTATGCCTGTATTGTATATAAAATCCTTACTTACACTCTCATCATCCTTTTTCTTTTTTAAATTCACTGTACTTGCTGGCAAAACCAAAACTTTGATCAATTCCAATTACTTCTTACCTTTGAGCCTACATCTGTATATTAACCACATTTCTATCTTCTGTAAACTTGATGCCTTACCATTTGCCACACACGTTTAGGCCCAACATATCTTGTTCTGGACAAACTGATATGCTCAAGTCAATGTGTCTTGGTTTCCTGCCTCCCTTGTCACCCCCCCTCCCCTCCCAGGGGCACAAATTCCCAATGTAAACCAGTCTATCCCCAACTGCCTCCCTTGTCAGGCCCTCACACTCTGGCCCACTATATACCTTCCCTCATCACCCTATAACCAGGTACCAGACAATTAAGGATGGCCCCTATGTTCCAGAACCCACTGAAATTATTCAAACTAGCCAATCTTAAGCCTTCTTGCCATGCCTCACCTGTACCTTCCCACCAAAACCATGAAAAAGAAAGGCCCACAGTTCTTCCCTTTCCCTCTGCCTGATGACTGACCCCAGTGCTTCCCCATGTAGCCCCCTGTGGCATTGCCTACCCTCTCCTCTTGGTAACCATGAGTAATAGACTATTTTTTTCAATGGCAATCATCTGCTGATCTGTCGATCCTACTCTACTTCAAATTTTCTATTAATATGCTATATTTTAATTCAACCTGTACAGCTAAATGAAGCTGGAGAAAAAACATCCAACCATGATGCCAGGTCTCATTTTAAATTATGGATCATTAACTTAAAGTGTTTTTAATGAACCAGCAATTATACTGTATTTTCTTGGTTCACTTTTTACTATACCTTCTAAGGTCACTATTTCATATTTCTCTCTTCTTGAATATCAGCATCTACTCCCATCTTTATTTTCAGGTGATTAAATGAGAAAACTGAGCTAATCAAGTAACTTTCAAATATTCCTACTGTCACAACTATGCACCTGATTATATCTATACCTACATCCTCTATTTCTCTCTCATTACTCTGGTTGAATTACTTATGATTCCAGCTTAGGTCAATTCCTCTACTCATGTACTAGATTCAATTCCTTTCTGCCTATGCAAGGACATTGCTCTAGTAATTCTCTCATGCTTTTCTTGCTCTACTGCATTATTCCTTTTAGCAGGTAAACATGCTATTATTTCTCCCATCTTAAAGAATTTCTTTTGATTCTGTCTACCTCTCCAGCTACCATCCATTCATCTTTCCTTTAACTATAGCAACTACTTTGAAAGAACTGTCTGTACTTATTGTTTCTAATTTCCCTCTGTATATACTCTCTTGAACCTGATCCAGTCAAGTTTTAGCCCTTATCATTCCACCAAAAGAATTCTTACCAAGGTCTAGTTGCCTCTACAATATTAATTGCCAATGTTCTCATCTTACTTATCAGCAGAATTTACCCAGCTGCTTTTTTTTTTTTTTTTAACTTGGATTGTAGGATACTTCCCTTATCTGGTTTTCTTCCTACTTTTTCTGCAATGTTCATCCTTGGACATCTTCTGTCTACACTCATAGCCTAGGTGAACTCATCCAATGCATGATTTAAATACCATCTATTTGACTCCCAAATATTTATCTCTACCTTTCCTCTGAACCCTAGGCCCATATACCCACCTGCCTACTTGACATCTCTGACTCAAAATTAGCATGCCCAAAACTGAGCTCCTGACAATCTCACCCTTACCTTGTCCAGCAAACCTACTCTTCTAGCGGTCTTCCCCCACTTTTGTTAAAAGTAATGTTATTCTTTCAGTTGCTTGGGTGAGAAAACTTCAAAATATATCCTGAATCCAGCTATTTTGTTATCACCCTTGTTGCCACCATCCTCATACAAATAACTATCCTATCTCTCTTGGATTGTTGCAGCAGCCTTCTAACTCTTCTTGCTTAACCTCAATCCCCTGAAATCTATTCTCCACGGATCAGCCAAGAATGATCCTTTAAAACACAAGTTAGATCATATCACTACTCTGCTTAAAATCCTCCATTTGTTTACCATCTCATTCATAGTAAAAGTCTAAGTCTTTACTATGACCTAAAAAGTTCTACATGCATTGTTAGATCTCTGACTTCATGTTCAGTACTCTTTCCCTTGTATACTTTGCTCTTGTCACACTGGCATCCTTTATATTGCCAGGTGTATTTTCCTATTGTAGCCTTTGCCCTTGCTGTCCCCTTTGCCTGAAATGCTCTTCCCAATAAATGTACATGTTTAGCATCCTTTCTTCAGGTCTTTACATAAAACCACCTTCTTAGTGTGGCCTTCCCTGACTCCCCTATCTAAAAATGTCAAACACTCCTCTCAAATATTTCATAAGCCCTTGCTTTATTTTTCTCATTAGGACTTACTAACAAACATAATGTATCTTTTACTTAAATATCTTATGAATTAGTTTTCTCTCCTCCACTTAGAATTTAAGTTTCATGAGGGTAAGGATTTGGGGCTGTTTTGTTCCCTGCTGTATCCCTAATGCCTACAATAGTACTAAACATACAGTAGCTGCTTAATGAGTATTTGTTGAATAAATAATCCCTAAATCATTATATCTATCTCAAAACATGCAATCTTCATATTCAGGTGTTTACCAGCCTACTGGGTGGCTCCAGCTAAACGTCTATAAGACATCTCAAAGTGAATAGATACACAATGAAATATCACATTTACTATAAACCAGTTCTTCCTTTTTTACTCTCTATAGGACCCAATTAGAAATGAATTAGTGAATGATGTTACATTTATCAATTAGGTAGTTACTGGGATCTCTTGAGAGAGCATTATCAGTGAACTCTCCCACATCTTCGCACTGTTAAGTTCTATGGGAAAGAACCATGTTTATCATGTCAACAGTTACAGCTCTAGCTCTTAGCACTCTGTCTGACAGAGTAGGAAATCCGAAAATACAGACCATTTTTTGAAAGAAATTGAAAGACATGCCTGTAGCCAATTATGTGAGAAATTTATGATACATCTCTAACTGTATTAGAAAATATGTTTTCAAAAGAGGAAAATTAGAGAAGGTTTGAGATTTCAGGAGGTAACCACTTTGAAAACCACTACACCTGAAAACAGAGTCATCATACAAGTGGTCATGTAAAGGTGTATGTACATTATTGAGTTTTCCAAAGCAGGGACCTAATTTGTTTTGACTCTTGTATCTTCATTATCTAGGGCAATAACTGAAAAATATAAGGCATTCAATTGGTATCTATAGAAAGAACTCCTGATAATCACTTCCATGAAAATAGGGGCAAATGACATTAAAAACATGCTATACGTACAGAAATCTCACTATGAAATAAATAATCACAAGAGGAAAAGTAGGTGTGGCTTGTGAAAGTTTCTGTATTAGTCCCTTATTTTAGTGGGAAGATGGTAATTCCAATGTAAACCAAATAAATTTCTTCCATTCATTCGAGTTATTTATAAAACACTTCCTGTACATAAGGCCCTGTGCTATACACTGGCAGGGATACAATATGAATCAGATATGAACCCTAAGGAGCTTATAGTCTAATAAAAGAGCTAAAACACATACATGATTATAATGGAAGCACAAAATTTTATTTGCTGCGAAAGAGTAAAGTGACCTGAACCATGCTTCTGAAAAATTTAGCTGTATGCAGAAACATACTAAAAGTAAGACCATTAATTAGATGCTATGGGAATAGTCCCAGATGAGAAGTAATCAAGGCTTAACATGGGGTGGCAGATGTAGAAATAAAACAAATACAAAATATACCTCTGTTCAGCATGTTTATTTATTTTTTGCATTTTGATGCTTTGACATCAAAGAACTTGCTGATCCTGGAGGGACTGCTCCTCCCAAGGCTAATCAATTCCTAAACATAGTAAGGGACTCACCTGCCAGCGCCCTTTCGTATGCAAATCAACCAATCCAGAGCCTAAACCCTTAACCAACTCCTTTTATTGGGCTCTCTCAGAGATCTCACTTTCTGGGCCATTACCCACCTGCCCTAATCACCCCTGGAACAGGAACCAGACAACTAGATACTCCTACGACCAGAGCCTTTTGAAATTATCCAAACGAGCCAATTCTAAACCTGCTTATTCTGCTTTGTCTGTTCCTCCCACAGAAACCACAATAAAGGTGCTTGCCCATGTTTTCCTCCAGCTTGTTCTACCTCCTGACTGGCCCTTCTGCTTTCCCAGCTGGCCTCCTGTGTATAGTGTGGCATGCTACGCCTCCTGTTCCTATGGATCTATGAGTATTTAGAAAAGCTTCTCCCCTCATAACAGTCATTTCCATGTCTATAAAACATATCTCAAGTACCCTTAAAAGATAGCAGACACAGAACTGATAGGACTTACATAACAATGCCACTTAAACCTTAAATTTCAAAGAACTTCCACCTATATTTTCTAATTCAATTCTTAAAATAACTTGTAAGATACTTAATAGTCATATTTTACAAGTAAGAAAGCTTAAACTCAAAAGTCAATTTAAATGCTCAAACTCGTCCAATAATTCACAGGCTATTAATCTGTACATTAAAGTTAATAATAGTATGTATCTTGTAAAGTTAAGGTGATGATTAAATTAGTCCTTACTTCTAAGTAAAGTTAGAAGTAAGAAGTTAAATTGTAGACACGTTCATGTTAGGTATCAGTGGTATCTTGGTGGAGCTGTCTGGTGGCAGTTGAAAATGCAAGAGTAAAGTAAATTTGAAGGAACAGAAGTGAGAGCTAGAGATTCAGATTTGAGAATTTTTGCATGGAGATGATAATAAATGAACAGAGTCCCCAAATAAAAACCTAAAGGCACAAAGAGAAGGTAACAGAGCCAAAGGAAGAAACTGGAGATAGTAAAAGAAATCAGAAAAGAGGCATTGACTTTTGACTTGTGACTTTTGACTTATGATTTTTGACTTTTGAAACCTTGTGGTCACTCATTATTGACCTTTGAATAGTTTCTGTACCAGAAGTAGAGACAACAGACTGCAAGGGTTAAAGAGTGAACATAGACGTTTCTGGTCCAACAGGTAAAGACCACAAAAGTCACTAATCTTATTTTTATCACAAGAAAAAGGCTTAGCAAACTGAAAATCAACACGTCTTTTTAGATCCATCAGATCAGTTTATAGACAAACCACTAGCCAGAAAGCTGGACAAGCAGGAGAAAACAGAGAATCACAACTTACAGACACTCCGAATGGGGCCAGGGAATGGTAGGAAAACTTAAAGGGTAATTGACTAATTGCAGGAGACTGAGTGTAAACTGATTTGAAAGATAAAATCTCCCAGGGCCCAGCCTCATAGAGGCCTACCATGACACTCATCAGGCTCTCAGGAAGAAGATCAAAGAAAAGCACCCTCATAATTCCAGCAGGGGGATAGGCATGACCATTCTAAAATATACCCAGAATGTTCAGTTTTTCTTAACAAAGGTCTACTCTCAAGGAAAATTATTTTAGCAGAGCCTCATCAACATGTGGGAAGGGAAATACACAACTCCAAGTCCCCCTAGACCTCTTGTTTCACCCAAGGAAAAAAATCTGAGAAACACTTATGAAGGTCACAGCCCAGGGTCAAAGGCCAACTAAAAGACTAAGACTTAATTACAGGATTATGGAACACTTCTTCTCCAACCAACATCTTACCACCACACCACCAGGTCTCCAGTACAATAACAGGGGATTGAAATGGGAAGAACTACAAAGCTCAGACTCCATGATGGAGTCTCTAGGGGAACCTAAAAAAAGAGACAAAAACGAGGACACTAGAGGAAATTGAAGCCTCATAAACGTACTGCTACAGCAAACACAGCCTAATCCCTAGCCAGATAAACACAAAACCTCACACTAAGGGCTTATTTACCTCAGTTCATATTACCTGATGCAACATGTTCAGCTTTCAACAGAAAATTACAAAGCATATCAATGGGCAAAAAAGAAGTCTGAAGAAACAAAGCAAGCATTAGAGCAGACTAAGATTGGCAGAAATTTTGAAATTGTCAAGATTGGGAAATAAAATAATTGTGAGTAATATCGTAAGGACTCTAATGGAAAAAAGGTGGACAGATAACATGAAAACTCTAAGAAAGAATCAAAAGGAAATGAATGAACATGTAAATAAGTAGAATAGAGGAACTATTAAGTAGAATAGAGTGGTGGTTTTTACCACAAGGGGAGATTGTTAAGCTAGTGGGAAAGATCTAATACAGGAAAAATTAGAGAAAGTGGAAAATTGATAAATACATGTTTTATGGGATCCTTTCTGAGATCAGCATTAAGTCTTAAAAGGAGGAAGATGAGAAATAACATATTAGGTCAAATCAATGGTTGTAAACATTGAAGTCTGTGAAATTTTGCTTTAACTGGATAACATGGCTATCTCAAAATATGAAGGTTATACTACTTCCCATCTCCCACCTGATTCTTTCTTCAATAGGTAGTCTCTTAGGAATTTGTCATTATTTAAGAAATTCCCAAGAGAATTCAGGAATTCAACTTAATTTTACTTTGAGATTTCCATACCTACAAGTAAAAACAAAAACCAGACAGGATGCACAGTAACCAATATCACTGAAGTACATCATTCATTCGTTCAGTCAGCAAATATTGAGTGCCTTCTTCATTCAAGGCAATAGCAGTGAACAAAACAAAAATGCCCCATGGAGTACCATAGTTTGGGTGAAGATGCACTGATGAACATGTATATTATACATCGGGTAGGGATAAATTTTATGGATAAGCTGAAACCAAGGTTGAGGAACTGGAAGTGCTGGGAATTAGAAGTATTATTATTTTATGAGGGGTGGTTAGAGAAGGACTTTTTGATAAGATGACATCTAAAGGAAATAAGTGAGTCACGACACTATCTGGGGGTACCATATTCCAAAGAACAGCAAATACAAAAAAACAAAAAAACAAAAACAAAAAACTCTGCAAATGCGTAGGCCTTAAAGTGGGAAAATAATGTGCCTGATATTGTTGTGGAACAATGAGCCAAAGGGAAGAGTCCAAGGTGAGATCCTTTGGGACTCTGTAATGATGTGAAATTTTAGTCTGAGTGAAATGGGAAAAACTGGAGGGTTTTGAGAAGAGCACAGTGACTACCATGTGTAGGGTGTTAGTAAGACCATCCAGGGGGTTACTGTAATGTTACAGGGACTTCTATTAGAGCGGTAGTTTCCATTTATTTTGCAGGTAGAAATGACAGAATCTGCTGATGGAGTGGGGCATTAGAGAAGTCAAAGGAAACTCCAAGGTTTTTTTACTGGGTAACTGGAAGAGCAGAAATTGTCATTTACTGAAATGACAAAGACTGCAGAGTAGATAAGAGGGGGAATTAGTTTAGTTTTGCATACGAATTTTGAGATGTCTATTGACTTCTAAGTGCAGATGTTGATTTTATTAAAGTCTGGTTTTTGGAAGAGGTGCTGGCTAGAGATATAAACTTGTGAATCATCAGCGTATAGGTGATTTTTAAAGGCATAAGGCAATAGTGAAGAAAAGGGGTTTAAAAACTGACCCCAGCAACACTCCAATATTTAGATATGGGAAAGAAGAAAAAGTACCAGCAAAGTATTTTGAAAAGAAGTAGCTATAAAACAAGGAGAGAACTAGGGAGGAGTGGTGTCCCAGAAACCAAATGAAGTGATTCAAAATTCGAGATGTGGAAGGGTTAAGAAGAAACTGAGAAATGGCCATTGCATTTCGATGGACGCCTACTGCTGACCTTCACAAAAACTATTTTGTGGAGTGGTAGAATGGAAAAAAGACGCTGAGAACCATATTCAAGAAAGAATGTATGGTTCTCTCCCAAGAATTTTCAAGTTCTGTTAAAGAAAGATTAGCTCAGGTGGAGATTGGAGGAGAGATGTTGAAGGTCTGAGAAGAGAGAACAAAAGTGGTCTGGAAGTGTGGGAGAGTGGATTAATGAGGAATCTTTAATGCAATTTCTGGGCATTACTAAGGGACCATTTGTTATAAGCAAAAAAAGTCCACAGAGCTGTGTGCTCTTCTCCAGCCTCTCGTTCAAGTGTTGCAGAAACGGCAGAACGTCGCGAGCAGTAATGGGTTTTAAGCCACGATGGCATGAGGAGGCAGAATAAACTTCGACTACAGAGCATACATAGTCAAGTTCAGTCTGGTGGCTCACTGAACCTGAGGATTGATACGGGCAACAAGCATGATGCAGCTGACCGGAAAAACAACTCCAGAGTGTTAAGGAGGAAGAGCGGCTCTAAACAAAGCCGATCTTTTCCCGTAGAGCAAACACAGCAGTTTGGGGGTTGAAAAAGTCTGTACTAAGCCAAGTTAGGGGACATTGCCGCATGAGAGCTTCGAGGGCTGGCTGAAGCCAGACGCAGAGAGAGACAGGATCTATAAGTGCTTTCTCCGGGACCCAGGAGGGACTAGGTTTTAGCGCCGGAACTTACAACCAGAGGTTCTGCTGCTTGCGGCTGTTTACTGGAGAGACAGGCATGGTGGCGACAGGCTTTGGAGTGATCGGCCACCCCCTTCCCTAGCTGCTTCTGGCGTCCCTGTACCCCAACCCCCGGCGTTAGCGGCTCCGGCTGAGGCTCGGGAATGTTTTCCGGGCGTCATGGAGACGGAGGAGCCCGGGCTCAACAAGCGGCCCCGCGGTTGGCTGGCGGCTGGAGACCGAGGAGGAGGGCGGAGGCGGAGGGGAGGGCAGAGGGTTGGTGGAGCAAAAGGAAGCTCCGGACGACGACTAGAAAAAGGAGGCGGGCGGCCAGGGCCCCAGGCCCCTCCCAGGTTCTGAGTCTCCCCGGCTGCAGGCGGATGGATGAGGCTTCTTCAGGCGGTGGCGGCAGCAGTGAAGGTGGCGGCGGCAGCAGCGGCAGCGGCTGTAAGTGCAGCCTCCATAAACCATCTCTCCTCTCCTAGTCCTGATTGGGATGAGGGGCTCCTAAAGTGTCCTCAGTCCCCTTTCTCTCCTTCCCCTCCCCCACGGTAGAGCACCGCCCGGAAGACCCTTAACTTCCGGGGAGGGGCTGCAAGAGAACGCGCCCGGCCCGCTTTCCCCTCCCGGAGAGCACCGGCCACCCCCCAAGGCGCATGCGCAGCCGACCTCCACCGCGCACCCCCTCCCACCCTGGTCTTTTGCTTTGGCAGTGGCGGCGGCGCGGATCTTCCCTGGCGTCGCGGCGCGCCGGGAATCCGCTGCGGTGTGAGTTAGTCTCGCCCAGTTCGCTTCCGCACCTTTCTCCTTTCGGCCCCGGAATCCGGTCGGGGTGGGGCTAAGCTGACCATCCCCCTGTGGCTCCGCCTCTTTTTCCCTGTAGATCTGGGTTCGGTCCCAGCCCTCCGGAGGCTCCTGCTCGCACCGCAGTCCCCGTGGTGAGCGGGGTCCTGGGCGAGCCAGCTCTTTTCGGAGGGAGTGAGGGAGGGAAGAGAGACTGGAAGAGGGCATTAATATGAAGGAACTAGGTCCTCCCGGTCCTTGTGAAGATCTTTGGGGACAGATGCCTCCCCCTCCTTGAAATGGCCTTGTTCTTGCAGCTTTTCGTGGAAAGATCTCTGGCTTGGAGCCCATCTCTGGTCCCCGTTTGCTATGTGACCTTGGGCGAGTCACTACCCTTCTCCGGGCCCCTGTTAGCCCTAAAGCTTCCTCCAACGCTAAAACTCTTAATTTTGCAGAAAAGCTTAAGCAGTTACAAGACTGGCCCGTCTACTGAGGCCGCTTTGCCCAGATGACGTGGAGTTGACCGAAACTTCTTTCTTCAATCATGGATGGAATGAAGCGACCTATGTATTGGGTCGTTTTTATTATTTTACCATCGGTTTCAAATTGCATGTCTCAAGGCTCATTAATGTTTTCCTAAAATTGTCATGGGATCCTTGTCCTAATTCCTGGCCATCTTTTTTAAAATTAGAGACAGGCTGAGAATTAGAGACATGGTGAGCTTGTGGTATCATCATCTCTGGTCTCGTAACTACTGAGGCTCTCTTTCCTTTGATCCAGATGGTGTGGTGGCTCGATTCTCCCAGTGCCTGGCTGAGTTTCGGACGTGGTTAAGAACCAACTGGTTGAGGTTCAATGCAGACAAGACGGATGTGATGCTGGTAGGCAGGGGCACACTTGGAGATTAAGGGAGGGAAAATCCAAACTCCCTCAAGTAATATAAATATTACATTACTCTTTCTGTATATTACAGTGTTTGAGAACTGATGATGGGCCAATAATGTCCAGAGTTGGGTGAGATAAAAATAACCTGTCAACAGTATTAGGACTATAAAAATAAGTTTGTTATAGTCTGATAAAATGGGGCCACTCGATAAAACTCTTCATGTAAAAATTATGAAAAAAACCAAACTGTTTTTTGAAGAACCAAAAGGCTATGTAAGTGTTTTGGGGTGACATTAATAATAAAAACCAAACTAACAAAAAGATGATGCTGATTCTTGCATAGATGTGGGGCTTCCAAATGTAATGCATTACTGCTTTGTAACGTGCATTTTGCCTACTAAAGTAAAGGTAAATCTCAATTTATCAAAAACATCCTTTTTAAGTTTTTTGATATTTAGGTATTTTCAACCAAATTAGTAGATATTCATCAATTTTTACCTGCACATCATGTGTAGGTTGACACTTTGAAATAAAAATACCAAATAATCTCAAAAGGGGCTCATGGACTCCGAAAATAGCTGGGTAGAGAATTTGTTTTTATGGTTTCGAGTGTGCTGCATTAATGTTTCATTCAAACAGCCCTAGAGTCTAAATTGTTAAAATATTTTCTTGGAGCATTTTGAGAGGTTCCTGAATTGCATAACATTTTGTTTATGTAGTATAGGTATATAGTACTTATATTTGAGTCAGGTATTGGTACTGAATAAAAGGTTATATTTCTTAGGTATATGTAAATTACCAGACTTTTACTTTTTGGTTAGTTTAAGGTACTGGTTGAAGTAAAATTGTGACCTTAAAATGCTTTTCTTAAAAGCAAAATAACTGAGGGTGTGTGTGTGTGTGTATGTATGTATGTTTATTATAGCTTCTATAAAAATGTTTAATAACTTTTTAATGGAGTATTTAGTAAATTACTTAAAAATAATTTCCCAATATAACAGCAGTTTTGAGAAGCTTAAATGTGGTGAAAGTTAATGTTAGTTTGCTTGAAAATAAGGAAGCATTTAAGATAGGGAATGGGAGCTCAAGAGGCATTTATTCAGGCTTTGTATAGTGATTTTTTTGTTTTGGGACATTAGCCACAAACCTCACATAAAATTGGAATTAACTACACTTTTTAGTTTAACTTTAGATATTTTACTGTACAATTCTAACAATACCATTTTGGAGATCACATTAATAAATACTATAAACTGTAATGATTTTAAACATTTTATAGGTATTGGTGAATTTTCTCATACCTTTAACTCTGTCATGTCTTGTTTTTAGGTTTTCTAGTATCAGTAGGCATTAAAGATTTATATTTTGTTAACCCAAGTATAAATAATGATTGCACTTAAATACAAAGAAGACATCTGTTGAATTAATCCAAAGTGCTAAAAACCTCAGGGAAATGGATGGAAGTAACAAGGAGATAGATTCTGGTTTAATAAAAAGGAGAATGTTCCAAACATACAGCTTTTTCTGAAAAGAGCAGCCTCTTCATCAGACAGTAAGTCATTGGAGGTGTTTTAGCATAGGCAGAAAAGCCTGGTAGTGGGGACACATAATGAGGGATTCCTACCTAGACAGGGTAGAAATTGACTAAAAGACCTCTAAGGACCCATCTAACACTAAGATTCTGTGGCTAATGAATAGTTAATTTTTTACATATTTGATACTGAACAGGTAAGCAAGAGTTTTTGAGAAAGACTGCTTTCCTTAAAGTGGCTCCTAAAATTTTGAAAGACAAGTATATCATGAGAATAAAATGGGAATAAAACCATACTGAATTCATTAGTAATGTGTTACTAATGACTTACAATATTGGAACTATTTCTCTTTATTTTCATAATATCTGAACGTAAAAAAAAGCACTGAGCCCACATGTATTAAAAAAAGGAGGAAAAAATGTAGAGGGACTTTTTCCCCCAAATGATAATGCCACTTAAAATTAGTAAAAATGATACACAATATTAATAAACTTAAAAGTCATTTATCAGTAAGAGGGATACACATTCAAGTATGTCCCAGATTTGATTTTCTTGACAACTTCAGAATTCATTCAGTAGCTTAAGGGACCACGATCCCCAGCTTTTTAATCACAATTGGGATTTTTTGTTGAGGTTTACCTGAAGAATCAAAGAGTAAATGGGATTAAGCAAGCAAGTTATTCCTGTACCTTGCATTTTGACAACACTTTTTAATTTTCTTTTTGTGAACTAGCTAAATTTCATGTATTAGCTTTGGTAGTTAAATGGAAAATCCTCCTTTATCCCCATGGTATTGTGAAGCCTGAGTTTCTACCTCTAGGCCCCTTATTCTGTCTTTACCCACCCCAGGTCTATGCACATCAGTTGTTCTTTGCCTTCAGCTATTTTCCATCAAGCACCTCAAAGTCAAAACTAAGCACAAGCTGACTTTTCAGAAAATGATTTTTGAGTCCAAAGGACTAAGGTAATTCAGTAGGGTAACTCTATGTACCTATACTAAAATACTTATTCCCCCAAGAAATCCTGAAAAACACTTTTATAGTATAAGTATTCTAAAAAAATAAAATGAAAATACTGTACAGTACAGTTAATGGTAAAAATTGTTTGTAGATTTGGGAACCTTAAAGTTTTCCTTTCTCTTCTTTCCCTTGCTTTTCTTTCAGTAGAAAATGTGCATCAGATGTTTATGTTTAATTGGTTTACAGACTGTCTGTGGACTCTTTTCCTGTCAAATTACCAGGTAATGTCCTTTCACTTAGCAGCTACTTCATATACCTATAAATGCACAAATTATTCATGCACAAATTATTGGACATAAGAATTTCAAACTAATGTTGAATCTTTGGAAAAAGGAAACTGCTTAATAGAGTCTAGAATTTTAAGGGAATACAAATAATTTAAGAAAACAGCCCATATTGCATTGTAAGTTAAGTATGAAAGAAAAATTGTATATGTGCACATTTATGCAGTATATGTAGGGCCGGCATTACATTATTTGGAAGGAATGACTTTTTATATTTGACTGGTTGATTTGGGTAATCATTTTTGAAATTGCATTAAGAACCCTTGAACATTTTGGGGGAAAATGGTCTTTTTGAAATTAAGATTTTTAAACTCCTGGTTTAGTAAAATATGTTACTGCATGTTTTAATATCACCTTTGCAATACCAGTATCTGCCTTAGTAATGGAAGGGAAACATGTTTGTTATTTTGCAGTCATTGGCTGGGCAGTCATTAGCATTGGCATCAAGGCCAATTGGTAGTTCTAGGCCAATATTTTAAAATAAACTTTCAAATTGCTGGCATTTCAGGCATTGCAAATAAGTAGGTTTTCCCTCTATGGAGTCAATTCAGAGATCCATCAAATAGCAGCTTTTTAGTATTTCGCATTCTGGAATTTTCTCTAGTTGTGCAAAATTCAAACGTTGCACAATTACGTTGCTCCTGGCATCTCAGGAAGTGTGTGGGGGAAAAGCAAATGAGATGTGAGGATGGCAGACTACCTTTTCACAGTCCCTTTTCTTAATCTCTGCTCTGACCTCTAAGATTTGGGGATGTGGGATTTTACATTTCCTGTCAGGAATCAACCGAGAGAGAGAGAGAGAGAGAGAGAGAGAGAGAGAGAGAGAGAGAGGAAGAGAGAGAAATACTTGTCAAGAGACAGCCGCTTTCAAAGCGCGCCACTTTGCGCTGTTGCCGTTGTTGCATCACAGCAACATCCGTTTTCCAGCAAATGCACTTCAAAAAAGGCCTACATGTAAAATATAACGTATCTTTTCCCCTGCGATGTGAATGCTGGACGCGGCTTTTTTGGCACTTTTCCTTGACCTCTCTGGTCCCCTTAGGGCCCTCTCCAAGCTGGAGTCGCGGATCCGCTAGCGCAGGGGAGGCGCCCCGCGCTGAGCTGCCCACCTCCCCCCCTCAAAACCCACCTTGACTCCGCCCCCTCCGCGCTCCTCCCGGGGAAGGCTGCCGCGGGGTTGCGCGCGCGCGCCCCTCCTGTCGCGCGCGCGCGCGCCGGCCTTTTCCTTCCAGTCCTGCTCAGCCGGGCCGCCGCGAGGGGGCGGAGTGGGGTGTGGTGGGCGCGCTCGGGCGGCTCCTGCGCGTTCCCGCCGAGGCAGCAGCGGCGGCGGGAGCGGCAGAGACGGCGGCAGCGGCTGGAGTCCCGTTGCCGAGTCTCACATCCGGGTTCTGGCCGTGACCCAGCTGCGGCCGCCGCGGAGATGTGACCCGTCAGTACGGCAAATATGGCGGAGGTAAGGGAGCGAGCTCCCCCTCCCCGTCCCGGAGCCGGGCGCCCCCGGGCCCTGGCCGGGGAGGAGTGGAGTGGGCCTGGCTAGGAGAGGCCCAGCCCTGCTGGCGCCACTGCCCACCTGTTGTCCGGAACAGGCCGCGCTCTGGGCGGGAGCTTTCCCTGGAACTTAGTTGGGATGGGTTCGTGGGTAGGAGGAAGCGGAGGCGTAGTAGGACTTCGGGGGCAGTTTGAAGGGTCGAGTGCTGCGTAGTAGTGTGTGCGGAAAGGGGTGAGGGGGAGTGGGCGCCCGCGGGGCAGGGGCGTCGGTGGCGCAACTTCGCCGGCCGGTGCTAGGGGCCAAGAGAGGAGCTACTGCTTCCTCTTCTTGCGAAGTTTCTTCCCTCCCTCACCGAGATGCTGTTGCGCCCTTCCGCGTCACCCCCACCCGTTTGCTACTGACATCCAGTCTGTGTTAATGGGGAAAACGTAAGGCAGAATGGCCTTTAACTCTCGTTTTCCTGATGGTGTTGATGAGCGTGGAGAAGTAAACCTGGCCTTTCGCAGGCCGGCCGTTTAGGTTGGGGGACTCTCCCTCTATCTCTGGAACAGTTCCATTTCTTCTCAGGGTAGAACCTCTTTTTCTCTCTTCACATTTCAGAAGAGTTGCTTTCTACCTTTCCCTCTCTTCACTTTCCAGGCATTCCCTCCACCCCTTTCATGTTAAGGCTATCTATTATTGTCTTTCTCTTATTAATATTTTTTTTTTACCCTTGTGGGGAAAAAAACGAGTTCCCCCAACAAACGAGTTACCAAAGCCCCCTTTCTTCGGTGATAATTGTTTTATGTTTTTGGGCTTCAAATCGTGGCGAACTACCACTCTTAATGATTGTTTCGAACTTAGTGTTGTGCCACTGGAGATTTAAATTTTTGTTTCTGATTTGAACTTTTACACATTCGATTTTTTTAATACTTTTTTCCCCCTTACCTTCGGAAGAATTCCGTTATTCTTCACCCCCTAGAGTTGAAGAAGTGATAGTATTTGGGGTTTTAATCTACTTTGAGTCAGAGCCTCACTAAATGATTAAGGCATTTCCTTGTATGAATTCCCATTTTCATGGTCTCGGAGACACCCCAAAACAGATTCAGGAATAGTTTTGTTTTTTTTTTTTAACCATCCAGCCCCCAATTTTTGTGTTATTTGATAAATGAAGTCAGTGGTGAATTATTTGGTAATACCATATTATCTCCTTTTTAAACCTTGGGATACAGAAACGTGTAAATTATGGAAAAATATTAATTTCGACGCTTTTTATGTCCTGGTGAGTAGAGGGACTTAAAAGTTAGCCTTTTGTGCAGTTGCTTTTAGGGTGCTCCTTCTTTCCTTATAGAAACTGACTTTATATTAATGTAGTGGAGTATTTGCTATTAAAGGAGCAGATTTCACTATAGCAGGACTCTTTGCTGCCAGTAATCTTTTTAAGACATTTACTACTTTTGATTTAAAACTAAATTTAGATCTTAGGTTTATTTCCATTTCTTTTGTTCTTTGTGGTTAAAGAATTGTATTTCAAGGCACATAAGTTGGAGAAAACATAGTACTTTGTATTTCACTTAAATGTGACTGGATTCATTCCACTGGGCTGAAACAATTTTAGTCCTGGTAAGATTTTAAGTGTTTCTTTTTTCATATGTAAGAGGGGGAAGGGGTTGTATGTGGCTGAATTTACCTACCTTTTGTCAAATAGTGTTCAGTGGATTCCCCTTTCAGTGAATGCCTATTAGATAAGCAGCAGTGACGGTTTCTTCCATGGTGGTGTTGCTCACAATGGTTTGAGCTTTAAGTTCTGTAGTCACATTTTAAGGCAAGCTATTATAGAAGGAAAATCACTTAGAGTTTGCAAATACAGTAAAATTTAAGTTTAAGAAACTTCACCCATAAATTTTAACTGCTGGCACACTGAAAACTTAGTATGTAAGTAGAAGTATATTAATATTTTTTTTTGTTTTAGAAGCTAAAGATGATTGCATTAATGTAAGAGAGGAAAAGCAATATTTTGAGTCACTAATCATTTCCTAATATTTTGAAGGGTTTGTTTTAGTTTTCTTAAAAATTGGATCAGTTGGAGAATGGAATGCTCATGTTAAGTAGGAACACATGGATGGTTCAATTTCAAGAAGAGAAAACCTGAACTTTGTTTTCAGTGCATTTATTTAGTGACCTGAAATCTTTAAAAAAAAAATTTGTCTTTTATAACTTCAGTTGCTTGTAGATGGTTTTATTTTTAGTGAATTTGGAGGAAGAATGGGGGATCCTTCTTCATTCATCTGTGTCCTGCAAAAAATCTAAAGCAAGTGAAAAAATGAAAAGTAAAATTTGTATTTTTCTGATCTCAATATTTTAGTAATCAGGATGATTTTAGAGACTAATCATTTTTAAAAATTATGTGGAGAAATGCTTGGTGTATAGAGGGCTTTTATTTGCTATTGTGTGAGCTCTCAGGAGATTTGTTCATGATGCCAGTATAAAGTATGTGGTAAAATAAATGTGCTATTGTACTTTTGGTTAAGTAGACTTGAACATTGAAGCTAACTGGTGAAATAACAGAAAATGCAGAACAACAATATACATTTATTTGATAAATCTGAGGGGAAAGCAGGTTATTGAGGAAGTATGTCTCTGGAGAAAAATGCAGATATTATGCTTCTGGGTGTTTTTATTGTTGTTATTTTTTCCATAGGAGAATGACCCTGACCTTGTTTTTCCAGAGAAATGTTTACTTCCTGAATGCAAATTGATTTAGATGTAAATAGAATATACTGATTTTTCATACTTGATCTGATCATCTTAGGCAGTCCATAGTAGGAAGTACGTATTTAATGGTTCCTCAAATCGTGGTAACATTAACAACATATTTAATGTGATTAAAAGAAATGGTACATACTCCCTTTGTTAATAGTTTTTAGTAATATTTCTCATTACTTATTATCCCTTAGAATTATTTATCAACCTTCCAAAAAGAGGTTCTCCTAGTTACACTTAAAGGAAGGAAATTACAGGGTAGTTGCAGTTTTACGAAGGGAATGAGAAAGGAAGAAATCGTTGATCCTTTGGGTTTTATAAGGAATGTGGTGTAGGGACCTTTGGGAATGAACAATTTGTTATTTCAGAGTTTGTAAACACAGAAGGGACTGCTCCAGGAAAAAAAAAAATCCACAACATGGTGCAAGACGCGTATCTTTTCACCTAGGCCATATTGCTGTTATATAAAGAAAAGAAAATTTAATGAACTTGCATTTCTGTATTAGTTTTAAGTATTTAATCATTTCCAAAAATTATATACATAATCTGTTTAATTGCATCTATTGCATCTGTTCATTTATTTCTCTTGAAAACAGACTGCTTGCTTAGTGGTTTTTTAGTGTATTTGAATTTCATTTTTTAAGGAAATAGGATCATCTTGACTGCTATTCTTGATAGTGTTAATTTCAGTTGTAAACAAAACTTGTTTCACTGTGATGGATTTAGGCTTTAAATAATTCTCTGTAGTGGTAATGAATTTTTTTTTTAATATTTATTCTTGATGAACACCAATGTATGAGAATCTAATAAAGTTTAATTCAGAAGGAGTAATAAAGTGCTTGTTAAGGTAGGAAAGGTTAGCTGGAGGAAATATAGAAGTGGATTACTTTTAGAGAATTTTTGAACTGAAGACTCATCAGTTTCTCAAATCAGAAATAAAACACTGCCATTGAAGCAAGTAACTGATTAGTAAAAGTAGAAAAATAGTCATCTATATAGAAATTTCTTGCTTGGTGCTAACTTGAGTCCCTGTATATTTCAGTGTTTATTTGCAAATGTTTTCAAAATTCATTGCAATGATTAAGCTGTTCAGGTACCAGTCATCACTTGGGACCCATTCTGTTTGACTTATTCTATGGCTTATAAGAATGACTTAAAATTATGTTTGTGTAGATAGGAAATTCATAAAGTAGCACCTCCCAGAAAGCTTTTTGCAAATTGAGATAATTTTTTTCCAAAAGTCCTAGATTAAAAAAAAAATTTAGAAGAGGCTGTTAAACATATCCCATCCCTTTAGCTAAGTATTCCTAAGTAGTAGTATGTCTTTTGAGCAAATCATAATAGTAAAGAAGTTAGATCTCAAAGGAAATTGAACTAGAAGAAGTGTAAATCTTTCTATCTTAGGGAAAATGAAACTGAGCAGAGTTAATGCAGTTTGTCCTAGGTTGTGCATTTAGGCTGTGGCACAATTAAGAGTGGGACCCAGGCTTCTGAATTCCTAGTGCTTAATAATAGCAGTTCATCCCCTGAATTATTATTACTGTAGTCAGTTTGCTAGTTTTACCACCAAGATTTTCTTAATCTTTTTTATGCTCCAGTATTCCTCAGGGGAAAGAAGAGACTTAGTTTTGTATGGAGGAAGAGAAATGGTGAGCACAGTTCCCCTGTCTTCCCCACCTGGAGGAGGGCCTCTAACTCCTTCCTGGCTTCTATCCCCATAACTGTGAGAATCTCTTATTTAGTGTCTAAATTACCTAGGCAGGTGATGATAACAAAGAAATGGTGATGGAATTGGTTTGAGGGGAGAAATTAGTTCAGACAGGTATGTTCATTGAAAATATGCTTTTGATTGCCTGGAATATAGGAGTCTAATGATTACTTCATGTTTTTACTACCTTATTTTTTTTTTAATAATGATAATCTAGATTACCATGTTCTAGAAAAATACAAAAGAGAAACATTTGAACAGATCTGAGGCATTGAATTTGTTACAGCTATTAGCAACTTCATCAACTAAATCATATATATGGGTAAGGGTATAAAAGTTAACAGTTTCATTTTTTAATTTGATTTAGCTTACTCATACTCTGTGTGACTGTCTAGTGTTATGTTTTCCATCTCAGATAATTATGTATGTACCTAAAAGAAAACTAGGTTATTTTTCTAAATTACGCACTTGTTAAAAAAAAAAAGTAGCAAGTACTAAGTTTTCTTAAAAATCTAGAAGTAGAGGAAGAAAATGAAAATAACTAATAATTCCACAAGATAATCTCTACTAACTTTCTTTAAAAAACAAAACAAAACAGTAATGCTAACAAGTGGTTAGAAAATTCCAACAGGGTAGAAAGGTATGAATGAAAAAACCTCTCCCCTACCCATTTCCTAGAGGTATTTACTGTTAACAGATTCTTGTATATACTTTTGGAGAAAAAAATTTTCATGTGTATTCTAGCCCAGTTTACCCCCCTTTTTACGAGAAGACTGTTAAATGGAATAATTATTGGAGTTTTATTGGCTTAAAAAAACCCCAAATGTTCAAAGAGCCATTTCTTTTAAGCTCCTAATGTTTTTTTGTTTTGCCCTGCAAATCATTTCGAAAGTTTATTAAAAAGGAAAAACAGCACTGTAAGGCTACTTTGTGGATGGCGAACCTGGAACCAGATGAAGATAGTCATCATTGCTGTAGCCTTGGACAGATATTGTGCTTAAACTTGGGAAATAAAGCATAATTGCATGACATAAAAGTGGATTGATACTTTAAAATATTGATTTGCTCTGTTAATAATTTGTGTGGTGGTTGAATCCATTTTGAGCTAGAAATGTGTAGCTCTCTGCCCAAAAGATCTAGAAACCCTTTTTATAGTTACATTACTCTGTCACCCTGCTCTCCAGCTTCCTGTTAGAGGAATAGAATTAAAAAGTAGCACTGTTTTAACTCTATTGTGGCAAAGTAACTTTTAAGTAAAGATAGTGGTGTGACACTTGAAAATCTATTAATACTGAATACTGTCAAATAAAAGACGACTATAACATATAGTCAAGAACCATTCTAAGCATTAGAAGGAAAAAAAATAGGACCCTTGGAAAAGTGTGCTTCAAAAGAACCTAAGTTATCATGTATAATCTAGAATGTCATACCTAGTACAATAACATAATGTGGACAGTTTTCAAAATGGAGTTTTAATACTTTATAAGAAATTTGTCTTAGATGCCTAGCTTTTGAAAATTAGGCACTTTCCTCGTTTTATTTTGTTTTTTCTTGACTCTCTGCCCCATTACTCAGCAGAAAGAGGGAAAATACAGATCTTCGTCAACTTATGATGGGGCTGTGTCCTGATAAGCCTATCATAAGTTGAAAGTATCATTAAGTCAAAAATGCATTTACTATACCTAACCTACTGAAAGAACATCTTAGCTTAGGCTAGCTTATCCCAAACATGCTCAGAATACTTAATTAGCCTACACTTGGGTAGAATCCTCTAACACAAAGCCTATTTTATAATAAAATGTTGAGTATCTCATGTAATTTATTGAATACTAGACTGAAAGTGAACAACAGAAAAGTTGTATGGGTACACAGTGGTTATAAGTGTATTGGTTGTTGTTTACCCTCATGATTGCATGCCTGACTGGGAGTTGCAGCTTGCTGCCACTGCCCAGCATCACAAGATAGTATCATACCACATATTGCTAGCCCAGGAAAAAAATCAAAATTTGAAGTTCAGTTTCTACTGAACACCTATTGCTTTTGCACTGTCGTAAAGTTGAAAAATCATTAAGTTGAGCCATCATTGTTGGGGGCTATTTGTACTAGAATAACCCTATCTCTTTGCTAATGCTTTGGGCCTTCCAGCATCTCTGACTTCTAATGGGCATGAAATAGCTCTGAATGAATAGGAAAGGTTTTAATTATGAAGTGTATGTCATTTGAAACATTTAGTTTTTGTTATTTATAGAAGTTTGTGTTTGTAGATGACTTGTTTATAATTATAAATTAACTGAATTTAGATAAAATGTAGCTGCAAATTGTCAAGTGGTAATATTACTGAAATAAGTTGCTAGCTAGCAATTTTATCTTTAAATTTTCTAAGTGCTTATAGTTAAATATATAAGGAGTAGAATGCTACAGTAGAAGCAGCATTTTAATTGGGAGTGTTTGTAATTTTTCCATCAGATAACTTGACTTTAGCTTGAAGCTTACTAATTCTGTGATAATTTAAAAATATGTTGTTTGTGAGTAAAGTTAACCTAATGTACTGTTTGGTGCTTAATAACATTTTACTTTTTCCTTTTGCTTTCTTAAAATATAACTTTTACTTAAAATAATGTCTTAAAGTGTTTTGGCCTCCCTTCTCCCATACATTTTAAGCCAGAGACCAGCTTGATAGCAAACCTTGTGTGTAATTTCCTCTGTCTTGATTGGAGAAAATATTTTAGAAAGTTCGAAGATCTAAAATCAGATCTCTTAAACTACATATTTTATGAGACCCATATTTGCCTTTAAAATCTGAATTCCTTATTGTTGTCTTTGTTTCTAGATTCAGGAATGTTTGGAATTTTTTAATGTTTAAATATAATGTCAGAGAAAGGATTATATGGAAGGTTTTAGTTTGTCTTGGACAATTCAGACATTAGAACTTACTGTGGTTTTTGGTGTCATGCTTGTCATTGAATAATTCCTGTAAATTTTGTAAAGAATTACTAACAAAGATGATAATTTTTCTTCTTTTCTCCCCCTCCCCCAGCCATCTGTTGAGTCTTCGAGTCCAGGTAAGTATTTTCTATATTTTCTATAATTTCTATTTGACTAACATTTGTCCTATTAGTTATAAAAAGGCTAGAGGAGTTAGACTATCATCTGACTTGCTTTTCTTCTGAATGCTTCTTTTCTCTGGGGAAAAAGAAATGGATGAAATATTTGACTGCCCATGAAAGTACAGGTGAGGCTGCTGTGAGTTCAACCTCATGACTATTTGTGGGTTCACTTTTTTTATGAATTACTATGTGTATTTCTTACAGGTTTTAATTGCTATTTGATTTCAAGTATGTATGAAGTGTATTTTTTCAAAAGAGTCACTAAGAAATATTTGCTTGTGTAGGAAACTCAAAGTATTTGAGAAAAAAATTAATGCATTTAGTGAGGGAGAAAAAAATAATATAAGAACATTAAAAAATGAATAATGTCGTAAATCAAGGTTATGTTTAGATGCACACCATATAGCTTTGGAGTTTCGTATTCTCTTACAAATACAGTACAGATTCATTTTTTCTTAACTTAGAGGTTGCAAACGTGGTATTTGAACCATATCTGGGCCACACATGTTTTTTGTTTGGCCAGTGTAGTGATCTTAAAAATTAGAATGTTTTTTATATAAAATCTGTATTTAGGCTTCTTGTGATTAGTCAGAGTTCTAGCACTACTAAGTATAACATTCCTGTATAGCAACAATTGGTTGGAGCTGAAGAGCAGTCAGGAAAGAGTCTAGTCTTTGCCTCGGTGTCCAGGGACTTCAAGAGAGAGGACTGCCTTCTATAATGGAGTACGTGAATTAAGGAACAGCTCAGTATAGCATAAGAGTCAGAAAGGGAGCTCTCTGAGATAGGGTAGTGTTTTATTTGAAAACATGTCATATATATTGAATATTTAGGTATGATGTATTACTGAATTTTCCAGATTATTGAAGCAGTCTTTCTATGTTGTAAGTTTTAGAAAGAATGTTTGTAAAAATGCTTAATATATGCCTTTTGTAATGGTTTGGGGTCATTTTCAGGAACACAAATCACTGTACTCTGTGTAGTACAATGTATCAAGTAGGAGCTAGACTAGAATACCTCCAGATCCCTTCTAAATGGTTAGTGTGCTCCCAGTTGACTGTGAGTTTTGTCATATTTATTTCAGCTGAGATGTCTTACTCTTTCTAATATGCTTGGAAGTAAAGTATATTAGGCTTTGTGACATTTCTGTAACTCAAGGATTTTTTTAACTTCCTAGTTTATAAATATGTTCTGGATGGTTGAGGTTGGAAGTAATCTGACCTCAGATAAATAGTAGATTATTGTATCCTTTTTAGGACATGGAATTGTTCCCAATATTTTTTTTTCCTTTCAAACACAGACATCTTTTCATCAAAAAAATAGGTTCTAGTTTTTGTTAATGTTGTCCCACTGCAAATAGACTGAGTTTTAGATATATGTATTTTTAAGATTTATTTATTTGACAGAGAAAGAGAGAGGGATCACAAGTAGGCAGAGTGGCAGGCAGAGGGAGAGGGAGAAGCAGGACCCTGCTGAGCAGAGAGCCCAGTGCAGGGGCTCGATCCCAGGTCCTGATCCTGGGATCGTGACCTGAGCCGAAGGCAGACGCTTAACTGACTGAGCTTCCCAGGCGCCCAGAGATATTTTTCTGTGAATTTTTGAGACATTCATCAGGTAATATATAGGCACAAAAAAAGTAATTACTTCAAACGTGATATTAATAAATAGCTTTCTCATTTTCCATTGCATTTGAATCGGCTTAGGCTGAACTTGAATACTGGAGTTTGAAGAATAAAATATCTTTGATGGCCTTTACTACTTGCTGAATGCTTATACAAATAGATTGATTTTTTTTATTTTGTTTTGTTTTTGTTTTCAGACTAAGGAAAATCTTTTGAAGTAGTGTTTGTAATATCAGGCTTCTGCCCAAAGAGAATATATATTGTTCTTATAAGTAATACTAATTGTAGGCAGTTAACAAAAGTTGGTGGAAAAAGAGTAAGAATAGAGGCTTCTGTGTAAAAAAAATTTTTGGTCCACTGGTAAAAGGCTGTGGCCTTTGTAACATCTGTACTTTGGAATTGATGTTACTAATAATAATCACATGACCCAGGCTCAGTGGTTTATCTCTAGACTTTACCAGTGTAAACCTGTAGAGGCACAATACAGGGTTTTACCTGTAAGACTTGTAGCCAATAGAGGGGGGGAAATTTAGGGAAGGGAAGGAAATAAAATGATTAAATGAGTGCATATGATATGTTATAAACAGTTTATCTTTTGACTCTTTGAGAGATGTAAGATACCTTTTAGTAATTTTGCAGTAAGATGTAATTTTTTGACCAAACTGATCTTCGCCTTAACTCTGAAGCAAAATATTTATTTACACAAAGCACCAGATTCCCTACCTCTAATAATTTATTTAGGGATTTTTACCTTTAGGAGACAGCCTAACAGTGGGCCTAGTAATTAACAGAAAGGAATAGGCTGGTTAATTGGTTTCAACAAGTAAAAAAGGAGTCAGATGAAACCAAGAAGTCAGATTAAGGCAAGAAAAGAAGTGAAATTGAAAGTTAGTAGAAAACAGTGCGGTGTATATGTGGAGAAAGGATTGGAGTGAGAAGGGGAAAAAGGTTTACCTACCCTTTGGTATTTCATGTAGTGCAAGGGTGAGGTGGCAAAGCTTTGAATATAATTGCAAATGACAACAAAAAATGGGAGGCTTTAAGTAAGTAATAGAACACTCATAACTTGATGCTGTGTATTCATGTGAGTTTTGTTTTGTTATTTTAGTTAGTGAAAGTATAAGTAGTTAGGAATTAAGCATAATTAGTTTTTTATAATATTTGCATTCAATAGGAATTATATTATGATTAGGTTAATAGTATATTCAGGGTGGTGGTGTGAGGTGGTTTTAGGATCTTCCTGCCTACAAAGGAGAAGAAAAATACAGCAGCATTTATAGGAATACATGATTATTGACTAATTGTCTTAGAAGATTGCTGGGTGAACTGAAAAGTTTTGGGAACATTTTTCATTAAAAACTCAAGAAGAAGGGATAATGATTGGGACAAAACTGCAACTAAATCAAGGGTTCTCAAACTGCTCTCCTTGTGTCCAGTCCCTCAACCAGTACTAGGATGCCCTAATAAAATTATGCCATGCCATATCTTTCCAAAGAAATTGATAGTATATATAATATGAAATATATTTTTATTTTTAAATCATTCTAAAACGTTGATAGTTTTTTAACTCATTTGTGTTATGAGGTGATACCTGATTTAGAAATATCTAGTTATTTTATATTTAATATCAGTATTGTGTTCTTCAAAGAGCAGAATGACTTCTTTAGTGCTTCACCACCTGACCTGGCTTGCAGTTCACACATCTTAGAAAAAATAGGTTCTCTTCAGGGCCCCTGGGTGGCTTAGTCGGTTAAGCGTCCAACTCTTGATCTCAGCTCGTCTTGATCTCAGGGTTGTGAGTTCAAGCCCTGTGTTGGGCTCCACGCTGGGTGTGGAGCCTACTTAAAATTTTTTTTTTTTTTTTAAAGAAAAATAGGTTCTCTTCAAGTATTCTTTGAGGCAAGATACCTATTGTCTCTGAGGCTGGGGCTTGCAGGAGGTTTGAAGTACAGTAAAAGCACAGGCATTGGAATTAGCAGACCCAGGATTTAAATTCCATCCTTGCCACCTACTGGCTCTGTGGGTTTAAACATGCTGCTTAAACTCTCTGAGCCTCAAGTTTTTGTTTTTGTTCATAGGATTGTTTGAAGATTAAATGAGATATAATGTATATGGCATACTTGAGCCATAGTATTAGGCACACAATAAGCACTCAAAAAGTGGTGTTTACACTCAAAATTGAGGGAGATGACAGGAACCCTGAGCCTTGGGCACCCCATTATCCCTGGTAGTCTGTTTTTCAAGAAATCAACCTTTAACTCTGTTTTACTTACTGGTCCTCTTACTGGACTGAAGGAAGGGTGTATTGATGTAATATATTGTTAATTAATGATATTAATCTTACTATAACAACATAACTTTTAACAGTTTAAATTGATTTAAAAATTGCTAATTAAGTTTTTAAATGTTAAATAACTCACTTATTAGTAAAAAATGCTTTTGCAAACTTAAGTCCAGGTTTGGCAATAGCCAAATGTGGGGATAGTTTACAGAATGTATATGCCGAGTGCTTGCAATCTAGTATTACAGGCTTGACCCTATTGAGTACAGCAGTATTCCCCAGCCACCAGGCTAAAAATAGATTAGCTTACACATCAGTTACCTATTGGAGTATTTTTAATGACTTTCATAAGAGTTCTATATGCAGTTTTTAAAAAATTTTGCTTTATATTCTATATCAGAGTTATTTCAGACTGAAATCAACTAAGAACAGCTACCTGTATGTTAAAATATATTTTGGGGGAAGAGCTAATAGAATAATATTTGAGTGCAGCTGTATTTTCATTAGACTGTTCAGATGACTTTGTATTTCACATGACTATGTATTCTCATGGGCCATAAGGGTTCATGCTCATTGGGTCTATTAAATATCAAATGATTAAGAATTGTGATTTTTTCCCACACAAATGATCGTTCTGTTTTTGATATGACCCTTTATTCTTTGCAACTGAAATTTCATGTTTAGATGACAGTACTTTTTAAAAGCTACATAATTTTTTAAAGCTATACTCTCCTCCGACCACCCCATTACTAGTTGCAGTTTTAACTGAATATATAGAGGTGAAACAGGGCAAAAAATAATCCCTTAGAAAAGAGAGGTTTTGCAGGAGGTTGGTGATGAGTGTAAAGGCAAGAATTTTAGAAAACAAATAAGGCTTGATATGCGTAGGTTTTCCCTGATACTTTTATTTGACTTCTGTCCAGCTTCATATAACATACACATTAAATTAATATTAATAACACTTAATTTGGTTTACCAAACTTTTTAAAATATTCTTTACCAGGAGGTTCAGCAACATCAGATGACCATGAATTTGATCCATCAGCTGACATGCTGGTTCATGATTTTGATGATGAACGAACATTAGAAGAGGAAGAAATGATGGAAGGAGAAACAAACTTCAGTTCTGAAATAGAGGATCTTGCAAGGGTAAATAAACACTAAGAGCTAGAGGATGAAGTAGTTGTGGCTTTTTTGCGGAGAGTAGTCATGGCTTTTTTGCAGAGAGAGGAAATACTTGAAATTTTGGGTCTCTACCTTTGTTTTGGGGGAAAAGTGGTGTTGTATATAATTGATACTGAAAAATTTTATGTGGTCGTAGGTGCGATATTTAAAGTTTGAAATGAAAGGCTTTTTTTTTTTAAATAACTATTTGGAATAGAATTAAAATAGTTACTTTAGTAAAACATCACAGGTATCCAGTCACAGATGGGCTATATAAAGGGGGTGCTTGGGTGGCTCAGTCAATTAAGTGTCCTACTCTTGATTTCAGCTCAGGGTTGTGAGATCAAGTCAGGTTGTTGGGCTCTGCACTGGGTGTGGAGCCTGCTTAAGATTCTCTCTCTCTCCCTCTGCCCCTCCACCCCTTTCCTGCTCTCTAAAAAAAAGTATGCTGAATTTCCTCATACATACCTTTGTCCTCCCCCACTTGCTGACCTTTTACTTAATACCCTTTCAGAGCCAGAATTTCTTAATAGTGGTTATCATCTTCCTCATTTCCCATTTATTCTATAAAATACTCTAGATAGTCTCTGCCCTTTCCTGTCAAGATGACCAATGATTTTATTGTTTTATGTATCAGTCACTTTTCTCTCTACTTTATTGTCAGCCATATTCAACAGTTAACACTCCCTTCTTTTATTTGAATTCTGGAGTACCCCACTGTCCAGTTTTTCCTATCTGTTTCTATTCAGTGCCCTTTGCAGACTCATCTTCCTTCACCCAAGGTTTAAATTTGGAATTCCCCAATTCTCTGTTTTGGACTTTTCTTCTGTCTGTAAATTAGTGCTCCTCAAAATGTAGTATGAAGGTCAGCTGCTTCAGAATCGCTCATGGACTTAAGAAATGCAGATTCCTATACCTCTCCCCAGGCATACTGAATTAGAATCTCCGGAATATATACATACACACCAAATTTGAAAATTATTAATTAGGTGATCTGATCTATCTATTCCCAGGGTATCAGTATTCTTTATTTTTCTAGCACTGTCATATTTCTTGTCTCCAGCTTTGTTTATCTAACCTTCCCTGCTTGACATTTCTGCTTGGATATCTCAATAGATATCTTTAAATTTTAAATGTCCTAAGGGCGCCTGGATGACTCAGGTGGTTAAACGTCTCTTTTTTCGGCTCAGGTCATGATCTCAGGGTCCTGGGTCCAACTCCACATCAGGCTCTGTGCTCAGTGGGGAGTTGGCTTGAATATTCTCTCTCTCTGCCCCACCCCCGGCTCGTGTGTTTGTGTGTGCGCGCGCACGCGCTTTCTCTTGCTAACATAAATAAATAAAAATCTTTTTAAAAAATTCTTTAAAAATAGGGACGCCTGGGTGGCTCAGTCGTTAAGCGTCTGCCTTCGGCTCAGGTCATGATCCCAGGGTCCTGGGTTGGAGCCCCGCATCAGGCTCCCTGCTCAGCGGGAAACCTGCTTTTCCCTCTCCCACTCCCCCTGCTTGTGTCTCTCTTGCTGTCTCTCTGTCAAAAATAAATAAAATCTTTTTTAAAAAATTCTTTAAAAATAAAGTTTAAATGTCCAAAGCAGAACTGTTGATTGATGTTCTTCCTCCATCTGTTCCTTCTCTGTCTTCAGCTTAATAAAAAATGGCACTATATTGTACCTTGTTGCCTAAGTCAGAAATCAGGGAGTCCTCTTCCTTCATTCCCAGTACTCAATCCCAAATAAGCTTCTCATTTCTACCCACAAAGATACCTCTTATCTGACTGTTGTTCCATCTCTGCTGCCACTCTCTAGCCCAGGTCACCGTTTCTAGCCTAGACTATTTATAGTAACTTCCTAACTAGATTCTCCTCATTTCCTCTTTTACCACTCTTCCCTCCAGGATATTTCTATAGTAGCCATGATGGTCTTTTCAAAATACAAATCCATTTGTGTCAGCCTTTTATTTAAAATTGCTTCAGTGGTTTCCTGTTACACAAGAAGAAAATCCAGATTCCTTGACTTGGCCAGCAAGGCCACCTGCGTGATAGGGTCCTTCATCCATGTATTATAGTGCCTCTGTCATGCTCTTAAATAGCCACATCAGCTGCTTCTGTTCTTAGATGTGCTTTTTCTTTCTGCTTCAAGGCTTTTCAGCCTATTCCTGCTCCTTGATATGTGCTTTGAGACTGACTCTTATCCTCTTAAGTCTGGGCTTAATGTTGCCTCCTCAGAATGACCTTAACCTGTCTCCTAATTAGCTTTTTTTTTTTTTAAACCATTATACCCCATTCAGTGCTTTCTTATAACTAACACAATTTGTAATTACATGTTTGTCTAATTTATTATCTGTATCCTCCTTCAGTTCTGACGGGAGGGACAGTTTTTGTTTTATTCACCAGTGTATTTCCTGGTATTTCGCAAGAGTGGTCAAACATTTTGAATGAATGAATGGATAAATCAATCTGGTATGCTCTAATTTAAAATGTCCTACATAAATGATCTGCACTCCATGATAAAAACATAAATAAATAAGACATCATGTCAGTCTTTAAGCATTTGGAATACATAATATCGTGGAAAAATGAATTGTACTTTTGCAGTAATAAAGACTAATCTGTGTTTCAGAATTTTAGTTTGGAACTTTTTAAAGTATACATTTAAAGAGTTAGAAAAGGAATCCTATTAATATCTAGTCATATCTTGTCAGATGGTCCCGTTTTGGATCTTTTAGTAATTAAAGCTAGCTTATAATGCCTAAGCAATTCAATATTTTATTAAGCCAAAAAACAGAATTGGTTTTAGGGGCAATGATGTATAGCTGTTATAAAAGCTTTTCAAGAATGAGTTAAAAGCACATGAAGAGCCTGGAGTCAAAACTATTCTTTAGAAGAGGCTGGAAAGTCATTCAGAAGACTGGTATAATTTTGAATGATTCAGAACCTAGGTGAACATCGAAAGAAACAATCATAGTCACTTCATATATTCATTAAGTGGAAAGGCAGTTATTTGCCTATATTTCATAGAAATTTCTATTGCTTTAGATATATTTTCATTTCTGAATAACCCATCCATGGGATAACATTTAAAGGAGGAAAATGTTATATTTTCCATTTTCTCACATTCTACATTACTCAAATAGTTGAGTAAGTAGTTACTTAGGAGATAATCAGTACAGGTTATGTAGTAGAATGATTATTGTTTTCTTCTGTTTTGGAAAATAGGCTATTACATTTAATTAGTGCAAAATCGCTAATAGACTTTGCTAAAAGTTTGGATGTGTATTGTCTTTTACTATTTCTACTTTATTCTCTGCCTCCTTCAGTCTTTTACAGCCTCCCCAAATTTGCTTTCAAATGACCCTTCTTAGGGAAGAAAACTTAAAGTAGAATTATTTGTAGAGGATATAGAAAGAAAGAGACAGGGAACCAATCTTTTATCATTCTCTTCATCCAGGCAGTCTTACACCTTCTCAGATGCTTCTAGCTTTTCCCAGAATAATTAAGGCTTAGGTTTAAGTTGCGCAAAATCACCAATGCTTTCGTAACCTGCTGCTAAGCTAGTTCAGGGCCAGTATAATTATAAACTCTTTAGGAATGAACCAAACTAAATTCTTTTTTTTATTTAAAAAATGAAGATTTTCTTTGATTACTGATTTTCTTTTATAGAAATGAAACATTACAGCTCTGTCAAGAATCAGTTAGTTGGTTTTTACCTGGCATGTTATATGCAGTGAACTTTTGATGTAATTATGTCAGAATTCTGACAGTTGATTCATTCAGGAGTTATCAACTGCATGGTCTGTAGTTTTAAGTTCATTGAAAAGTAGCTTTCCATAGAAAATGCTTTGATGTTTGTTATTACATTTCAGTACAGTTCAAATATAGGCATAAAGCTTAATATTGTAAAAGGTGCTTATATAAGTTTACCATTTAAATGTTTTAGTAGAATTAGATACACAGGTTAGAATTTATTGTGGGGATCTTAGAGAGTGTCAGAATCATTCCCATAGTAGATAGACTTTTTGCTAGAAATAGCAATATGTAGGCTGGCTTAACTGTTTTTCAGATGTATTCTTAAAATTCCTAGTCTTGCTTTGAATGGCACAATTGTAGCGGTCTATTTGGGAGAAGAGGGATCGGGATCAGCTGAGCGTCTGCCTTCGGCTCAGGTCATGGTCCGGGTCCTGGGATCGAGCCCCGCAGCAGGGAGCCCGCTTCTCCCTCCGCCACTCCCCCTGCTTGTGTTCCTGCTCTCTCTCTCTCTCTCTCTCTGTCAAATAAATAAATAAAATCTTTAAAAAAAATCACATAATAATATTATACTTAATATTCACTTTGAAGTGCTAGACACATACCATCTGATGAATCTTCAGAACTAGAAAATAAAAATTAAAATGTGAGAGCTTGAGTATTTTTTGAAGTATACACACAAGAATTATATTGAATAAAAAGAAACCCGAGTGTGGGGATTATAAAGAAACGTTCAGTGCCTCCATCCCTTTATAGTTTATCTTATAGTGAAACCCCAACCCCAAGAGGTTGGTTACCTCAGGAACTGTCTCTGTAGTCCAATCTGGATATAGTCCCCTGGACCATCCTGGCTAGAAATCAGTCTCTTTCCTTCTTCCTCCCCTTTCCTTTGTAAGCATTTATTGGTAAGTCATTTGTGGTACAAGGTAGAAGAAGAGTACTGTGTCCATCCACCAAATGGCCCTTGAATAGCCAGTATCTGCTGTCACCTGCAGTCATTTCTAAATGACTAATCTGATAGGAGGCAGAGGGACACCTCTCCAACCTTCAAATAATACTGAAGTTATTTGCTAACTTTACCATATTGTTTTAAAGTTAAAGGACAGATTTAACTTCAGATAAAATGTTTGTCTTTTAAAAACTCTGTTCTTTTCACTGCCAGCTAGCCTCCCTTTAGGTTATGCAGGCAGGATTGCTCCTGTTTTTGTTATAGTGCTTAGTTAACTTATTTCTTAAAGCATGGTATGCAAGTATAGTCCACATTCCTGTGTTTTTATTCATTTTGTGCTATGTCCATATCTTCCTTTATATATCTTACAGTCTATCAACCCAGTACATCTTATTTCACATTCCATCAGGATGAGGTACACTTAACCTAGGGTCAGGTTTCGAGGAAGGCAGTATATAGCATATATATGTAAAGATATTATAAAGCATTTAGTCACACTGTGTGGCCAAAACTCAACTGCAAGTGTGTGACTTTGGACAAGTTACTTAACGTCTTTAAGCTTCAGTTTTATCATATAAACATTTAATACAGTATCCTACATGATAATCACTCAGTAAATCCTAGTAGTTATATCATTCATAAAATTCTCAAAGAAATTTATAACTCCCCAACTGTGAAGATCTACTCTACTTGACCCATAATTTTCTCTTTCCCTTTGTTTCCCTGATTTCTATACTCTTAACCTTTGTATGAATGGTAATAAGACATTGCTACTTTATTGTGATGTTTCAGTTTAACTTGAGGAAAGCCCCTTACTTAGTACCTTGTAGAACACAGACTTTGACAATAAAAGTTAATGAGAGATTATCTGGAACAGGTGACTGACAGGCCCTAATATAATGTATTGTCAGCCATGTTTTATTTAGCTTTTAGTCTTTTTTCAGAGGGAAATGACAAGGAACATTTGTTTTATAGGATGTCATTACTGTTTATTTCAGAATATTTAGGGGCAAATAATAGAAATCCATCTTGAACTAACTTAGGCAAAATGGGGAATTTAATGCTCATGTAATTTTATTAAGAGCAGGGAGATATCTAGGCCTTAAGGACTCAAGTGCCACCAGAAGATATTTTCTGTTTCTGCTGTTCTACATGGTGGCATCCTTTTTCAGACCAACTTTCTTTATATGCTGTCAGTTTCCAGGTCTCCAAGATGTACTGCTTTAGATAGTTTATGTTTCTTCAGCTGCTCTTGGTACAGATTTGGAAACAAACTATGTCCAGGCTTGGGTCATGTGCCCATTCCAAACCTATGGCCAGGGAATGTAGTGATTCCAATTGGATCAGATGCCATATAGTCCAGAAGGTGAGCTCTCAATCAAAATACATGCTTGGAATGAAGGAAGCATTTCCTGGAAGAAGATGAATATAGAAGTTGAAAGAGAAAGGATTGGGGGGTGGGGCAGGCAATGATGAATTACCCTTACAAAATACTTGTTAAATCTTATGTACTTCCGTTAGTGCATAGTAGGGACACAATAAATGCTACCTGAATTTGAAACTGAGGATTCCTTGGCAAAATTGACTTTGGTTTACTGTACTTATGGCTGTGTTTACTGCAAGATCTTTATACTTTAGGTCAAGTAAGATACTTTTCATACTAATGTCAAACTCTCTTGTATTCCTCAGTGGGTCTTGATTGTTCATTACTAACTTGTTGCTTTCTAACTTGGTGTATTAGGTGACAGAGGTTAAGTTAAAAGTTAATACCTAAGCAAAAGCATAAAACCACTATATACTCTTTGTTTTTAAAATCAATCAAGCATTTTCTTAATGGAATAGGCAAGGATATTTTGTTTACACATAATAGAACCCACCTAAAATTAACTTTGAAGTTTCTTAGAACTTTATTTTTAATTTTGGGGGGTTTTTTGTTTTTAATTTTTTAGAACTTCTTTTAGAAGTCCTATGAATGTGTATCTGGGCACAAGGAGTGTGTGGAATAGAGATTCGATGTCACCAGGACCTCTTGATCATTCTTTACTCATGGTCATTTTCTTCAGGGTCTCTTGAGTTTTTTTCTTTACCACATCCACTAATTTAGTTTAGGTTCTAATTATACTACACGTGAATGATAGCAGGGGATTCCATCCTAGCTCTGTCTCTGGCAAACTAAATCTTTCCCTGCCAAAGTCCCTCTTGAACATTTTGCTTTGTGTATAATTTTCCCTAAGCCCTTCCAGTGTCAATCACTGCTCAACAGTTACTCTGAAATGGAGTCAAAAGTAGAGTATAACACCTCCTACTAGAAACTAAGTAAAACTAGAGAAAATAGGTAAAAATACCAGGTCTACCTTTTTTTATTTTAGTTTCTACAGATATCTTATGCTCTAATCAGAGTAACCTGGGTATTCATTTTTGTTTCTATACTTGTGCAGTAGTCATTTGCTCTGATTTAAGTGACTTTTCTTTATCTGCCAGTTCTGTTACTGTTTCTTCACATTCAATCAGATCTCCTCCGAATGTACTGTGATTAGCCACTTTGACTCTCCTCTGTTCTCTGCTTAGCCAGTTTTAGAAGTGTTGTTAAATTTTTCTTTGAGAAATGAATTGTTGCAAGGTTAGTCACATTTCTTTTTTTTTTTGAAAGAGAACTTTTATTATTTTTATGTACAGAAAACTCAACACTTAGCCAGTTTGATGGCCAGTTCTTTAGCCTCTGCCTTTTCTAGCTTGGCGATATAAACCACCAGCTTTGCACCCAGGATGTTGCCTCCCCAGTGAGGGCGGATATCATCATATCCGTCACTGTAATTTGTCCTGGTAGCTTCCACCGGCTTAGCCAGAGCTTGTTTGTCTTCTGAGTTAATCTGTGTGAAGGCAACGTTGGTGCAGGTCTTCTTGTGGACCAGATGGCTCAGCCTGGCCTTCTCCTTGATAATACAGTAGGGAACCCCTATCTTACAACATAGGGCAGGGAGGAAGACAGCCAGCCTAGTGGGATTCACAGCATGTGCAGTCACTACCAGCTGAGCCTTCTAAGATGGTGACAGTATTAACCCCTGCTGGAGGGACAGGTGATCTCTTAATAGGGACATCCCCTTTGCCAGCAGCTTTCTTCTCAGCCTGGGCCAACCAATCACTGCTTTTTTTTGTCTTTGGTCTCTGTTTGTGGGCCAGCTTAAGCAGGTGAGTAGCTGTTTGGTGGTCCAAAGGCTGGGTGAACTGGTTAATCCCAGGAGGCAGTTTCAGATGTTTATAGAGAATAGCCCTTTGCTGCTGCAGTTGGGTGTAGCGGGGCCATTTGACAAAGCAGGTGGGGTCCCTTTGGGGCTGGATATCCTGTCCAATACGAGAATTCTTGGGCCTTTTCTCAAATGGGATTGACCACCTTCTTGGCTTCCTGCTTCTTCATGACAGCAGGGAAGTTGGGGCCACCTTCTTCCCCCTTAGCCGCCTTTCCTTTTCACATCTTGGATGGCTGGAGGAGAGCTAAAATGAGTCATACTTTTTAAATGCTTATCTAGGAGGAAAAAATACTGACCTAACCATGAATATGAGATATTCCATATTCCCGAAAGTGATTTAAAAAAAAAATTCCTTTCCATGCAGTTAGTATGTCACCTATCCTTTTGACACATAAGTGAGCTAGGTGTCAGGTGTTAGTGATTAGCTTTATTAAAGGTAATGATCAAGCTTTATTACCTCCCATTGGAAAGGAAATTTGCAGGTATCTTGTATTGTGAGATAAGTGGTTCTCAAGGTAGTCCCATACCAAGAGCATCAGTATGGCCTGGCTTATAGAAAATATGCAGATACTCTGCCCCTACCTCTGCTCTACTATAGTAGAAACTTTGGGGTGGGGCCCAGCACTCTGTTTTGCTAAGCCCTCAAGGTGATTGTTGCCCTTGAATATGACAGACCAAAGGTAGAGAGCCTGAGGACATTTGATTGATAATATACCTATTTTGCATAATCTTTCAAAATATCAGTTAACTCACTTGTAAAAGTTAGAGGTAATAGCAACCTATATTAAGGAAGTTGAGGGAGAGCACGAGAGGGGAATGAGGGACAGAGGGAAAAGCAGACTCCCGCTGAGCAGGGAGCCCCACATGGGGCTCGATCCCAGGACTCCGGGATCATGACCTGAGCCAGAGGCAGACGCTGAACCGATTGAGCCACCCAGGTGCCCAATTAAGGAAGTTTTAAAGATGAGATAAATATGAAGTACTTCATGAATTCTTTAGGTCCATGTAAATGTTAGTTGCAAACTTATGCTGAAGGTTTTCTTTGGTTTGGCCCTTATTCATACTAGTGACTTCCGTGGTTCTTGTTTATAGTAGTGACTGTCATTGTTAAACCTTCGAGTTTGTGGTGCAGAATTAGTTCATGGGAAATACGAGCTGGGATTAAGTCTAGGTATTAAAAAAAAAAAATCTCTGTCAGGGCATGATGTTTCCTTCTGCTTAGTTTTCTTAAAGGTAGTAAATACTCCCACTGGTACTTTTAAAGATCTTTTGAGATTGCATAATATTCTTATTCTACTTTTGTTCAGAAACGAGAGAGAATAAGATAGTGGAATCAAAGTACTTACCACAAATGCCTGGTACATAGAAGACACTTTATGGCAGCTATTTGTTATCAGTGTATAAACAACCAGCCTTTTCTATATCTTTCTCTTACTCTACTTTCTTGATCTTGAAGTTCTGTTTTAGTTCTTAAATCCTGATTTTCTAATGCCAAATTTCTGTCTCCTGTACCAGGTCCTTGGTACATGGACCAGATATCTGCATGGACTAGTTTCTTGAACACCTCAAGCACTGTTTGTGTTACTGCACTTAAGAGAAACACAATAGGAGATGTCAGTTAAGTGTGCCCGCTGCTCTCAGCTAGAGTGGTAGCACCTTACCTGATAGAGTTACCACTTTCAGGTTGTGGCTGCTGTACGTCGTCAGTCAGGGCTCTCCAAATTGACTTCTCTTTCAGAAACAGATTCACAGACTGATTTATAACTAGAGTATCCATTTACAATGGGAAATACAAGTGTTAAACAGCATTTTCTTCCTACCTCTTTCTATAAGAAAATTTTTTCAAATTATAAACATTATTTGCTTCTCATACACAAATTCTGAGTGATGGGAGTTAGTTGTAGGATCTAAGTGCCTAGTGTCATCAGGTTATATCATCCAATCTGATATATCCATCTCTACTAGAACAATGTTTTTAACACATGGGCGACTTATTTCTGTCCATGAATAATGCTACAAGACTGATGGAGAAATACAAAACAGGTCTTGTTTCATGATTGCCCTTCTTGTAGGTTCTAAACTGCCTTAAATTTTTCTCAAAAGAGAGGTGGGGTAGAGGGTTGTAGAAGGGAGGGCATGTGTGAATGTGTGTAGTACATTCAGGTGATTTGGATTAAATTTTCTTTTTATAGTCAGAATGCTCTCCCAATTTCCCTGATACTTTATATCACTTGATTACTAGAGTGAATACCTTCTATAGAAAACTTGATTCATTTCATTGCATATGGATATTTCTTCATTTCATCCTTAGAGGGTGTATTTTTTTTTATGGAGTTAGGGGTGATTCCTGGCTGAGGCAGTATGATGTACTGATGAGTATGGGCTTTTAGAATTAGACTTGAAATCTGGTTCTACTATTTGTAATTTGTATGATTTGGGGAGAGATTGCTTAATCTCTGAGCTTCAGTTTCCTCATCTGTGAGATGGAGGTTATATAACAGTTTTGTAAAACAGATAGCAAAGATTGCATGACAGGATTTTATGTATAATTTTAGGTTATCCTAGAAAAGAACATATGGCTAATGGAATCCAGTGTTATTCCTATATATCATTACTGTTTTCTTTTAATGTGTTTGGATTGGGCTGTGAATTTCACCTCCATTTTTGAATTTGTTAACTTAGTTTCCAGTCTCTTTTCTAATTATTTTTCCCACTTCCAAATTATGTATGGTACTCTTAAGTGTGTGCATCTATTCATAGTGTTAACTGCCAGTGTACATTTATTGAATTGATTGCACAGAACAGTTCTACACCACTGTCATTTTTTTATTATACTTAAAGGTTTTGTTGTTAGCGATTAGAATTGGTGAGTCTCTTACAGAAATTCTTGAAAGACTAGGATTTTCCTGGGTTTCAGAGTTTTCGTTCACCTTTTATGATTTGAGAATTCTTGATACAGTTCTAAGGATATTCCCTATGAATGAAGGTGTGAATTACAGGAATATGAAATATTCATTTATTCAGAAATTAACTTTTTATTTGGTCTGTTTAGGAAGGAGACATGCCAATTCATGAACTTCTCAGTCTTTATGGTTATGATAGTACTATTCGACTACCTGAAGAAGATGAGGAGGAGGAAGAAGAGGAAGAAGAAGGAGAAGATGATGAAGATGCTGATAATGATGATAACAGTGGCTGTAGTGGGGAAAATAAAGTAAGGTTATACACATTTATTAAGATTGTAGTCTTTATTCTTGTTGAAGTAGTAACTTATTAATATTGGAAGTCCCCTATAATCTGAAAAGTGATAGTTTTATCTGTGTCATTCCAGATTTCTTTTCAGGGCCTCTTCTAAATAAATTTGTACCAACTTAAAAAAAATACTACTCTTTTTAAGTATTAAAGGCTAATTGGTAGTTCTGTATTCAATTTTCTTATTTTGTTTTGAAATAATTTGATATATAGAGAGGTTCAAAGATAGCATAGAGTTCCTATGTACTTTTTAGCCAACTTTTCCTGTTTACATCTCATGTAACCATGGTGTGTTTATCAAAAGTAAGAATTGACACTGGTACCATATTATTAAACTGTAGACAATTCAGATTTTGCCAGTTTTTCTATTAATGTCCTTTTTTCTGTTCCAGGTTCCAATCCAGAACACCGTGCTGCATTTAGTGTATTTATTTTAGTCTTCTCGTTGTATTTGGAATACTGTAACCTTTCATCTGCAATAATTTTCCTTACATCTTAAAGAAATTTAATGTATTATTCTGCAGGAAGAGAATATAAAGGACTCATCAGGTCAAGAGGATGAAACTCAGTCTTCCAATGATGATCCGTCACAATCTGTTGCTTCTCAAGATGCCCAAGAAATAATCCGCCCACGTCGATGTAAATATTTTGATACTAGTAAGTGTCATGGTTGCTATTGTTTGGATAATTTTTACTATTTAATATATGATGTAAAATGCCGTTTCTTTTTCACTTGTCTGTTTGGATTCATTTACTCTGAAATCTGGCTGAACAGTAATGGGTTTTGTTCTAGGTTAATTCATTTAGCAGTGCTAAAGCCCCACTGTCCATGAGTAGATTGCAGAGATTGTTGTGTCCCTATACTCCTTGATTTTGAATGTGTTCCTTTTTTTCTTTTTCTTCTTTTGTTTTTAACCATATATCCCCATGTTTACTTTGGGGTGGAGACTTGACATCAGAATGAGGCAAAGTTGAGTCACGGATGTCAGGAGGTTATCTTAGGACAAGGAGAAGGGGCTATGGGCATGCTTTGAGAGCTTGGTATAACCTGGGTGGAGTCTTAGGCTCATTCTCTCAGGTAAGGAATCCAGGGCCTTGCTTGTACATAGGCTGCAACCATATAGTTGACTTTGAGTCTTAAACTTCTGCAGAGACAGCTAGTGTTTGTTAGCAGGGCCTGGTAAGGCTGTGGGGAGCTCTATAAGCAAGGTATCAGGCCAACATTTCCAAGGGGCTTTATTGGCTCCATAAAATTGCTCTGAGTTTCTTAAAACTGTCTCATCATATCTAAGTCTGTGCATGTGTCTCTTAAGGATGACATTCCAGGGGCACTTGACTGGCTCAGTTGGTAGAGAGCACGACTCGAACTTGGGGTTGTGAGTTTGAGCCCCATGTTGGGTGTAGAGATTACTTAAATAACATCTGTGTCCACTAAAAAGTCAGTCGATTTGTTCCCCAAAGTTAACATTTTTAGGTCTAATGCAGTGCCCAAGAAAAGAAGAAATAAGAATACCTCCATGGGCTCAATTACAAATGGAGTGGCAGGCTCCTGTGGGGAAAAACGTGTTCCTTTTTTTCCCCCAATACTTCCTTAATTGTCTCATAGTCATCTTTTTTATTTCTTCTAGTCTTCTCAGTTTTCATTTTCTACTTTCTTTCCCTCTTAGCCGTTTTTATCTATTTCATAAGTATTGCTTTCTCTAATCAGTGGCTCCCAGTTCTCAAGAAGTGGTTTCCTCTTGAGGTGAGAACATGTTATACACAGAAAGAACTCTCCTAATTTTACTACAGATTGTGATCTTGTCAGAGATGTGCAGTAGTTGAGACAACATTTAATGTATGTACCTTGAATATTTGCATGCTTTATCTGCTCCATGATGTTTCATGTAAGCAGGAATCATTACTCTGGATGACTGTTCTTTGATAAGAAAAAGGCAACCATTAGTGTTACTGGTTTAAGCTTGGGTCTGAATTTCTGTGCTTTAAAAGAAAGAAAAACATTTGAAGAACAATAACATCTCATGAAATGGAGCAGTGTAATAACAGATGAAACATGGCTATTGCTTCATGTGAATGATTCCTGATACATATTTAGTTTAGAAGTGAATGTAACGCTAATGATATTTTATTGTGAGTTTTGATCAAAGATATGGTCCAGTTGAAAAGCGTATCAGTGTAAGGAGAGATTGGTTGCTGAAACTATTGTATTAATATTAAGTTTGGGGAAAGCCTGGTATTTTTCCTTTTTCTTCTTAGGTAAATTGCCAAAGTTTGTTTAAAAGTGGGATGCTGGGGTGCCTGGGTGGCTCAGTCGGTTAAGCGTCTGCTTTCGGCTCAGGTCATGATCCCAGGGTCCTGGGATCGAGCCCCACGTCAGGCTCCTTGCTCAGCGGGGAGCCTGCTTCTCCCTCTCCCACTCCCCCTGCTTGTGTTGCCTCTCTCTCTGTGTCTCTCTCTGTCAAATAAATAAATAAAATCTTTAAAAAAATAATAATAAAAAAAAAAGTGGGATGCTAAGTGACTGCATCTTTTTTTTTTTTTTTAAGATTTTATTTATTAGAGCATGAGCAGGGAGGAGAGGTAGAGGAAGAAGGAGAAGCAGTCTCCCCACTGAGCAGGGAAGCCTGATACGGGGCTCGATCCCAAACCCTGAGATCATGACCTGAGCTGAAGGCAGATGCTTAACTGACTGAGCCACCTAGGCGCCCCTAAGTGACTGAATCTTAAAACAGTATTTATTTCATACTTTTGATCTGCTATTTTAGTTATGATGTATGCACAGAAGCTGTAGATAATACTTCCTATCTTAACTTTTCCATAGGAAGATTTAATTTTTGTATGTAATGTTACCCTTTTGAACTTTGTATTCCATTTTACAGTTGAGAAGATGCTGACAGTGTAATCGTTTTCAAATTTCCTACCCCTTTATGTAAATACATTTTTTACTCCAAAATGTAAACAAATGGCACCTTGCCTGCTCTTGAATAAATCAGAGGTTGGGGAGGATGGAGGTCTTCTTACATAGCCTCCCTTCACACTCTCTCTAAAGTGTTGCTACAAAGTTCTCAGTGTCTCACGGAGCATTGATTGGAAACCAGTTTTTGTTTTTTGTCCAAATTCTTATTTTATTAGGGAGGAAAGAATTAGGTTTAGGAACAGATTATCTTGACCCGCTAATTCAATTTTTTTCTTAAATTTTTGTGGGAAATCATTTACTGAGAGTACAGTTTCCTAAAATAAAAATTGTCCCAGAAGGCTTATGGGTTTTTTGTTTTGCTTTGTTTTAAACTGATAGGGTATTATTTGATCAGAAATGTCTTGGTCCTGTTTTTGCAAATACTTTTAGGTATACTTAAATGTTTGATGGTAGATGTAAAAATAATGTACAGATATACAGATGTGGACAGGATAAACAGTCATTTTGTAATATTATTGTCTTATTTATTGTAGATAGCGAAATAGAAGAAGAATCTGAAGAAGATGAAGATTATATTCCATCAGAAGACTGGAAAAAGGTAGTTAGAGTCATATTTTCCCAAAGTTTAGGTAAATTAATATTAAAAAGCAAGTATGATTATTACTTTACTAGCTATATATTGATAAAGTTGAGGTAAGCCCTTTTGTGACATTTAAATGTTTGGTAGATGTTCAAATTTCCCCTTAATACATTGAGGTAAGAAAAAATACTATTTTTTTATAAAATAATGATACAGAAAGAATTTGACTTTTTTGAGCAAATCAGTCTCAAACCAGTAACAGAAATTGAAATTTTGAACTAGTGCTAATTTAGATTTTTGTTGCACTGGAAAAAGTATCACAAGTAAATTCTTTTATATATTCAGGAAAGCAGTTGAGGCTTTGGTTCTGTTAAGTAGATTTTGTTTAATAATTTAGATTATAAGTTTTTCCATCCCATATTAATGTAGATATTTACAACTCAAAATATATTGGGTGAAGAGACAGATTTGAGCTTTTCTATTACTATGCATAATAAGTTAATTTCTAAAATGAATCTAAAGATTATATATTGACATGTTTTTGATTATAAAATTGTATAAGTGTACAACTTAGTTATACAGTTAAGTAGAATTAATTTTAAGCTGTTGCAAAGCAGATGAACGTACTAGAGAAATGTGTCAAATGTCATGTAGAATTTATTAGAACAAATCATTTATATAGAAGGAATATCATTCTTAATTGAGATAGCTCACTCGAATTTTTTTTTCTTTTGCTGTTCTTTTCCTTGGTCTGATTTTTTTTTTTTAATATTTTATTTATTCATTTGAGACACAGAGAGAGAGAGATAGCATGAGCAGGGGGAGAAGCATGCTCCCCGCTGAGTCAGGAGCCCAATGTGGGGCTTGATCCCAGGACCTGGGATTATGACCTGAGCCAAAGGCAGACACTCAACCATCTGAGCCACACAGGTGCCCCGTCCTTGGTCTGATTTTAAATTTAGTGCATAAATAATCATTTCTCTGGAAGCAGAATAGCTTTAATCATCAAATTGAGTGGACTCTCTGCACTTTTTATGCCATGATTGTTTAATTAGTTAATAGTTTTGAGTCTTCACAATGGCTTTTTTGTTGTTGTTGGTGGTGGTGGTGGTGGTTTAAAGTGTTTTGGTTTGGGAGACACCTGGGTGGCTCCGTCAGTTCAGCGTCTGTCTTCAGGTCATGATCCCAGGGTCCTGGGATCGAGTTCCGCATCGGGCTCCTTGCTTAGCCTGCCACTCCCCCGTTTGTGCTCTCCCTCTCTCTCTCACAAATAAATAAAATCTTTAAAAAAAAAAAAAATTTTTTTTTTGGTTTGGGATGTCTGGGGCAAACTTAAAAAAGAGCTGACACCCTTGCTAATTAAAATAAGAGAATATCTCATAGAGTTTCTATTGGAATAATGAAGTATTCAAATGAACTCGGACTGGGCTACCCAAGGATTGTGGGCTTTTGCCAGAATTGATCCATTTCTGGATTTCCAAGGAGATGTTTAGAAGAGAGAGACATCTCAGTATATTATGCTAAGTGAAATAAGTCAGAGAAAGACAATTATATGATCTGACTGATATGTGGAATTTAAGAAACAAAACAGAGGAGCATTGGGGAAGAGAGGAAACAATAAAACAAGATGAAGTCAGGGAGGGAGACAAACCAAAAGAGATTTTTAATCATAGGAAACAAACTGAGGGTTGCTGGAGGGAAGGAAGGTGAGGGGATGGGGTAACTAGGTGATGAACATTAAGGAGGGCACGTGATAAAATGAGCATGTTATATGCAGCTCATGAATCACTGACCTCTACCTCTGAAACCAGTAATACATTATATGTTAATTAATTGAATTTAAATTTTTAAAAATATGTATAGACAAAAAATAAAAGAGAGACATCTCTCAGTGTGTTAGAATGGTAAAGGAAGGTGTGGGTTAGAGTGGTAAGGAGGGAAGGTTAGCTCAGTGCAGTGTGTGTTAATTAATTTGAGTGAATGATGAATGAATGATGAGGCTAAAGACTAAAAACAAGGATCACAGAGTTATCCACTATTTATGCCCATTTGGGCAAACGTTCTTTACTCCAGTTTTTTTCTGATTCCTACACCATGCAGAAATTAGGAAAAAAGCTAAAAACCTTAGAAGTTACCTTCAACTGTTACTTTCTAACCATATATTCAAGTTTATATACCTTTTAAGCTGTTCTCATAAACTTTCTCTTCAACTTAAATTGTTTTTGTGTCTGAAGTGTACAAGAGAATATTGGAGTAAGTGTTGAATTATTATTTTTAATGAAGGAACAGAAGCTCAGAGGAGGGAGAACATGGGGGACTATTCCCTTCCCAGGAAAATTATTTAATAAAACAGGCCACAGTAAATCCAGACTGTTTGTTTTAGTATGATTTTGTTGTAGTAAAAATTGTCAAGATTCAGATTCATCTTCTAAGGCTTGTAAGATACTGAATTTTTCTAGAAACTGGGGTAGAGGAGACAGCTTTGAAATCAAATTTGAGTCCAGGTTGTAGCCTCAGAATTTACTAATAGTGCATTTCTGAGGAAATTAATTTTTTTGAGTGTCATCTCAGGTATGATACAGGAATAAAAATTTTAGCCTTGTCGAAGTTGGTGAGGATTTAATGAAAATTATACGTATGACACTTGGTACATAATACTCCTAATTGCTGTTTCCCTTCCCTTCCCTACAGAACAAATCAGCAGGTAAAAAGAAGTGTTCTAAACTCAATAGGAAAAAGGAAGCATCTTATCTTTATACTAGTCCGGAAGCTCTCAAGCCTGCTTCCATGTGAGAATCACTTGGAGAACTTTTAAGTCCTGATTACCAGGGCCTTCTTCCAGAGATTCTAATTTAACTGGTCTGGAATGGATCCAGGTATCTATATTTTTAGAAGTGCCTCAGACAGGGAGGGTTGATGACTGGTCTATTGTCTAGTAGGCATTGGTGAGTAAAAAGAGGCACAAGAAGTGATGGTAGGGTACTCTTTTTTTTGTAGTGAAAGAGAGAGAGTTCTCCTGTAAGAGTAGGGAGAATTTGTGATATTCTTTTTAGAAAATTGACTGGTTTTCTTTTATAGTTGTAGCAATAAATTAATTACGTAGAAAGGATGTCTTTGGAGTTATACTAGATAAAATGAGATCCTACTGTCAGATTGACAAAAAGGAGAGAGGAACTTTTCAAATCCTAAGAATTATTTAAACTGTTATTTTTTAATTAATGAATTAATTAATTTGAGAGAGAGAGCACACGGCCTGGAGGAGCAGAGGGAGAGAGAATCTCAAGCAGTCTCTGGGCAGAGCCTGACAACGGGGCTCGATCTCACGACCCTGAGATCGCAACCTGAACCGAAACCTTAAGAGTCGGATGCCTAACTGACTGCACCACCCAGGCGACCCTCAACTGTTATTTAAACTGTTAAACTGTTACCTTAAACTTGTACCTTTCCTGCCTACATCTTCATTTTGAAAATGCAGTAAATTTATTCTTAACATTTAGCCACCAGATAAAGGAGGGTCAGTGTAATCTTGGTCCCTCTGTTTTGTAATATCTCATCAATGGTGATCTCATTATCTTTCTGAACAGCCAGTTTCCTCTGATCTGTGATTTGACTATATAGATTTGATGACCACATTTCCTAAAATAAAATTTAGTTATGTTTCGGGGAGGTTACTTTTTTCATTTTGCATTGTTTTGTGAAGATCAGGCACTAACCTGCTTATCCATTTGGAGTTTCATCTATTTCGCCTCTACTGAGCTTTATACAAACCCTTTTTGTTACTTTCTTTACCTCAGCTCTGTGGTTCTCAGACTGAAGTGTATGTTGGAATCACCCAACAGCTTGTTGAAACACTACTTGCTGAGTCCTATCCCCAGAGTTTCTGGTTCAGTAGGTCTCAGGTAGAACCTGAGCATTTACATTTCTAACAATTTCCCAGGTGACTTTGATGATGCTGACCCATTGTCCATAGTTTAGACTATAAATATCTTAAAGTACCCGAATTTCATTTTCTGTTTTTCAGGGTGTTTGCAGTTATCTTATTAATTGAATTATAAGAATTCATTTTTATTTCTTTTTCTCCATATTTTGAAGTAGAGTTTGTATTCATTGTGTATATTGCACTATACCCCATTATTACTAACGTTTTCATCCAATCATATCCAAGCTCTTATCTATTATTAACTCATTCATCCTCACAATACTCCTCTGAGGTAGTTAATTGGTTGTGTCTTTTATGACAGAGAAACCATGAACAAGTTTACCCAGGAAGATGATAAAGCTAGAAAATGGATATAAAATCTGTGTTACTAGATCTTACTAATGTGTCATGTTATTTTTAAATAGGAGATTATGGTGGGCTCCATGTTTCAAGCAGAGATTCCAGTTGGCATTTGTAGATACAAAGAAAATGAAAAAGGTGGGTTATTAATAAAGTTATACAGCTTGCATTCATGCTTTTGAAGTGATGAACTGTTACTTTATAATGGAATAAGATCATGACAGTTTGTTACCCCACTGATTGATGAAAGAGGACTCTTCATTATTTCTGTAAGAAGAAATATGTTTACTGTTTGTTCAGTTTGTCCATAGAAATCTAGAAAGAAAAAAATGAATGCCTTTTTGATACATAAAACATCCCAGCTTTTTATTTTTTTTCATATTTTAAATATACCCTTTTATAACCTGTATAATTTAAATTTAAAAGGTTACTTTATGTCAAGAGAAGCTGTTAGGTTTAAAAAAACTCAAGTAAACAATGATATAAAAAGCTTACTTTAAGTGTTGAAACTTTTAATATTACTAAAATTGAGTACTTTGATATTTATTTGTAAAATAATTTCTTCAACTTGTTATAAAGTTGTTATAAAACAACTTCTATATTTATATTTTACATAATTTTGCCATCATTTTATCTAAAAATAGTAAGGTAAGTCATACTTAAACTTCCAGTAACATAAAATACTTGAGGACTTAAGTCTGTTTCAGATTATTCCCTTTGGGTGAGGTCCAGAAAGAATTTTCTGTGTGTGTTTTTAATGAGTTTATGTGTAGTATGAGATCACTCAGTGCTAGAAATCTTTCTTCATTTATTTCAGTTGTCTTCTTCACATTTCAGTTTACATATGCAGAGCCTTTCAGAGTTGTAGAATTCTTTTGTTTCCCTTTTAGTAGTCTCTCCAAAAACTTCCTTTATATATTAAGTTTGTACCTGCTTTCAGGGAAGCAGTAAATAGAGGCAGTTAAGGGAACACCACAGGCCAGTAAATTCTAGTGATGCAAAAATGTTTTAACACACCAGTAATAACTTGTGCTCACTTTCAAGTTAATTCCTGCAATATAGAGGAACACTAAAGGTATCAATATGGAGTGACTTTGTTATATAGTGAAATTCTCTGTATATGTTTTGTCATTATAGTGTAATTGTGTGCAAAAATAAGTGAACCATTGTCATTTGTATTTATTTTTGTAATTGAATTTTAAATATTATGCTTCGCTTATATGCTGTACAATGATTAGCACATGTTCACCATTAAGTTCTTGCTCCCACTAAAGAACCAAAAGTTAGACATTAGTTCTAATTTATGAAATTTTCTAAAAGTTTTGACTGAAAAATAATAGTGTCTATCTTAGAAAATTTTGTATTTTGTAGGTGGGTAGGAAAATATCTTGGTTTTATATGTGGCAGGTTAGTGTTAGAGCTAAAGGTAGTTTTACTTACCTCTTAATACGTTTTTTTATGTTTGTATTGTCAGATATCACAGTAAGTAAATAATCAAGATCTCTGATTTTCACTGTTTTAAATTTTGGTTTGTTGCTTTCAGTTTGATTATAATTTTAGAAAGCAATTATACATAATATTTTTTTTCAGGAAAGGTGTGATCTATGAAGCTTTCTCACCATGTAAACTTAAGCATTTTAGATTGTGTGAGGATCAGACTAGATTTAGCAGGCTGATACTGCATTGGAGGGGCCACTGTGGTAGAGGGACTTTCCTCAGTTTTATATTTCTAGGAATTCAGACTTTTGTCATGATACCCAGAATTTGTCACCACTTACGGTGGTGCACACAAACCAAACTCATGTGAAACTTATGTAAACTACACCATTGGAAAACAACTGTTAAAGGGATACTGATGATTAGTGCATTCTTTCCCTTAAAGGATAAAGTTTGCAAGGTATTTTTCGCTGGTTTGGTGAGCACACATTCAAAAGGGAGAGCATTTGGTTTGAGGGATTTTGATAAAAATGCCACAAAACTAATACACTTTATACCTTCACTGTAGGAATTATTTGACACAAATGGATTAGAATTTTTTCATTGATACAAGGAAACCCTATTACTGAGTATCCTGGAAAGACATTGATAAATTTTTTTCTCTCTGATATCTGATTTCTTTTTTACTAGACTCCATGCAGCTTATATATTCCTCATCAGTTATCACTTCTTTTTCAAACAATTATATAAACAAGATTTGTTACAGTTGTATTTGAGTCCTTTTCCTTTGAACTTTATTACACAATCTCAACTACACAATTAACGTTTTCATAAATTTTTGTAAATTAGCACATACTCAGCACAGTATATTATAATCATTTCTTTATTCATTTTTGTATCCTTAATACCTAGTATGATTCTGTTACATAGGTACTCAGTAAACATTTGGTGGCTGAGTTATTAGGTAGGTGCAGAATAATGTTAACAGAACTGATATGGAGTCATTAAACTTTGATCAGTACATAGGCATTTGGCCTTGAACATGTTTACTTAACTTCCTTTTCTCCTCTATAAAATAGCTATAAAAGAGCATTTATTTACAGAGCCTGTCATGAGGATTTACATGTTATATTTTTAGGTGTAGCTTTAACCACATAGTGTCTGGCACATAGTAAGTGCTCAGTGAGAGGCCTTAATGTTCAATGGATGATTAATCTTACCCATTATTTAGGTTTTATTATTCAGATTTTCAGAAAGCACCAGTTTATGCTGTTTTACTTACAAATGGCAAAAATCCAGTTCAGTTAGCTTCAGCAAAAAAGAGTCTGTTGCTTAACTGGAAGGTTCTGGGTGGCTTCAGATATAACTGGATTTGGGGGTTATTATTATATCATCTGTCCCTCCTCCCCTTTCCGATCTCTTTATTGCCAGACAAGCTAAGATGGCTACTGGGAGCTCCTGGCTTGACTTTACACTGTCCTTGTAGCTAGAGAACCAACAAAAATGAGAACTTCGGCATCCACCTTTGCTCCAGCACAAGTCCTAGAGAGAACCTCTATTGACTTAGCTTGAGTCATACTCAGCCAGAAGTAATTACTGTGACCAGAGAGAAGAGTGAGTGTTCTGGCTTGCCTTGGCTCATTTATCTGTTCTCGGGGCTTCAGGGTGTCAGCCCCACTCAGAACAGATGGAAAGGATTTAATTCCCAAAGAAAGTGTTGAGTAGATGAAAAGCATGATTTTTCAGTTCCGTGTGTGTTTTGTTTCTTTCATGTACTAAACTGAACACTGCAGCTTTTGTGATAAGACTGAATATAATGCTGATAAACATCCTAGATCAAAAAGAGCCCCCCCCCCAAGCTAAGATCTGCCCAAAGTGTCAGTACTGCTGAAGTTGAGAACTCTGGACTAGATTGATTGAGAATTAGTTGGGCTACCTATAGGGATGAAGGTCAAGAGAAAGGAGCTAAGGTATTTCCCGGTCGAATTTTCATGCTTGCATGACGGAGTTTTAGAGTAAGGAAATGATGGCTAGGAATTAGGAAGCAGTGAATAGCAAAGGACCATGTAAATTGTCGTTTCTAAGGAACACTTGACAAATTACTGATTCTTAAGTTACTTACTGAAAACATATGCATGCGTTATCCTTAGTTGATGATGATAATGTTGAAAAGGCAGTTCATACAGCTTATACGTAGGAAAAGCTCAGCAGGACAACTTAAAATGTAGGTTATTAATGATAATGTGACCTTTTAAGACTGTGGGAATTTTTGTTGTAAACCTCATTGTTACACCATAGCTGATTACAGATCTGCATTTTCATCCTCATAATATATTGATTAGATTGAATTTTTACTTGGGCATTAAAAATAGAATAACACTTTTTTTTTTTTTTTTTTTTTTTTACTAAAACTGAAAGTTAACAAATACAAAGTTATTCACTGGGAATTAATTTCCCAGATTGCAGAAGTTTGTGGTTTTTGGTGGTGGTTTCTCAGCTTTCTACATTAGTCCCCCCCACACACACACATCTAGTGAACTTTGTTGAATTATTTTGACAACCCGTTTTGCTTATTTGACAAGCTTCATATGTTACTTAAAATGCCATAGTAAGCACTTCCCTAGCTAACCTGCGCGCTCCTGTCTTCTGAACGCTCACATATTTATAATCACGTAAATTGTATCCACCATCATATATTTGTTTTTGCTTTTTAAAGATTCTAATATTTAGGCTTTGTAATTCATTTAGAAAGCAGTAGTTTCAGAGGATGTTACTACACTTCAGTGATTATGATCTTTTGAAATCCATCATGTTCAAGTCATTTTATGTAATTATAATAAAGGGTATTTGTTTTTTTGGTTGCTTTTATAGAGCTTTTCTCTTCATTAGATGTTCTTTGTCTTCTGTAGTTTAGTGTATTTTACCATAGTGGTGGTGTTCTGATATTCTGATTTCTTGGCATTTAGTTGTTCTACAACAGACACTTAATAAAAATCAACTGTGTTGCCTGTTTTATTTAGAGCACAGTCAAAATTCGTATTTTATTTAGAGTGAAACTTAAGTGGAAAATAATTTGATCTCTTTCTGAAACCAGTAAAGGCAGTGTGGTTTATTCTTTGTGGAAATGCTAATTGTTCTCATCCAGGGTTATTTTTCAGTATGTTGTAATTGTATAAAATGAGGTGTATTCTCAGGGTCAGCCTGTCTGGTTGTCTTGTCATAATTCTAGGGGTCTGGCTTGTCATTTGGCGCCATCTGCTGATGTTTGTGTACTTAGCTTAAATAGGATATCTGTATCCTGTGGCTATCTGAAACCTACAGAATAATTCCAGAAATATCTTCCAGGTTTCCTAAGTCCAATATAGGGATATTTAAGTGGGACAACACTGAGGACTCAGGGACCCACCTTCCATGTTTCTTAAGGCTTCCTTGTAAGGCCTTGTCCACCCTCTACCCATCAGTCTCAAGAACATAAAAACTGTAGTCTCCCCCCTTCGGTGAAGAGAGGCTAAGCAGAGAACAAAAATCAGTAGTGTATCCAGATTCACTTTATCATGGCAGTTTTATTATATTTACAATTTAGAGTTTGACGAGGATTGTACCAGCAGGTTAGAAAAGGGATGAGGTTTACTACAGAAGATTTTCTAGATTGTCCTTGTACTTTTTTTCTTTTTTTGTTTTATTATGTTAGTCACCATACAGTACCTCATTAGTTTTTGATGTAGTGTTCCATGATTCATTATTTTCGTATAACACCCAGTGCTCCATGCAATACGTGCCCTCCTTAATATACCCATCACTGGGCTAACCCATTCCCCCTTCCCCCTCCCCTCTAAAGCCCTCAGTTTGTTTCTCAGAGTCCATAGTCTCTCATGGTTCATCTCCCCCTCCGATTTCCCCCCCTTCATTTTTCCCTTCCTTCTCCTAATGTCCTTCATTCTATTCCTTATGTTCCACAAATAAGTGAAAAACCATATGATTGACTTTCTCTGCTTATTTCACTTAGCATAATCTCCTCCAGTCCCATCCATGTTGATGTAAAAATTGGGTATTCATCCTTTCTGATGGCTAAATAATATTCCATTGTATATATGGACCACATCATCTTTATCCATTCATCTGTTGAAGGGCATCTCTGCTCTTCCACAGTTTGGCTATTGTGGACATTGCTGCTATGAACATTGGGGTGCATATGGCCCTTCTTTTCACTACATCTGTGCCTTTGGGGTAAATACCCAGTAGAGCAATTGCTGGGTCATAGGGTAGCTCTATTTTTAATTTTTTGAGGAATGTCCAGACTGTTTTCCAAAGTTGCTGTACCAATTTGCATTCCCACCGACAGTGTAAGAGGGTTCCCCTTTCTCCACAACCTCTCCAACATTCGCTGTTTCTTGCTTTGTCAATTTTTGCCATTCTTACTGGTGTGTAAGGTGTTATCTCAGTGTGGTTTTGATTTGAATTTCCCTGATGGCTAATGATGATAAACATTTTTTCATGTGTCTGTTAGCCATTTGTATGTCTTCTCTGGAGAAGTGTCTGTTCATATCTTCTGCCCATTTTTTGACTTATTTGTTTTTTGGGTGTTGAGTTTGAGAAGTTCTTTATAGATCTTGGATATCAGCCCTTTGTAGTGTCATTTGCAAATATTGTCTCCCATTCTTTGGGTTGCCTCTTTGTTTTGTTGACTGTTTCCTTTGCTGTGCAGAAGCTTTTTATCCTGATGAAGTCCCAGAAGTTCATTTTTGCTTTTGTTCCACTTGCCTTTGGAGATGTATCTTGAAAGAAGTTGCTGTGGTCTATGTCAAGAGGTTACTGCCTATGTTCTCCTCTAGGATTTTGATGGATTCCTGTCTCACATTGAGGTCTTTATCCATTTTGAGTTTATATTTGTGTATGGTGTTAGAGAATGGTCGAGTTTAATTCTTCTGCATGTGGCTGTCCAATTTTCCCAGCACCATTTATTGAAGAGACTGTCTTTTTTCCATTGCATATTTTTTCCTGCTTTGTCGAAGATTATTTGACCATAGAGTTGAGGGTCCATTTCTGGGCTCTCTATTCTGTTCCATTGGTCTATATGTCTGTTTTTGTGCCAGTACCATGCTGTCTTGGTGATCACAGTTTTGTAATATAGCTTGAAATTGGACAACGTGATGCCCCCAGCTTTGTTTTTCTTTTTCAACATTTCCTTGGCGATTCGGGGTCTTTTCTGATTCCATACAAATTTTAGGATTGTTTGTTCCAGCACTTTGAAAAATGTCATTGGAATTTTGATCGGGTTGGCATTGAAGGTATAGATTGCTCTGGGTAGCATAGACATTTTAACGATGTTTATTCTTCTGATCCATGAGCATGGAATGTTTTTCCATCTTTTTGTGTTTTCAGTTTCTTTCATGAGTGTTCTGTAGTTCCTAGAGTATAGATCCTTTACCTCTTTGGTTAGGTTTATTCCAAGGTATCTTACGGTTTTTGGTGCTTTGTAAATTGAATTGATTCTCTAATTTCTCTTTATACAGTTGCATTGTTAGTTTGAGATAAGAAAGCAGCTGATTTCTGTGTATTGATTTTGTATCCTGCCACATTACTGAATTGCTGTATGAGTTTTAGTAATTTGGGGGTGGAGTCTTGGATTTTCCACATAAAGTATCATGTTATCTGCAAAGAGAGAGTTTGACTTCTTCTTTGCCAGTTTGAATACCTTTTATTTCTTTTTGTTGTCTGATTGCTGTTGCTAGGGCTTCTAGTACTATATTGAACAATAGTGGCGAGAGTGGGCATCCTTGTCATGTTCCTGATCTTAAGGGAAAGGCTCTCAGCTTTTCCCCATTGAGGATGATATTCGCTGTGGGTTTTTCATAGATGGATTTTATGAACTTGAGGAATGTTCCCTCTATCCCTATACTCTGAAGAGTTTTAATCAGGAAAGGATGCTATATTTTGTCAGATGCTTTTTCTGCATCAGTTGAGAGGACCATATGGTTCTTCTCCCTCCTCTTATTAATGTGTTCTATCACATTAATTGCGAATGTTGAACCACCCTTGCATCCGTGGATAAATCCCACTTGGCTGTGGTGGATGATCCTTTTAATGTATTGTTGGATCCTATTAGCTAGGATTTTGTGGAGAATTTTGGAATCCATACTGATCAGGGATATTGGTCTGAAATTCTCCGATTTGATGGGGTCTTTGCCTAGTTTGGGGATTAAGGTAATGCTGGCCTCATAGAATGAGTCTGGAAGCTTTCCTTCTGTTTCTGTTTTTTTGAAACAGCTTCAGGAGAATAGTATTATTTCTTTGAATGTTTGGGAGAATTCCCCAGGGAATCCATCAGGCCCTGGGCTCTTGTTTTTTAGGAGGTTTTTGGTCACTCCTTCTATCTCATTACTGGTTATTGGCCTATTCAGGTTGTCAGTTTCATTCCCCAGATTAGGGAAGTTCTCAGCTACGATTTGCTCAAATATATCTTCTATTCCTCTCTCTTCACCTCCTCAGGGATCCCAATAATTCTGACATTGGAACATTTCATGGTGTCACTTACTTCTCTGATTCTGTTTTCATGGATTTTGAGCTGTTTCTCCCAAGCTGCCTCTTTTCCCTTCTTGTCTATCAATTGGTCTTCTAGATCACTAATTCGTTCTTCTGCCTTGTTTACCCTAACAGAGTATCTAGATTAGATTGCATTTTTAAATTCTGCCAGTTCAGCTTTCATTTCTGCCCTTAGAGACTCTATGTTGCTATTAATCAGTTTCTCCATTCTAGCTATTGTCTTCATAACTGTTACCCTGAAGTCCATTTCCGACATCTTGGTTATATCTGTATCCATTTGTAAATCTGTGGCAGAAGTCACAGTCTCTGAATCTTTCCTATTTTGAGGGTTCCTCCTCCTAGTCCTTCTGTTGAGGGGTGGTGGAGGCAATGTACAGAGTCCAGATTATTGACCACAACCCAAGCAAGATGCCCCTGTCTTATAGGGACCTTAGTGTTGTTGGCCTCTTGTTCTCCCAGCCTGTCTTCTGGGGGAGGGGCCTACTGCACTGTTACTCAGACAGCGCTGTTTGGGCAGAGTTGCCCTGCCATGCTGTGGAGGGGGATGGGCTCAGTGAAAACTCGTTTTTGGGGGCTTTTGTTCTCTGGTGGCTTTCCTTGGTGGCTTTCTGCATCTCTTCTGAGAGAGCAGAAGAGACCATTTCCGTCTGCCTCAGAACAGAGAGATCACAGTCTTCTTCATTGAGCTTTCCAGGCCACATTCTCTGTTTCTGTCTGTGCTGCTATAAACTGCAGCGTCCTGGGGTGTGAGCCCCTCCCCAGCACTCCCAGTCCTCGTCTCCAGGTCGGGGCATGTCTCTGCCCTTTGTGCTTCTAAAACCACCAGCTGCCCCCAGTTCATGTGCGTGACCCCGCCGCTCCAGGTTTCCACCCCGGGGGCTGCCCTGAAGTCCTTTCCCCGCCGCTACCAATCTGTGAGTCTGTGCCCCGTCCCCAGCACAGGAGGCTACTGCTCACTGGCGGTGTAGGATCCCCACAGCTCCCTCCCCCTTCCGTTTATCTTCGGATATGTGCCTGGGGAATTATGGCTCCCCAGTTCATACGTCGAAAGCAACTGCCTGCGATATTCTGTTTGTAGAGATCCAGATATATCTTCTTACATCTCAGGCTGATTTCGTGGGTGTTCAGAGTGGTCTGGTGGGTATCCAGCTCAATTCAAGGGACAGGTTGGAACAGGGTCCCCTACTCCTCTGCCATCTTTCCCTCTGTCCTTGTACTTTGAAGAGTATTTATTTTGGGGAACAGAAAGGTAGAAGGATATTTTAAAGTGTATGTGTGTAGTTGGGGTGGAGTGTGAGACAAGATAATTTATATGAAAACACCTAACGTAGTGCCTGATACACTGGAGATGCTTAATTAGCTGCTAATTCCTTTTTTATAACACAAAGAACTTTGACACTGTTATCCTCTATCTCTTAAATTCACAGTTTTTCTTCAGCTGGCTCTTTCCTATTGGCATTTAAATCATTGTCTCCTGTGTTTAAAAACCCAACAAAACCAGAAACTTTCTTCAACTATACTTCCTCACTGGCTGCTACCCCCATGTTCTCTCTTACAACCGAACTTTTCAAGAATTCTCTCCTTTCTTTCTTCCCCTTCCATTTACTCTTCAGTCATCTCCAGTGTGGCCTGGGCGTCCATCTCTGCACAAAAACAGCTCTTGAAACATTCCCCTCCTTGTTAGTAAAGCCAGCGTACCTGTTTCAGTTTTCATACTGGCCATTTAACAGCATTTAACCAGTCTAGTACTCCTTGAAACCTTTTCTTCCCCTAGCTGCAATGGTGCCACATTTCTGGTATTTTTTCTGTCTTGTGAGTATTCCTTAATATTGTCTACATTTCCATCTACCTGTCATTTGGAATTGCACAAGGCTTTCATCTTAGGCTTTCCTCCTTTCCTTTCACTTTTAAAATTGTGATGGCACTGAGGCTTTAATCTTGTTCTAATGGAAATTCTGATGAAAGCTAAATGCTTTTTTTAAGAAAGACTCTTGTTTTATGAAAATGATTTATGTTCATTATAATGCATTTTTAAGCTTCATAGAAAAATATATGAAAGTAAGAAAAATGATCCCAAATCTTAACCACCAAGAAATAAACCATGTTGACATTTGGTGCACATTCCTTTAGACCTCCTATTTCAAAAATTAATAATTTTAGCTAGCATCCATTGAACCTTAATATGTGCCAGAATTGTTCCACAGTGCTTTAAATCTTTACAACCCTGTATATGATAGTGTTATCCCAATTTTGCAGATGAGGCAGAGAGCAGGGAAGTAACTTGCCCAAGGTCATACAGATAGTAAGAGGTGGTGGTGCTTTTCAAACGAAGAGAGCTTGGACTTGGTAAACTCAAGCTAAGTCATCTTAGCTTTGCTGTGAAAGAGCTATCAAATGGTATTTCTCTGTTCAGATTGCTTAAATCACTTAGGCTATAAATATGGTCCAAGAACAAAGTTAGACAAATACTAGGACCACATTTTACCTCTCGATAATCAACATTTTGGCTCCTAAGTGTGAGTTATTTGGTCAGTGAGAGTGGTTTAACACAAACTTGAACAATTTTTGGCATTTTTTTTTAACATTATGTTTTACTACTTTAGTGTATGAAAATGATGATCAGCTCCTGTGGGACCCTGAGTACTTACCGGAAGATAAAGTGATTGTATTTCTTAAGGATGCATCTAGAAGAACAGGTGATGAGAAAGGTGTAGAAGCAATTCCTGAAGGATCTCACATAAAAGACAATGAACAGGTATATGAGTAAGAAGTAACTGTTTCATTATGGAATGAGTAAGTCATGGGGAGGAAAGGTACAGCATAGGGAATATAGTCAGTGGTATTGTGATAGCCTTGTATGGTGACCCCTGTGGTGAGCATAGCGTAATGTGTACAGTTGTCCAGTCATGATGTTGTACACCTGGAGCTAATGTAATACAGTTCTATACTATATAGTTCAGTTTTAAAACAGAAATAAAAGTTTTCCCAAATTAAATTAACCATATATATTTTTATATATTTACATTTATAGATGTAAATGCTGTCACATTCACTGTTATTCTAGCCACCAAAATTCCTATACTGTCATCACAGGGAATCTGAAAAAACTAGCGTACACGCTCGCTTCATTAGTATGATTTCAGCTAAAATAAAAATGGTATCTCATTTTGCCTGTATATACTTCTTATTAGGATTTTTGAAGTTCCTTTGGATATCCCTAAGAATGTATAGATATCATCAACTAGGGAATATATACCTGGAATGAAGTTATCAGGGATATAGTAGACCAGTGCCTACTGTGAACCTAAAAACAGCATTATCTTTTTTTTTTTTTAACCTTTTTTCATCAATGCTTTTCTTTCTGATTTGTTTTAAATTGGAATAGGAACCACAAAAAGCCAAAAAGAAGGATTTTGTGAATTTTATAAAAGTTTTTTTCATTTTTAAGTTTCTCAGGTACTATGGCTTCCAAGTTAGAGTATTTGCTTATCCTGTTTTTAAGCATTTAGAAGTGTTAATTATCAGGATTGAATTTGTTGTTCTTTAGTGCTCTCTGTGTTTCATTCACTAGAATTATTTGTCTTCCAGAAATGATGAAAAGAAATACTGGATTCAGGAAAAGCTTTTACTTTTTTAAGAAATTGTAGCCTTGAACTTTTCATAGTCTGGGTCACATACTGACGCCTTTTATTTTTCTAGGCATTATATGAGTTGGTTAAATGCAATTTTGACACAGAAGAAGCATTGAGAAGATTAAGATTTAATGTAAAAGCGGCTAGAGGTAAACGTAAATAATGCATTTTTGTTTTCATGACTTAGCAGAAAATAAGCTTAAGATCTTCAGTCTACGTAGGTATATCCTAAGTTTAATAATAATACTGATCTTTCTGAAATCAGTAAATATTTGCTGAATAATAAGTAACTTGTAACTTGTTAAATAACTTGTATATTACACAAGCATTATGGGAAATGGGATTAAGGCTGTTCTTTATGGGAAAATAAGGCAATTAAAATAAAAATACATAATGCCTTTCAATTTCAAGGCATTTTTATTAAATATTTTCTTATTTGATCTTGTTAATAATAGCCCTATGAACTCTGGAGTGTGACAGTTGTTACTTTCAAAAATGATGAGACTGAGGTCTCTGAACTGAAGTACCTTTGCTGGGGCAAACATAATTTATAAGCAGTGAAGTCATAACTAAAATAAATCCAGTTTTTTTACTCTAAACTGGCTCCTACCCTGCTTCACTAAGAACACTATTATATAACATAACATAGCAAACAAGATACTTATTCATTCAACAAAAATTGGAGGACCTGCTAAGTTCTGAGGACATAATTGTAAACAGAGTCCTGCCCTCACGGTGCTTAGAGGCTAGGTAGGGAAGCTGAAAAATAGTTATGAGTTCTTCCAAGGAGAATTAGAGGGTATACTTCAAATTTATTGCAGTAGGACTTAACCTAATTTGGGGAAAGAGGCTGTTAGGCAAAGTTTATAGAACAAAGTGGTATTTTTGCTAGAATGTAAACAAATTAGGTGAAAAGGGGGTGAGGCAGAAAATGATTCTAGACAAAGGGAACAGCATCACAAAATCTAAAGTGAGAAAGAACATAGTGAATTTAAGGAATTGAAAGGTGGCTAGTATAGTTAGGTCGTAAAGGAGAAAGTGGTCCAAGGTAAAGTTGAAGAATTAGGGACCAAATCATCCAAAATTTTATTAAATACAGAATTTTTGTCACTTCATCCTTCGCAGCCATCAATAATAGAGCTCAGGAGTAAAATACTTCCCTTATCGTTATTTACATTTTTATTTATAACTATTTATGCAGTATTAGGGGAAAATTGCTTTAATAGTTTTCTCCCTCATTTTGTCAGAGGAATTATCTGTTTGGACAGAAGAAGAGTGTAGAAATTTTGAACAAGGGCTAAAGGCCTATGGAAAGGATTTTCATTTGATTCAGGCTAATAAAGTAAGTAATGGTAATGTTTTCTTTTTTATAAAAAGATAATTAGTTAACCCAGATCATCTTATATCTTTATTACTTTCAAATGTTAACAGTTCTGTAATGTTTTAATGTATTGATTTTTAGGGAATTATAAACTTGCCTAGATTTTCTGGGATCTGTTTAGCAGTGACTGTTTTCAGTGCATGATATTAGGAGCCTTTAAGTTTGGACTGATTTGCAGAAATGTTAATCAACTTCTGGGTGGATGTGTGTATACAGTGTAATTACTTAAGGCTTTTTTCCACAAACTTGTGACAGATTTTTTAAAGGACTGGTGTTACAAATAATTTGAAACTTTAAAATGTTTTTAACATGACGTTATTTACAATTAAAATATCTCTACATTTATTTAAGTCTAAAATCAGATACTTAATATTTAAATTGGCTTTAATTAAAATTTAATTTTCCAGAAGAATATCTCAATAAATTAGCTTTATTATACATTATAATTTTATAATTTGACAATTTTATTTAACATGATTCATTTATTCCATATTAATACCAATTTTACAGTGTCAGCGTATACCCAAAAGAACTTCATAATTACTTCCAGATTTATTTTTAGGTTTAATTCTCTTAAAAATAAAATCAGGTTAGATTTTTAATAGGAACTATACAATTATATGGAATAGAAAAATGTGTTGTTTCTGTGGGAAATTAGGATGTGCAAAATTAAAATCTCAGAGTTTAAATGGAGGAAATGAACTAATTTCTCGGTTTATAAAAATATCACATTTTTAGCAAAAAGAAATGACAAGGAGTGTGGCTTTACATGTTTCCTTAAAGATGGCATCTAAGTTTCGAGTGATGGCTTGTCTAGGATGGTGTTGATTGAGTTCTAAATAGTCTGTCACCACATTCTTCTTTTTATACTTCTGGATGTGATTGGTGTCCACTTAATTTGTTTGAATATTTTATGTTCTGTAAATAGTTGCTTATAAATCCTGTGAGTTTATTTTTCTTAATTTTGTTGTGCATTAACTAGTTTATTTGTTTATTTTGAGAGAGCGAGAGTAGGGGTGGGGGAGAAGAGAGAATCTTAAGCAGGCTCCACATCCAGTGCGGAGCTTGACATGGTGCTTGATCCCACAACCCTGAGATCATGAGCTGAGCTGAAATCAAGAGTCGGATGTTCAGTCAGCTGAGCCACCCAGGTGCCCCTAACTAGTTTATTCTTGATTATCTTGTTGCATTTTGGTATTTGACATCAGACACAACTACTAATAAATTTTGAGTCTTAGAATTGGTGTCAAAAATGGATCCTACCCCTTAATGTTGTGTCCAAATCATCTGATTACCTCCAGCATAGGGAATATTCTGTGAAAGGAGTGCATTATAGTAATGCCTGGACATGTATGTTTCTGATTGTGAAAAACAAAAAAATAAATTGTTTCATGGTTGAATGGAGCAACATTTTGGGATGAGAGTTTTCTAGCATTCCTGCTTGGATTAAAACACTATATTAACCAAACCATGCTGGATTATCTATGGAGGGGACTCCTGGAGTGATAAGCTAGTATGATAGCTAGCAGCCCCAAGGAATCCCTTTTTTTTAGGGAGTAAGAATTTATTTCCAATTTTTGCTTTCAGTAAAGTACAGTTGACTTGGCTTATGTCTGTATAGAAATTAGATTCTAAAGGAGGCAGAAAAAGAGCTTGAGATTATTAAAAAAAAAAAAAAAAGCATTGATAGCTTTCAGTCTTAGAGCAAGATGGGCCAAATTTGTAAAGTGCAAGCATAAGGGAAGAAAGAAAAATGTATGTCAGGTAGTGAAATGAGGAGATCATCAAATTGACTTTAGGTGCAATCAGTCCTATAGGATACCTACTTCAGGATTAGAAATTTATGGGTTTATGGGTTTAAAGCAATATGGTCTTACATCCCAACACTCATGCAGATAGTAGCTTTTTTCTTTTAAACTCCCAGTACTTTATTATATATATCAACCCTACCACAGCTCTCCAAGCCAAGTAGCAAAAAGAGGGAAGTTGTCCACATCATTTGCCAGTTCCATTGGTGCTGAACGTTTATGGAAGGGGAATCATTTATTCACACAAATAGAGCACAGTTACTGGAGTAACTTAGTGAACAACAAATGAGAATTGGCATTATTATAATACTTTTCAGCTCACTGTGGAATATTCTCAGCCTTTCTAGACAATAAAATAACTGAGTCTGGGTCACTGGTGGACTACTAAGAGAATCTTTTAAATGGGAATTTAAAGGTAGACTCCCTAGGTACCCTGTGAGTAAAAGTATTTGCAAACTGTTTATAACAATTTTAGCTCAGATACCACTTCCAGATATTTTCAATAGAGGAGTGTTTATAGTAAATTAAGATGATAGTTTTTTAAAAAGCGTAATGCTGAATATCTGAAGATTTGTTGCCAGTGTATTATTTCTCTCAATGGGAGTTTGGAAAGAGTAGCTTTTAACAAAGCTGCTGCAGTGTTGTATTTTATACAATGTATTATATATTACGTAAGGTACATACAAATTTATTTTCAGACTTCAAATATTTTTCATGAAATAACTTCTTTAAGGAAGAGATGATTCTTAAAAACAAGTGTTTTGTTTCTTATAGGTTCGAACAAGGTCAGTTGGTGAATGTGTAGCATTCTATTATATGTGGAAAAAATCTGAACGTTACGATTTCTTTGCTCAGCAAACACGGTTTGGAAAAAAGAAATATAATCTTCATCCTGGTGTAACGTGAGTTTATTTTTTCTGTTGAGTCATATATATATTTTTGCTATTGAATTTTTTCTTGAGAAAATTGTAATTTTTAGTATCTTCATTTTCCAGTAGGATAAAAGTTTACAATAGTTTAAATTTATCCACTTACAGACATATTTTCATAGGGCATTTAGACTTATCAGTGTCTTACAAAACATAAACTACAATTCATATTGCTTGAGACAATAAATACCTCAAAGCAAATACTAGAGTATGTTTCCAGGAAAGGAAATGGATCATAACAGTTGTTAAAGCATGTTTTTGTTAATTTCTGTTCCATTCAGTATAAGCACGTAGTTTTAATCTAATAATACTGTGAGCACAGTGAGAATAGGAAAAAGACTCTTTTCAAAAGCTATACGGTATGCCTAATAGAGGCCCTTTAAAAAGGAATGGAAATTAGTATTTTTCTTTGTCCCGTCTACTTTTGATCTCAGGAACCAAAATAAGATTTGGGTATAGATGATATAAAAGGGAAAAGACATAGAGATAATAAATCAGGTCAAATTTCATTTTCTTGTTACCAAGTTTTTTAAAGAGGAGAGAACATGTCCATGGTGACTTCCCTTTTCCCAGATTTCCTGAAACCTTTCCCCTAACAGAAATATTTAATCATTAGTCCTGCAACTTTAGCTTACTCCCAGTGAAATCGGGAGTATGAGTTGTTATTATATGTAGTCTTCATGCAAAATGCCTTGTATGCCTGTACCAGTCACCATGCACCAAATCTCTTAGCCTCATTCAGTCTAGCTTTGGAAAAAAAACTGTCCCTGCTGCCACTGGTAATTTGTTACTTAAGTACATAGAGTATTGAATGAACCTTTTGTCTCTCGTTGAGTTGCTCTAAAATGCTGGAATTAAACTTTACCATTCTATCCTTGATTATTTCCTGCTGTTTACAGAATAAAAATAATGCTAGGTTGTAACTTCATTTGATCAGTGTGTACCAATAAAGTTCTTAGGGTGGGCCAAATAACTGCCTTTGAAAGAAGTGCTTATATGCATATTTGACTGTGCTTTGCAAACTCCTAGGCTAGACTGTTTCTTGGTCATGTTCATTTACAGGTGTCTCTGCTGGTCACTTCCCTGGAGAATTAAACACTCTAAAATCCAAAGCAGAATTATCTAAAAGGGAATAAATGGGTATGATTGCCCCTGGAAATCATGGGACATTGGACTCTGTGCCTCATCCCCCATTATTCAAAGCTCATGATGGCTAGAGTAGAATTTCATACATAGTGTTCCAAATTTTATCTAATTGCTTAATGTTATAAATTTATAGTTAATTTTTTTCTTGGTGATTTATTGGTAATATTGAGGTATAATGATGCAGAACTAGATACAGCGGTCTAGTCTTCAGAGTATATCTTAAAATAGTCAGTTTTCAAGCTATTCTATAGGGAAAAGCAATAGTAACATCTTTCATTTTTTTCACCCATTTCAGAAATAATGTTCACACACGAACTACAGGCAATCTGTCGTCACCAGCAGTAAGAACATAAGAATTGCCATGCTGGGTCAGACCCATGGTTCATCCAGTTTTCTCTTTCAGAAAGCATCACCAAGGGAAGTGTTGTGGGCTGGCTTAGTTGGTCCTCTGTGCTGTCAAGCTCAACAGGTTAGGTAGGGATGTGCTGCCAAACATTTGAGTTTCTCTAATAATCTCTCCATAGCTTCTGGAAACTTTTTGAAGATCCTTATATCTGTAACCTTGATTCCTCTTAAGGTTAAGTATTCAGTAGGTGGAGTAGCTGCAGTTAAAAGTAATCCCATATTATCTCTTTTTTCATGCTTTAAGATTTTTACAGTGGTCCCCTGGTATAATGGTAGGAAGTGAACAAATGGGTTTTTGTCCCCCTAGGCGAGAATATGGTGGTTTTTGTAGGCTTCAGTTATGTCCCCTGTAGGTATTTCATAAAGTTTTGTTGTTTTTTTTTAACTGACAGAACTGTAATGTTTTATTCCTATTTATCCCTTTTAGCTGTGCTACATCTTCTGTAAGAAGCTGTGACCAGACTATAATTATTGCCCAAACAGGGAGAAATTGTGGTTTTCTATAAACATGGAGATTCTTTTCAGTTTGCTTTCAGGACCTCCTCCTGTTTTTAGTTGCACTTCCAGTGCACAAAACATTGTTATTGTTATAAGACAGAAATTTGAGTTTTTTCATCTTCCTTTTTTAGTCAAAATCCATAGTTAGAGCACATTGTCCTGAAAGTTATTTGTTCATTTTTCTGTTACATTTTTACCTTCCATTTGTTCACCAGAATGAAGCACATTTGCCATTTTTATGCCTTATAAACAACCTTTGCAAAGATCTTCCTGCAGATTTTCTCTAGTTAATACCTGGAAGAACTGGTAGCCAGATGCGAATTAGAGACTTTTACTGTAACAGCCTTGCAAATAATTTTTTTTTTTTTTTAAAGTAAAAGTTAACCCATCTTAACTCTGGTTATCTGAATGCTACTCCGACCTCCTGGATGGCCCACCTGACTCTTCTTCCTTACTCATTGTGGATGCCATTAATCCTTAAGAAATGATAATTCTTTTACAGTATCATTGCAGTATCTAGTCAATTCTAGCTTCCTTTGCTTGGCTTTTCACATCCTCCATTATCCATCCCTACCATACCAAATTTATTTCCAACAATTCCTCATCATGTATCATCTGTTCTTATTAGTCCTAGCCTCTGAAATTCCTTTGCATTCATACTCATTTGTATTTCCATGTGCTTCAAATTTGTTACATAATTGTTCTGGAATTATGATAAATGGCATAAAGCTGGAGGGGGGACTAAAACACCATTTAATTCTATTCAAAGGCAAGGAAAATGAGGCCTAGAATGGTAAATTGATTAGCTCATGGTTATATACATTTCTTTGATATGTGTTTTGTACCTCAGACTGTTGAAAGCTTCAAGTCCCTATATTTATTATATCCTCATATCCCAGGGGACAGTGTGATCATGTAGTTTGATATTATAGCTACAGTTAATAGTCTGTTGTAGACTATTGCCACACTTTCAGTAAAATCCTAAGCCTTTCCACTGTTTCCTTCTTACACACATTCTTACTTACCTGTTCAGAAATTCTAAGGATTTGTCTTAGTATTTCTATTACAATTATTCTGAGGGAATTTTAAAGTAATGGCTTTATGGTTTTTTTTTTTTTTTTTTTTGAGCTTCTATTTTGTGCCATGCACTACTTAGGCACAGGTGCTGCAGTGGTGAACAAAAAGATTAAAATTCCTGCCTTTGGGGCATGAGTCCAGCACTGGTATCAGCAGAGTTTCTCCCTAAAGAGCTAGAGTAAATATTTTTGGCTTTGCGGGCCTTTGGTTCTCTTGCAACCACCCAGCTCTGCTGTTGTACAAAAGCAGTCATAGATACTATGTAAATGAGTGGATGTGGCTATGTCCCATCAAAATACTATTCACAAAACTGGTGACCAGCCCACAAGCCATAGTTTGCTGACCTTTATTCTAATGACTTACTAGCGCTTCATAGTTTACAAAAACACTTCCCTGCACACGTCTTGTGCAACAACTCTGTGTGGTAGATACATACATGATGTTCTAGGTAAAGACACTAAACCTCAGAGATAAGTATTTTAGCCCAGCTCTTCTAACCCCAACCCAAAGTCACTTAATACAGCTGTCCTCCCATGCCATATAGTTCAGGAATAACTTAGGGAAGAAGTGAGTTCACCTCTAATGGTATGCTGGCAGACAAAGCCAGCAGATAAGCTCAGGAATTTAGCCTTTTATGGCTCAGATCTAGCAGAAAGGTAATAACAGAAGATACCCAGGAAAGTTCAGGGAAGTGATTCACTGGTAGGCCCTGATTTGTCTTCCAGGTGTTGCTATAGCCATCACATAGTCGTTAGGAGCTTTAAAATTTCAGTCTTTCTTTGTGCAGAAATTGTTCTGTACTTCTGATTGGTACCATCCGTCTCTTCACTTACAGAACCACTGATTTTAATTGGGCCACTCTGAGCACTTGCCTATAGTTTTAAAAGTTTTAAAACTTCCTATAGGTATCTAAAATTTGCTAGCTTAAAGCCCTTATACATTTTTCCAACAAACATGTAACCAAAAGGAGCTTTCCATTTAAATGTTCAGATCCTGGTGGGGTAGATGAGGCACTGGAATGAATGTAAGTGAAAATTAGGACATATTTAATAAAGCCTTCTAAATTTAACCTCAATTTTAATTTTCAGCTTTTTTTAATATAAGAAAGTAACTTTTATTTCACTTAATTTTAAGGGATTATATGGATCGTCTTCTAGATGAAAGTGAAAGTGCTGCCTCTAGTCGAGCACCGTCCCCTCCCCCAACTGCCTCAAACAGTAGTAACAGCCAGTCTGAGAAAGAAGATGGCACTATCAGCAATAGTAATCAGAATGGTAAGCAACTAGAGAAGTACTTTGGTTTGTTCATGATGAAGGGCACTTTTCTTTTAGTAGCCCAGGCAATTCAGTTTTGGTTTGTATTAAACTTCCAATGCAGAAGTTGTAAAAATAGTAATTATAAATACCCACAGAACGAATATACATAATAAACAGCATACATACATACTAACACAATACAACTTGGAAAGAATTCCTATTGACATCACTAAAAACAAGTTTAATAAAAATAAACCATCAATAGTGACCATTTCTTTTAAGGAATTCTTTTTGAGTAGCAATGATTTTCTTAATCAGTTGGGATGCTTGGATAGAATTTTCTTGTTAACTCTTAGAGCAAAACACCAGCCATTTAGCCATTTCACCTCAGAAGTACACAGGTATTTATGAAATACTTTGAAAGCTGTAACACTTTATCAGGAAAGTGCTTTAAGCATTTGGTGAAAAGAAGTAGGTAACAAGGGCACGGTTTTGAATAGTTTTCTCTCTGAAAGCGTAGTAACTGTGAAGGATGAGAAAAGATAAAGCATGTGTCAGGCTCTGTATTAAAACTGTACAGAAACATTTCTATTTTTATCTCTGAGAAAGAAGGAAAATGACATTCCATTATGTTTGAGGTTCAGGTAATGTTCTTGTTTAAAATATACAGTGGACCAAGGATCATTGTGCTGGTAAGACCTAGTCAGAGAATTATTTTGATTTCTGCTTTAATTAAAATGGTCTTCCTAAGTAAGACAGTTGCCAAGCAGAGACTAATAAAGCCTTTCACTCCTCTAAAAGAGGAAACTAGTGGATTGGAGGTAAGTTCTGCACCTGCATTCTGATATAACAGTCTTAGAGGAGGGCCAGTGGAGAGCTAAGCTCCCCAACAGAAATTAGAACAATACTGAATGATTATCCCTTATTGTGACCTTTGGTCTCACACTGGCACTGCTGGAGTGAATATACTTTGTTCATTTGATGACCCCTCTCTGTTCCTTCACTACTTCCCCCTAAGAACAAGCCAAACAAACAAAAAAGAGGGCTAAGCAGCCATTTTTTGGTTCTAAACAGGTTTGAGGGCATATTGAATGCTATCCTGAAACAGAATAAGAAGCTAAGAGTCAGACCTTACAACTAAGGCAAGAAGCTCAGAGACGCATACAGTTGATACTACTTTCCCTGTGTGCTCATGATACCAAATTGTTTTTTTTGTTTTCTTTTTTAACCATTTGATGAGAATATGCAGTTAACCTAAGGAAGTGTTTATAAATTACTTATAAATTATTCAGTATCTCAGAAGCCATTCACCTAGGTACCCATAATCAAGATTCCCAGGTTTTTCAAGGAAAGGAATTCTCCAGTGCAATTTTATTTCTTTTGTAAGGGGCTTAGTGTCTTGAAATCTTATTTTTTACCTACTCACGGTGGTCACATAGCTCTTTGGGCTTACTATAACAGTATCATTTCTTCTGCATCATGGTGCATAATCCCCGTATGCATTTATGATTTGAGTGTACTTTTGAGTTGGGGAAACAGAATATTTTCTTTGGCCAAAATGTAATATTTGAGGCTCATCCTTTATCCTTAATTATTTAATAATTAAAATTTATCTCCAGTGGCACATTCTATATTTACATTAAGTATCCAAAATGTCTAGTTCATTTTGCAGTCAACTCTAACGTGCCTTTTTTACTGTAACTTGTAGTAAATAATTCTTTTCTCACCTGTTATGGAGGAATTGGTGTTTGCTTTTATGACTTTCAAATGTATGTTTGGACAGTGCAAGCATTACTTTTTTAACATTATGACAGATTATTTAAATCTATTTAGATAAATACAGTGTGTGATCTTTACCCTTAAAGCACAATACCCATGGGTTTACTTACATTAAGAATAAAAGTCATGTCATTTTATATGGCAGTAGAAAACTCAAGCTTCTAACAAATGTCAATTTTTTTTTATATAGTTTTAGAAAGTTATTACCATTTTGCTAATCTGTGTGTATCTTTGCTTTAATTTAGCTTATTTAGACTACGGGACCCAGTGCTCATTTGTTGTTACATAACACCAACATGCTCCTAATATATGCCAGAATCTGTTCTCTTAATTCTTTATATTCATTAACTTACTTAATTTTCATAGCAAGCCTGTAAGGTAAGTCTCTTATTACCCTTATTGTATATGTGATGAAACTGAGGTACAAAGAATGTAAGTAACTTTTGCCCAGGGTGACACAGTTAGTAAATAGAGCTAGAGTTCAGACCAGACCATATGTACACATAGATTTGACACCTCATTCTTGATGAAAAGCTGTTTTACAATAGCTGTTTTAGAATAGTTTACAAAGTTAGCTTTTTAATACTAGCAGTTTCACTTATGTTTCTTCCAATGTAGGGGTGTCATCTAATGGACCAGGTGAAATGTTGAACAAAGAAGAAATCAAAGTTGAAGGGTTACACGTTAATGGACCAACAGGTGGAAATAAGAGACCACTTCATGCAGACATGGATACTAATGGTTATGAAACAGATAACCTTACCACTGACCCAAAACTTGCCCATATGACTGCAAGAAATGAAAATGATTTTGATGAAAAAAGTGAGAGACCTGCCAAAAGGCGAAGGGTAAACAGCAATGGAAAAGAAAGTCCTGGTTCTTCTGAATTTTTCCAAGAAGCAATGTCACATGGGAAATTTGAAGAACTTGAAAACACAGATGACTAAATTTTAGACTTGTTTTACTTTCTTTGGAGTAAAATCTGGTGTGACTAAAATTTTCAGGGTTGATGGGTTACCTTAAAAAGTTGATTTCCTTGAAGCAGTTGGTTAAAATTTTGAAAATTTGAATTGAGTCCTAACTTTAGTAAGTTAAGATTTCATAATTCTGCCCTTTGTAGACTTTTTACTTTAAAAGTGTAAAGACCCTGTTAAGGATAAAACAAATAGTTTAGTAAATTTGAATGAACTACAGAACTATCTGTACCTTCTCATTTGATGTATTAATCTTAAAAGCTCACTACAGGTACTTTTTGCTTAGTTTTTGGTAGAGAAGAAAAAACCACATTCAAATTTCTGTTTAACACCAGTTTTTCTGAGTTTCTTGAGATGTCTTTATCTTTCACAAGAGACATTTTTCTCTCCATACAAATTGAGTGTTATTATTAAGGAAACCCTTATGAATCCTGAAAGTTATGCTAGCATGATTTTTTTATATATAGAAGTTTAAAAATAAACCAAGTCAGGTTTGTATATGTAAAATTGTTGACATCAATGATGTCTTTCCATATTCTTATCTGGGCTTAAGAAATACATTCTGTATTTTTCCAGATTCTTTGTAGCCTTTGAAAGATTTTTACAGTACATATGTCTTGACTGAGCTGTCCTTTCTTAATACAAAAGCTTGTATAATTTTCTTAACTTGTACAGTTGGTAAACTTTTATGAGAGGAATTGATATTCTGAGTCTGTCAGCTTTCATTTTATTTTGCTAAGGTTTTTCTAATGAATTTTTAAGTGTTTGTGTAGTAACTAAGTCATGTTTCTTATACAGGTGGTAAAAGCATTCATAAAGGATTGTGAAAATTTGTTTTTTCAAATTTCTACTTAAGGACAAATAGTTTGAGAATTTTGAAATTAAGCATGATACCTAGATTGCATAGTTTGTTTTGCGTTTGCTATAATTTTCAAAATTATTTTTGAAGCAAGACAAAAGTTTGATGTTGGTTTAAGTGCTTCATTCAATATATCATGCTGACCAGAATCCTGTTCAGTTATTTTTATATGCATTATAAAATTTCCCATTTTTGCATTAACTAAACGGGAAAAGGTCAAGCAATATTTAGATGTTGGCGCACACAAGGAGTTGGCAGATAACAATATTGGTTTTATGAGGAAAAAGTGATGTTCCAAAATGATAAGATGTATAACCATTGCTCTGTGTGATTACAAATAGGACCATCCATTTGCATAGCCTTGCAAGAGTGCCATTTTATTTTTAGTGCAAAATTCTTGTTAAAAATGTAGTTTTATACAGCTGATAGACCAACCTATATCCAAACTTTTATAAAAGATTATTAACTATTCTTGTTTTTTCACACAGGCATACCCCAAATGCTTCTGATTCATTTTCAGCCATCAGTTCAAGAGCTAATGCCTTTTTAAAATAAATCTTCTGTGGTCTTGTTTTTAATGGCTCAACTGTTTTATGCAATTGAGTAAAGATTTGCACTGAGAAGTTATGGTTTAGGTTACCCCATGAAGTATTACTATTAACGTATGTTCAGTCTGCTTCCTTCCACCAATGTGAACAACTCTTTTCCCCAAACAGTGTTAAAAAGCCACTTTACAACACCTGACTTCATTTAATGCACATTCACTGTTACATACATACCTGAGTAAATCAAAGTTTTGGGTGGAAGTGTTGAGAAGTGTGAATTTTTTGTTGCTTGTTTTGTTTTACCTACAACATTAATTTATCCAGAATGGCAGCTTTAGCAGATGGTCACAATCCATTTTCTAAATCAGTTTTTATTACATGAATCCAAAGTATCCTAGCTCTCTGTCAAAGATGATCTAGAGAAGTGTTTCTCTGTCAAAGATGATCTAGAGAAGTGTTTCAAATGAAGAGTGATGCTGTACTTTTTAAGTTGTTGCAATATTAGAGATGCTATTTTCACCTTTTTTTAAAGATGCATTTTGTTTGCAGGTTTGTGAAGTTCTTGGAAACTAATACTACAGGAACATTTTTAGTACATTCTCAGGCATGTCTGCACATATGGCACATGTATACATGTTAGGAAATTTTACTTTTCTTAATCTTATCTTTTTAAAGTATGCCTAATGAAAGACATTCCACTATTATAATACATAATGCTCAGCTTTTCATGAACAAATATTTAACACACTTTGTTCTTCATAATGCAGCCACTATAACTTGATAAGTCATTGCACTACTTTAAAATTTTTAGTAATATCATGAATTTAATTTGCTTTAAGATTTAGTACATTTCATAACTCTTGAACTCTTTAACAAACTGCATTGGGAAAAGAAGCCTTTGTTAATACTTAGTTTCCCCCACCCTATACCCACCCTCAGCAAAGCACTATTATTTTCATCTGAAATGATATTGTTTTATAATGTGTTTTCAAATAGAGTTCAGAATCTGCAACTCAGTTCAACACAAGTGTGTTGAGCTTTAAAATGTATTTGAATATTTAAATAGGCATTTAAAATTATGAATTAGATGTTTTTAAATTTATGCCTAGTAATTTTTGCACTGTAAAATAATTCCTTTTCCCATTCCCTGTCTGCCATTCTGAATATGCTTATTAAAATATTTTTTTAAACATACTTGTCTACGTAATACTGTGTGAATGATTTTCATCAGACTGATTCACTAGGTTTTAACAGATTTTAAGTTTGTATAATACATACTGTTCACAATGCAAATATGCATAATCTCTGTTCCTTCTCCTAAATATATCACATGAACTAGTGTTTGAGTGGCTTTTGGTCCCTTGACCTCATCTTGGGTGATGTATTTTTGTCTTTTTTCCTCCTGGGAGATCCTTTGGTCTTTGGACCTCTATTCACCCATTTCTCTAAGACTGGTCATTTTATAAATGAGGGTTGGTGAATTTCCATAGGGAAGGTGTATGGTGATGACCCTAGAGGTGTGTGACTGATTGGCTCTGTATCACTACTAAGTGCCAAAACAGAAAATGTTTCCCATACATAATTCATATTTATGAAAATTGACAGTGGAAAATCATATAATACGGGGAAGAACAAGAATTTCTAAATTTTAAGCCTTTTATTCTAAAAATGACCTTTCTGTATAATTCCACTGATTAATTTTTTAAATCATAAAATCAACTCTTTAATAAAAATCAAGTTTATCCTTTGCAAAATCTTACACGGTCATCCCCCCAAGTCATGGGCTGAGGGAGTAGCCTCGTTTTCTAATACCAGTTTTCCATAAGCTCATTTATTATATGCCCTTAGTGTAGAGCTGACATCTTTTGACATCTGTAAGTACATGAGTTTTTCCTTTTCTGACCATGATTTTTTTTTAATCTTCGCTTGTTTTTATACCTGTTTGTATGACTTATTTAGGATGTATGATATGCTTAAAATGTCATTTTGCTTGCTCTAAGAAATTTGAACACCATCTTAAAGGCTACCTATTCTCTGAAGGACACTGAAGAACTGCCACATAAACTGGAGCTGAACTCCATTCTCTGTGCAAATTGATGGTAAAGCCTTCTTCACATTGAAATGTCAGCAGTGACAAGTCTGCATATATCCTATTATCCAGCAAATACTTAGGCCTGTGCTTGGCTTGTGGCTTCAGAAACCTGTAGCACATTCTCTTCATCAAAGAGAAGGCATTAGCAGGTAAGGGCTATGGGTAGAAGTGTATGCCTAGGACAGAGAATGCAAAAGGAAAGAAACCGTAGGCACGATGTGAAGGAAACCATTTACTAGGCTTTGTGTCATAGAATTCTAGCTAAATAAGATTTTCCTTGAGCTTAATATTTTGGTTAGAAATTAAGCAACATGAAATATATGTGCAATTCTCCTAAGACCATTTATTTTTAACTTTTACTGCAGGACTGATTATAACATAACAGCTATGGATTATTCAGGACTCATCCCTTTTCTCACGTCCAGTGAGTGCTATTGTAAGGGTAGGGAGTCTCCTGATTCCCTAAAGTTTGGAGGCCTAATGCAAATTTGGCTTGGTTATAAAACATTCACTTTCTGCTGTTATCATCATTAACATGAATGGTTGACTACAGTATGGGCTAAATGTGTCTTTCTGCACACCAGCTAGAACTTGTAGAGCTCAGGGATATCTAAAATACATAGTTTTGCTCTTTTCTCTCTGAAGATGAACTCTGGATTAATTTAAGGACTATATGCTTTTTTCGGTGGGGGTGGAGGGGAGGCCAAGGGAACGGAGGAGAGAGAATCCACACCCAGTGCGGGGCTTGATCTCACAACCTGAGGTCATGACCTGATCTGAAATCAAGAGTTGGACACTTAACTGACTGAACCACCCAGGCGCCCCTACACTTAAATTTTTTGGAGAGAACAGAGATCTGGACCCTGAAGTGGTTTCTCCCAGAACTGTAAAAGCTCAAGCAGAGAGTGGCATCAGGCTAATCTGAGCCACTGTAAATTCCTGACCCAAAAGAAAATCAAGATTTAGTGAAAGAGCTTGCTCCAAAAAGAGACTTTTTCATACGTGACTCCTCCTCTGTCAGTAGTTGTGCTTTAGCTGAGTGGACATGAGAGATCTGTTGTGGTTAGGAGCTAACAGAAGCGCCAGCATTCTGAGTCTGGATATTCCATTAGTCCCCTCCGCACATAGAGTTGTGGTTGGCGGAAATTCATTTGGATGACTCATTCCAGACAGCGTGAATTATGAGCTTCATGAGCTGCTTTGCCATGTGGCCTCTCTACTATGTCAGGGTCCGCATTTATCCGCCAGTGTTTAGTAGAGAGGCATTCACTTAAAAAACATAGTATAAACACCTGAACTGCCCATCTGTAAAGGATGAAACTTACTGGGCCAGTATCACAGGGCTGTATTGGGATGTAAAAATCACATGTAAGAATAAAAAAAATCACACATAAGTAAATCTCTCTAGAGAGCACTAGGTAAAGATCCAGTAGTAGTAGTACAGGTCTATAATCCCTTATCCAAAATTCTTGTGGCCAGAATTTTTTAGATTTTAGGGAAGTACTGTTTTAAAGAACATCCATAGCCACGTCTAGAAGAACCTAGGATTAAAAATACTTTTGTCCACCATAAAATGTACTCATATTCACACACGTTTCAGGTCAGATATTGCTGCCAAATGAGTTAGGCAATAAACTCAAGAAAAAAAAAAACCTTCAATTTCAGAATCTCAAGCTTCAAATTTTGCTAGCGCTCACTTGGCAGTTGAGTCCAATTTCCTCTATTTTGCTATGTAACTGGCAAGGAGACTACATGTAAACAGGAAGCCAAACAAATTGGCAGGTGTGTTTTGATAACGTACGCAGCTCCAGCAGAACCCTGCACACCCTGGGCCTTCTAAAGCGCCAACAAGTACCCTGTAAACGCAGCAACTGGTGAGAGGAGCCTGCCAAAGTCCAGATGTGACCCTTCTAGAGCCTCCCATACAGTCCCCTCATTTTATGGAAGGGGAAAAAACCTAAGACCCAAAATGGAAACATGATTTGTCCAACAACCTCAGACTTAGCTGCTTAAACAAGGTCTGAGTCCTCTGTCCTTTCCCTCCATGGTACTTAATAGTTTATAATTCTGTATTCATGGCCAGAGTCTTGGGCTCGACCCTTGAACAATCAGTCCCCATGGCCACGGAAGTGAATTACTAGCCACCCTTTAGCCAACCCATCATTGTAGCTAGGCAAGCAGCTCTGATAAGGCAGCAGCTCTTTTCAGACTCAGCTGGCTTGAACAGTTGGGAAAGAGGCATTCCCTCAAAAGGAGCATGTGTTGGTCACAGAGAAAGGTTCATTTGGCAGCTGAAACAAGCCTAATCCAAGTATTATTATATACCATTGATTAATTACTGTTACATGCACTGTGCTAAACACTCATTATAAACCAATTCTCACAACATTACAGGTGTTTACAAATGGGGAAATTGAGCTGTCTTGGGAAGTTGAAAGACAACACTCCCCAAAGATCTGCATTTGTTCACCTAGTTTCCCAATGTAGGGAAGATGGGTGTTGCAGGGCAGAAAGCAGATGTTATTTGCAAAAACCTGTTCTACCCTTTTTTCCCTCAAGTCTGAATTCTGGAAAGGAGAAACTCCCATTGGAAAAAAGCTGGTTGGTAGGCTCTGAAGAATAGTTGGAATGCGGTTCTTTGCCTAGCAACCTCCTTAAGGAATGGTTGCAAGGGGTGTAAGACATGCCGGACTCCAGGCATTGAAACCTTCCAGTAGTAGGAACCATCACCATGTCAAAGTTTGGAATCTGCAGTGCCACCTGCCTTCAAAGGACACCATGGAGATCGTCAACTGAGGACTTAAGCAGTGACCATCAAGTCCTGAAGATCTTTCTTCTATTTTCTAGGCACCATTACAATTCCCTTGAATCTGGTTTAACCTTAGAGAAGGATCAGGATTGATTTCCTGCTGGGTGGTAAGATGGGGACTTACCTGATTTAATTTAAAAGAATAAATAATTGGACATTTCTTCCATACTCAAATACTACACTGTACTGCTTGTTCTAGAAGGCTCTACAGACTCAGAGCAAAAGGTAGGCCATACAGGGAAGGCAAATTTACATTCTGTAAAGCAAATAACTTTTTCACAATCACCACTGTTCAACAATGGAGCGTTTCTGTGCCTGTTTCCTCACCTTTAAAATAAGGATAATAAAACTTAACTTTAAAGGACTGTTTAAGGGATTAAAACGTATCAATATGTAAGGTGCTAAGAAAAAATTGCCTATCTAGCAGGTAGCAAATGCTCAGTAAATTTTTTTTACTGTGGCATAGCAAGTATTGTTTGCTATACTTCAACTACATTTCTGGAAAACACTGGAAACCTAAGTTAAATACCTTTAAATTGTTCATCTTTGGTCTCCTGGAGTTCAGATGGTCTCCTTGAGTATAACAGACTTAGGCAAAAGGGAAATTCACCACAGCCTTAATTATAAATAAAAATTAGAAACCAATTTCATTATCACCTGTTTAATTCTACCTCCTAAAATAACTCAATGTTTGTTCTCTGCTTTCACAGCTACACTTTAGGACCCCACCATTTCTTCCCAGGACTGTACAGCAATCTTCTGTAGCTGATGTATTCATCTGTACAGTCCTTTCTTTGCCCCCCACCTGACCATAATCTGCACAGCATGCTCAGTGATCCTGTTAGAGTGCAAATCTGATGTACAGCAGTTCCTCAATTTAGGCACACCAACAGCCAGCAGGCCAAATCTGCCTGGCAACTTTTTTTTGGCCTAATTTCAATGCCTTTAAGCAGGTAAGTACCACAAGCCCTACCACTAACTACTGTATGTATTGATTACATTCATTCAGATTCACACTTTCTACCTGCCCGGCCCCTCCCTATAAGATGTGAATTGGTCAACTCCTGCCCTACAGTCCCAATATTGCAGCTGGCATGATCTTTCCAAAATGAAGATGAGGCCATATTTCTGCCTTGCTATGCTTAAAAAATATAGCCATTAATGGGTTACTCTTTGTCTAGATGTTTTCATTCAGGAAATATTTACGGTGTACCCACAGTGTGGCCGGCACTGTTGTTTCTAGGTGCCAGGCATACTGCAGTGAACAGAACAGACCAACATCTGTGCCTTCATAAAGCTTAAATTTCATCAAAAGAGACAAGTGCTATAGAGATAATGCACAGGAGAGGAATAGGGACAATGGTGGGGTGCAATTTCAGATAGGCTGGCCAGGGAAGGCCCACAGAGGAGGGCATCTGCTGTAAAGACATTAAAGGGGGATGCACCCCAGACAGAAGCAGATACAGTGGCCCTGGAATGCTAGAGGGCTGTCCCCTCCAGTATCTCCTCAGTCGAATACTAGTTGTTCCAGGAATCAGCTCAAATGTCTTTTCTCCAAGGAACTTATTCCTACCATTCTCGGGATGATATTCCTCTTCGACATATCTCAGATAGTTTCATGAATCTGTCATCATTTGTAGATATTGTCCTCAAAACTATTCACTGGAAAAAACTGCCTGAAGGATAAGCACACATGATGAGGCATTCCTGATGAGATTCTCCTTTGGCATTCTAATCTAGGGATGTTATCTAGAATTCTTTGGGAAGAAAAGATTTTGGAATTAAAGTCCACATTTTATCAGCTGAAGGAAGTTGGACAAATTCCTTAGCTTTGTCTAAACCGCTATTTGTGCAATAGTAAAGTGTCGGAATATTCAAAGATATGGTGAAGGCCTAACTCCATGAAAGAACACAGTAGACCCTCAGTAAATAATTGCGTTTCATGCAAACTGCTTCCCATCATCTCCACCATCCTCCAACGGCTGCTACTCCCACAAGAGCGCCCCATCAGTACGGCTGGAAAGGCCCATCTGCTTTGCCTTTGCAGATTTAACCAGCTACCAGCTCAATCCATGGTGTACAAACTCAGAATGAAGAATGGCATTCAACAGGCATATTGTGATGATGAGCTTGGTACCACTAAGGTTATTACAAACAGACACGGTGTAACAAGAACCTACTATGGTGGTTAAGAGCAAAGGTCTTTTGAGCCTGGCTGATTGGGATTTGAATGTGGGTTTCATAACCACACTGGACAATTTACCTTACTCCGCTCCATCTGTTAAATATGGTTTTGCCAGGTCTCTGCTACAGGCTGGCTGCCAGCCCCAGTGAGCTCGGTCTAGCTTGATGGATGGGTGAACAATTGATGTGATGAGAGCTGTAGGGAAGTCCAGGGCATAGCCAGTAACTGCTCACCTGCTATGGACATACGAAGGCACCAGCTCTGTGCTTTGCTCCTCTCAGCAGTGCCTCTTGTGAAGTGGTCCCCAGTTATGACAGCCCTGTGCATGGAAGCCAAGGTGAGACAAGAAACTAGCAAAAGGCTGAATCAAAGAGCATTTATCTCACAAATTAGAAAGTCAAATTCTAAGAGGATTTTTAAAACTTGATTAAAACATGCCTTAAGGGCAGTCTCTTCAACAAACGGTGTCAGTAAAACTACATGCAAAAGAATGGAGTTAGACCCTTATACCATATGCAAAAACTAAAAATGGATATAAGACTTAAACATAAGACATAAAATTACAAAACTCTTAGAAGAAAGCATAGGGGAAAAAACTTCATGAGAATGGATTTGACCATTACCTCTTGGATGTAACACCAAAAGCATAATCAACAAACACAAAAACATAAATTGCACTACATCAAAATTTAAAACTGCATCACAGGACACAATAAGAATGAAAAGGCAACCTACAGAGTAGAAAAAATATTTGCAGATAATGTATTTTATAAGAGGCTGAAACTCAGAACATACAAAGAATGACACATGAACAAAAAATCCAACAAAAAAATGGACCTGAACAGACATTTCTCCAAAGAAAGTATATAAATGGCCAATATGCGTATGAAAAGATGCTTGGCACCACTAATCATTAGGAAAATACAAATCAAAACCACCATATGACAACCTCACACCCACTAGGCTGGCTACTTTCAGTAAAAGTAAGTCTTACCAAGGATGTGGACATTTGGGACCCTTGTACACACTGACTGGAAAGTAAAATGGTGCAACCACAATAGAAAATAGTATGGCAGTTCCTCAAAAAAATAAAAACAGAATGACCAGATGACCCAGTAATTTCAAAAGAATTGAAAGCATCTTTGCACACACCACTATAGATTTTGTGCCCCCGCCCCCACAATTTGTATGTTAAAACCCTAATCCCCAGTGTGATGGTAGTTGGAGGTAATTAGGTCATAAAGGTGGAGCCCTCATAGAATTAGTGTCCTTACAAGAAGAGGCAAGACAAAACTTCCTCTCTGCTCTCCATCAGGTGAGGATAAGAGAAGATGGATATCCCACAAACCAGGAAGCAGGCTCTTACCAGACGCCAGATCTGCCAGCACCTTGATCTTGAACTTGCCAGCCTCTAGAACGGCGAGAATAAACTTTTGTTGTTTAAGCCACCCATTCTATAGTAATTTGTTACAGAAACTGATTAAGACACCCAATTTTTGCAGTATTATTTACAATGCCAAGGGTGGAAGCAGCCCAGTGTGTCCATCAACAGATGAATGGATAAAATGTGCTATATACATACAATGGAATATTATTCAGCCTTAAAAAGGAAAAAAAATTTTAACAACATGCTACAATATGGATGGACCTCAAGGACATTATGTTACGTGAAAGAAGCCAGTAGCAAAAAGACAAATACTGTATGATTTCACTTGTATGAGGTTATCTAGAGTAGTCAAATTCATAGAAAGTAGAATGTTGCCCAGGGGCTGGAAGGAAGGGGGAAATGGGGAGCTGTTTAATGGGTATGAATTTCAGTTGCAAGATGAAAAAGTTCCTGGCTGTACAACAATGTGAATATATTTACTACTACTAAACTATACACTTAAAAATGGTTAAAATAGTAAACTTTATGCTTATATTTTGCCACAGTTTTAAAGCCTTAATGTACTCCTAATTCTGTTGAGCTTGCCTGTACCAAAATGCCTCTCTTGATGAGCATTGTTTTATTTTAGAGTTATTTCCTGGTCAAGCTACTCAGAGGCTTAGACAACTGATTAAACAGATGAAATATTTTCCTTTGAATTTAGCACAAGTATGCCAGAGACACTGGGTATCTAACCATATGTGCTCTTCATACAAAATACTTGTATGGCTATAAAGGAAAAATTCCTCCTGTGTCTTCTCTCAATACTATGTACCAAGCAAATCCGCAACACTGGCTGTGTCAGCTACAACCCAGTCCTGACATTGTCTACCTGGAGTTAGCATCCGGTCCCAGAGTTCCCACAAGACTCACAGGCTCAGTCCCACATGACTGTTACCTCCCCCACCCCCTTCCAAAGCAAATCACAAATCCTGGTGGTTAACCTGTGCGTCTGGCCAACCAGCTATTAACCAGAGGTTCCCAGGACCTGCTCAGGTTTGAATACTTTGTTAGAGTAGTTCACAGAACTCAGAAAAACAGTTTATTTCTTAAACTACCAGTTTCTTATATAAGGATGTATCTCAGGAACAGCCAGATGGAAGAGATGCATTGGGCAAGATATGTGGCAAGGGGCATGGAGCCTTCCTGCCCTCTCTGGGAGCACCACCCTCCCAGCACCTCCACACGTTCAACAGCCTAGAGGCTGTCCGAACCTTGTAGTTCAGGGATTTTTATGGAGCCTTCATTATGTTGACATGACTGATTAAATCACTGGCCATCAGTGCCTGACTTAACCTCCAGTTCCTCTCCCCTTCCCCAAGAAGGGTAGGGGAGGAGGCTGAAAGTTCCCGACACAAATCACCACAGTTGGTTTCCCGCCCCCAACCAGCTCCTACCCATCCTTTGGGGCTCTCCAAAGGTCACCTCATTAAGAAACAGGTGCAGTTGGTTGAAAGAGGCTCATTATGAATAACAAAAGACTCCCATTTCATCCTTATGGCTATGGAATTATTTCAACAACCTGGAACAAAAATAGATATGAGCTACAGGAATATCTTTTGTTATAACGTACAAGAACTTTAGGAGCTATGTGCCAGGAACAGGAACAAAGACCAAATATAAATTTCTATTATAAATCGCAGTATCATGGTGGCAAACTGTTTATAACAGGGTTTCAATCAACTAACTGGATGCCATCCTCTTAAATGTGGGCAGACTTACAGCTCTTTGTATGCACTTAGAAAAGAATTTTAATACATGTGTTCAGGAAAAAGTATTTATTTGACACCTTTACAAAAATATTTAGGCACATAATTTTCATATTTATGTCACCTGATTTACATATCTCAATCCTTAGTACCTTTTAAAAACACTAAAATGGTCATTTCGTAAATAGGATCTGTACTGAAAAAATACTGTGATAGGCCAACAATTGTAGACAAAAATTAGTTGATCATCAGCATGAAAAAGAACTATCTATGAACAAAATAATCTCTAAAAACATTTTTGTGAAACAATAAATCTAACCAGTAGATTTCTTTTTAAAAATGCAAAAAAGAAAGCTTAAAAAAACCCGGGTATCCTTTCTTACCATCATGAAGTGGCGCCCTCATATAAAACCTAGCGGACAAGCTCAGAACACAGCGACGGCACCAGAGAAGCATGGACTCAGAACTCACGGAGCCAATGCATTTCACTCGGAAAAGGGAAGAAGGAATGTCTGGCCTGTGGAGCCTGTAGAGGAGCTAACCCTTAAGGAGACAAACTGGGAAAGCGTAACCAGCATCACCATTCTGAGGTGAAGATAGAAAATCACTTTTTTTCTGAAATTCACCACCAAAATGTAAGTATCTTTGTTCTATCTTCTAAAAACAGGTGGAATGACCTGCATCACATAATGGCCACAATTATATCCAGTAGGTTTTTTTTTTTTTGAAAAGACAACGGTTATTTAAACATTCCAGAGGCAACAAAGTACAGGGTCACGTTTTTCAAGAAACATACCCACTGCCCAGGCCTCTAGCATTTAAGGAGCAGAGATGAAGTATCTAGTTTGCCTATAGTCTCACCATGAAATTATGACAGTAACAACACTTGCTGGGTGCCTAGTATGTACGAGGCACCGTGCTGAGTAGTTTTACATCTATTATCTCATTTACTGTGAATATTATAGTTTTTCCCTCGAGGAAGGAAAAATCAATTACAGCCTCATTCCTAAGGAGGAGCCGATGAAGAAGTCCCCCCTCATCCACAGGGAATGTGTTCCAAGATCCCTAGTGGATGCCTGAAGCCACAGACAGTACTGAATCCTATGTGTTCTTTTGTCCTATACACACATATGATAACGTTTAATTTATAAATTAGGCACAGTAAGGGATTAACAACAACAAAATAGAAAAATTATAATATACTGTAATAAAAGTTACATGAATGTGGTGTCTCTCAAAGTATCTTATTGGACTGCACTCACCCCTGTGACGATGTGAGGTGATAAAACGTCTACATGATGAGATGAAGCGAGGTGAATGACGCAGGCATCGTGAGGTAGCGTGAAGCTACTACCAACCTTCTGAGGATATGTCAGAAGGAGGAGCATCTGCTTCCAGACCCCGGTTGACCACGGGTAACTGAAACCGAGAAGGGGTGACTCCTGGATGACATAGTTATGGGGAAGAAAGAATATGTGAAACAGAGAGAGGGGGAACCCAGGCTAGCCACACAATTCTAACAGCCTGGCACTTCTTTCAGAGCTGGAAGAGTAGCAGGAGTTGTAAAAGTCCTTTCAGATTAAAAAAATGCTTCAGCTCTATGGGTGGGCGGGGCACCCCTAATCCCTGGTAACTGCCAACAGTTCTTACTTACAAGTCACTGACTTCTTTCACTTCCTTTCTCTTATTATGGGTCTGGCTAAAGAATTACACATTCCTTGAGAGCAAGAACTGTCCTATTCATGGTGGTTTCCCCAGAGCTTGGCATAAGGCTCTGGCATAAAAATGATGCTCAATAAATCTCTGTTCACTGATAAGACCACAATAACAAAAGCAGGTCCAAAATCCTAAGCACTATTCCAAACCAGTCAAATATGAAACTCTACTAGTCTTTCCGTGAAGAACCTGTTTCGGCGTTACTGACCCGAACTTTCCATGGATTCTTGATACGACGGGACTGTAAGAAAACTTGCAGATGCGTATTTTTTTAAACCAACATGCAAGCTGACTGACTTATAAAGCCAATAACAGCCATATGAAGCAATCACCTGACACATTGGCAACGTGCAGTCTGGTCAACCAGGGTTATCTGAATCACTCTGGCACGAACTAAAAAGCAGAATGGCCAAAGAGGACTTGGCTGTCATTAACTCGAGAAGAGGAGCCACTAGACAGAATTTGGTTTTCAAAATTCTCATCACAGCTCATCTGTCTCAAAAGGCAAATTAAGGATTTAACTATAAAGCTGCCTCTCTTTCTCCCAGGAGGTAGTTAGTAGGTCATGGAGTTTTTGCCTTGTAAAATATCAACCTTGGGGCAAAATCCAGACATTCTGGGTGATGTCAGAGCACCAGGTAAAGGTCTAGTTCACTAGTTACCCTGCACGTAACTGAAAAACTCCAAAAATGGTTGGCCAGTCTATTCAGTCTCTAACTTCCCCATGCTGCTTTCTCTTATCTTGACATGTTGGTGGAAGTCGAAAGGGGCATCTAGGAATCAGAACCCAGACGGGGCAGCAGCTTCAACTTGCTCTACTGCTTCTGACCAGTCAGCAAGTTTAGCCCGGGGTGGGGGTGGGGGTCTAAGGTAATGTGCTGTAATTACACGTGATTTTCTCAAACCTTGAGAAGATGACAGATCTTCAAGGAACCTGACCCCCAAGAAGCAGTTCAAACCCTACTAGGGTTCTAGCCTAACAGCTCTAGACACATCCAGAGGCCTTTCATGATGAGAAATTCTACAACTGAAATTATTTCTAAGGTCAAAGTTCCCTCCATGTGGCTTGGTGGGAGGAGGAACAGAACCACTAAAATTAACTCTCACGGTGCCTTTCCACCTTATCCGGGCAAAACCAGGCAGCGGCAGGAAACATTCACAGCCAGAGTTCACACCAACTGAGGCCAACCTGGAAGCTAGATAGAAGCTCTAGCACCACTGTCCCTAATTTGCAAAGCGTATTCCTCTCTGACTCCACATTCAACCAAGCACTTGCCTCCTTGAAAGAACTCAAGCTGACTCAGCTGGCACCCCCATTTCCTCACTCTCAAAGGAAAAGGGCAGTTAATCAATGGCAGAATGGTTCAACAGGAGAAACATGAATTTTTACTTCAATACAGGAAACACACGAATATGAAAATAACCTCAATATAATTTTTTAAAAATAAAAAGAAATTAAAACCTTCCAGGCCTCCTGTTAAGCCATCAAAATACTAATTGTTTGGATCAATAGAGCCCTGTGGGTTCCAAACCCAGCGAAAGAGAAGTTAGCGTGTACCAGTGCAAAAGTACCCAGTCTCTTCTGCACTGACTGCACAACCAGCCTGTGCAAACACTCAGACCCAAAGTCGAGGGATGTCTCTGTGCCAGCTCACAGCGCTGTGTGTGAGGGAAGCCCCTCCTGCCCAGAGAGGCAATTCAGGCAATGCCCATTCACAGCTGCTCTCCCAGGAGGTAACGGAAGTCGTGAGAGAAGCTGACATGCCCAGGGGACACCAGACGTGGGTGAGAGTATCCAGAGGAGACGGCTACGCTCATGCCATTTAAGCTCTAATGCTGACACCCAAAGACCAAGGCTTGACAATACAGAAACATCTGAACAGGCTTTCCCCTCAAACCAATACATTCAGGAATGTAAGGCCTAGTTGTGTTAATTCAAAGAGGAGTAAAAAGAATAGCAACCAAACCCAGAGGAGGGAAGCACAGGAAAGAGATGGTGGCCACCTTGCTGGCCTGCCATTCTCCCTCAGAGAAGAAGGGCTGAGCTGCATGGTTTACAAAGTGCAGCTCTCCATACGACTCTTGATCTTGGGGTCATGAGTTCAAACCCCACATCGGGTACAGAGTTAAAAAAAAATTAAAAAAAACCTGTTAAATAAATAAAATGCAGCTCTTCACATGCATGTCATCTCATGTTGTAGCATCTGGTTTCACCACTGTGGGGTAGGTAAGGGCAGGTGCTTCCAAGCCCATTTACAGACCTGCAGTTTCTAAGAGCTGAAAAAAATTTCTGTGACTTGTTCAGAACTTCTGAATGGATCATCAAGTTAAGTTTTCTTTCTTAACCCTCGGTCACAACAGCAGGAGTGAGATCATTCAACTACCTCCAAAAACATCTCTGCACCCCCAGCACTTAGCATAATGCCAGGTACATATTACATACCCAGTACATTTGAGCTGAATGAATGAATCCTACAGATGAATAAATGAGTAAGAGGCCTACTTTCTCCATCCCTTCATTATCGCCATCCTACACAACAAAGAAGGAATAGCATAATTTCAAGGGATGCACTGTGCCCATCCCAGGGGTTCTCAGGGAAGCCAACATGGAGACCAATACAACTTCAAAGCCCACATAGTTTTTTAGTGCCAAAGCTGTCTTTAGCAAAGGCAGTGATAATATCCTTATGAAGAAAATGCAATTGTTAAGAAATAAAATTTAAAAAGGAGAAATTTTAGATACTTGGCTGCATTTCCAGGAGAGGGAAGGCTAACCTCCCTCTATATGCAGCAACAATTTGAATGAGGAGGCTCCAGTTGGAGCACTGTATATATGCAGCTTCTAAGGGACACCTGGATATCAAACTATGGGATACAATATTTTCAAAACACCGATGTTTCATTGTCGGCATAAAAGAAATAAATTAAAAAGCCCGGTACATTTTCCAGTTTGATATAAATTAATTCCAACGGCATATTTAAAATAGAGTCAATTATAAGTTTCTCTCATAAAATTTTAAAAGGCAGCAATCAATCCTCAGATTGTACAAGTGCAAAGGAATGGTTATTTTCTCCATAATCAAGACACCCCTCAGTGTCTGTGTAAGAATTGCCAGTGTTCTCAGTTGATCAAAAACTTGGGCCTACGTCGTTGAAGCAATCCTCTGGTCATACTGCTCCTTTCCCCTTAATGTCCAGCTTGTTACTGGTCTCTGACTGTTTGCTCAACTGCTCTTCAGAGAAAGTGATGTAGGAATACACCAGGCTCCCAGCAATACTGCAAAAACAGAAAACCACCATCAGGGAGGAAAGGAAGGAAGGAATGGCGAATGTATGGGAGACTACTGTTGAGGGCTGGAGTTACCGTCATAAATCAACAGCATGTAAAATTAAAACACATGTAGTGTTTCCAGCTACCAAACTAGAGACGCTCCCCCATCATGGTATCGTGCACTGTTGCCAATGCTCTGAGGAAATGGGTGTGTGTGGGCACACCTGCCGGCAGGTGTGCCAATTTTATACCACCCTTCTGGAATACCATTTGTTGAAAGAAAAAACCTTTGAATTCTGCTTATCCTTTGACAGAGCAATCTACTTCATGGAGAGAATTGTGTACATCTTCATAGACTTATCAAGAAAGAGTTTAGAAAATTAGATAAAGGGTAAATGTCCCAAGAGGGAATTACATAAATTCATACAAGAGAATATGATGTATCTCATAATATAAAACAAAAACAGCAATGACATCTTAAATGAAAAAATAATCTCACAAAACATCAAGTATTGTCTAATCCCATTATTAAACATGAATATGTACACTGATATGCATCAGAATAAAGTCTAGAGAGAACACAAGAATATTAATGGTTGTTACATCTAGATGGTGAGATCACAGGTGATTTTTATTTCTATTTTCTGTATTTTAAAAAATAATCATTCAAGACAAAGAAATGTAATTTTTAGTAAGAATAAAAAACATCCTAATTAGTAAGTAAACATGCAGACCCTGGGGGATTCAGAGCTAGTTTCTCTCTGACCAGAATCAAGTTCACAGTGGAGAACCTATCACCTGAGCCCTCAGCCTCTGAGGTGCTTTCTGGTACCCCTCACTCGTCCACCACACTGACCACCGGGAGGGAAGGCGTGCATGAGGGACAGCGATTACACTTGTCTATTCTCTGTGACGACCTCAAATCCACATGGGATACACAGCCCCCTGCCCCATTAACTAACTGAAAGTAAGCTGGGGGAGCTCACAGAGACACTCGAGACTCTTTTGACCTGCTCTTCTGCTAAGCCTGACACCTGTGACGCTCTTGGGTCTCCAGTTGGCATCTTGGCCCAGACTCTGCTTTCAGATGTTCCTCCTCCTGGATCTGGCCCCCCACCTTTTGCCTGACTACCTGACTCATGAACTTGCACCTTATTTGAAATTAGTTCTGTTCTTGGGGCGCCTGCATGGCTCAGTCAGTTGAGCATCTGCCTTCGGCTTGGGTCGTGATCCCAGGGTCCTGGGATCGAGTCCCACATCGGGCTCCCTGCTCAGAGGGGAGCCTGCCTTCTCCCTCTCCTCGCCACTCCTGCTCTCTCTCTCTCTCACTATCTGTATCTCCCTCAAATAAATAAAATCTTGAAAAAAATAAAAAAGACTTTAGTTCTATTCTCCTCTAGGCTTTGGGATTCCAGCCCCATACCAGCTGCAGCAGGGTAAGAGATGCCTCGCTCCTGCAAATAAGGAAGCAGAATCAGGCAGTCACAGCACTTAATCATCAAATTGTGACCGTTTGCTAAAGTCTACTACATGTCAAACATTTATCATACAACTGTCATTGCAAGATTCTTGCAAAGTACAATATCCCTGGCAAGGTGCTCATTTTGAAGATAAAGAAACTGAGTTCCAGAGTCCTAAGATAACTTGCTCAGGGTCACAAAACATCCTAATAATGGATCAGAATAAAACCCATGTCAATCCTATTATCTCCATTGACACAGCTTCCTCCCTTATGACCCCCTGCTCCACTTGACAGAAGAGATGCTGGTCCTTATTTTGTTCCCATCTGCCTACAAATTTCTAAGGCCTTACTCTTAGCTCTACCAGGTCCTCTGCACTGGCCTGACACTACGTAGCAGTACAATAAACATCTGCGCCAGCCCAAAGACAGCAGCCTCATGAATCCAATCTCGGTGCCAGTTTCATAAGCTTCTTTTCCTTCATCTGGTTGTTTTTTTCCATTTCTTTTTCTTTCTTTTCTTTCTTTTTAGAGAATGTGATCTCTCAGACTCTTCTAGAAACTCTTCTGGTTTTCTAGTGCATCAAGTCAATGACTTCCCTGGGAGCTGGGCTAGGACCCAAGGAGATGGCTTACTGGAGCCTGACAGAATCTCAACATTCTCTGAGGTTCACACGTACATCTACAGGACAAAGTTCCCTTTGCCTCCAACCCCACCTCCTCCACACACAAAGTAGGATTGCTCCTTTCTTTCTTTCATGCTATCCTCTAGGGTCCTCCTCCCACAACAACCTTAAACAATGCTTTCTTTATTTTTTCTGTCAAGACCATCTCTGATGTTTATATTAAGCTGATTTCACTTGGAGAGAAATAATGGAGCAGTGTAGGACTGAAGAAAATGAAGAATAGCCTGGAATTTCTTCTAGGCCTCATCCTCATGATGATCCTGGACCCTATACATCCCTAGCATAGTTAGCGTAATGAAAAAGCATGGACTTTGTGGAGTTAGGTCTTGGTTCAAATCTTGAATAATACTGCTAGCTCTGTGCCCCTTGGCAAATTTATTAATTTCTCTGAGATTCTATTTCTGTATTAATAAAATAATACTCTCTATAAATGAGATCACATACATAAAGAAGCCAGGCCCTAATCCTGGCACATAGTAAACAATCAGGAAATATAGATTCCTTCCCCTCCCTCCCGTCGGCCCTGCTACTCACAGACCAGAGGGGGATGCACTGTTAACAGAAGTAGGGTGGTACCATATGGAGACGTAACCTCATGCCAGAGGAGGGCGCACTGTTAACAGAAGTAGGGTGGTACCATATGGAGACGTAACCTCATGCCAGAGGAGGGCGCACTGTTGCCACGAAGTTGAATAACCAGAACACAGAGACTGCTGTTCTAAACTCGGGAGATGAAAGAGCACAGACTTTTTCAAACCCGTACAAATTCTAACATGAGGCAATAACAAAAGATTTTTCATCTCTTTATTCCTGACTTTATTATCACATATTCACGTTTTCAGAAGTGGCCATTTCCAAATTGCCTGAAGAGAACTGAGTATCCATCCACAAGGATCTTGTGTGCCGAGCAGTGGTGAATTGATGCCTTGGGAGGGAATCTAAATTGCTTCCAAGCAGCTCTGGGCATGTGGGCAAGCTTCGAGGAGGGCAAGAGGAGGGTGGAGAAAAGAAAGGGAAAAGCCCAGACCGGAGCAGGGGCGCGTGGTGAGGGTGGGGGGGGTGCTATATGAACCTTTATACATCACTACAAAATGGTTGGGAATTAGGATCTTCTATGACTTCAAACAAAAAAATTTCTCCATCTACTGGTTCCGTAAATATTCACATTAAAGATGGTGACTTCTGATATTCTGGACTTGTTATTTATATATTTGACCATCCTAAATATTCATTTTTTAAAATCTCAAGCAATTTTCCAACCCGCCTAATATTCAGATCACAGACCACCAACTGTTAATTCACTGACCCTGCCATGACAGACACAGCCAGGAGCTGAACAGAAGAGGAAGACCAGGATCCTGTGCACCGCAGACAGGGGTCTAGTTAGAACGCTGCAAGACTGGGCCGCTTCACCCGCTCTGACCACTTCTCATCTTCCCAAGCCAGGCAGACACGATCTACTTCTCCTATACCTACAGCCACACACATATTTCCCAGCCTCACTTAGATATCCATTCTACAAACAGATGCTAGAAATGCCTTCCATACGGCAACTCCATGGTCAGGGAGCGAGAGTCCTAAGGTCCAGGCTGTCTCCATCTCCCCTTGTGCAGACATGTCTGCTCATGTGTCTGGCCGTGCAGCTCTGCCTCTCAGACCAGACTCTGCCTTCTGTATTCCACATGTAAAACATGTCAATCTACACCAAAACCTGTGACCCAGGGCAGTGTGACTTTTACTGCTATTTCCTAACATACAGTAATTCCTGCCAAATAATGGCAACTGGACCTCTGGGTACATTCTTCCTATACCCCATCTTAACTCCCCACACAGCAGCTGCTGGGGAGCCTTCTTTCCTCTTTCTCACAAGCCAAATAAAGCAGAGCCGTGTTGCCTCTGTACGTATCACCTTCCAGAGCTTTCCAGTCTGAACAGAGAGAAGCACAGAGGTGAACAGGGCCGACTGTTGACTCTGATATATTCACAAAGGTCTATGATGGGGGACACGTTACTTAACCTCTCAGAGCCTTGGCTCTGTGAAATGAACCCATCTGGGAAACGGCCATTAGAATACCACTCTTGGAGGACTGAAGGGAGAATTAAATTACATAATTTATTTATATAACAAGAGGCTATACAAAATTATGTGTTAATTTTATAATTTTTTATACTTAAATTATTTAATAGGACAATAGATCATTTCAAAAGGTTAATTAGCATAGATGTCCAATAGGGATAAAAGTCAAAATGCCACGGCACACCAGGAACTAATTCTGCCAAAAAGCAAAAAGAAGAAACGGGTTTTGCCAATTGCTGCTTTTTCTCCTCTTCATGGCTGCACACCCATTCACCCAGAACTCGAGGAGTCCCAGGTATAGTAAGGCCTCTTATCTGTGGTCATCCCAAAGAGGCCTTAATTGTACCAAGTGAGCAAGCCTTGGCCTCATCTCTATTCTCTGCAGTTTAGCAGAAACTCTCACCGTGTCTTCCGAGTGGGGTCTATTCCTCCTTCCTGTGCTAGGAGACACTTGAGGCACCTCACACTCAGGGGCCGGTCTACTTTGCCAGCACTACTCTTGTGAAACCCCTTACCCAGCCATGCCGGAGTACCTGCTGTCCATCCCCCTCCCAGTCTCCTATCCAACATCTACACGTCCGGCTCCTTGCTTCTGCTCAGGCAGTACTCAATGGCTGGAATACCCCCTTCTATTTTCCACCTCAAATCCTACCTACTGCTCAAGGCCTCACCTACGGAGCCTTTCCTCTATGCAGTCCCCCAGGCAGACAACCACAGCCTTCTGACAGGTACCAGGCTGAACAGTACTTGGTGACACTTGTGTGATGACAGCTGTGGAAAGCTCTCAAGAGAATGTAGGGAAGTACCTCATCATTGTCGTTATTAAGGCCATACACACACCTAATGTCATAATAAATGCTTTCTGACTCCTACATGAATCAAAGCCATTACTGTTAACATAATCATTTCACTCTTTCCCCCCTTGCACCTAATCTCAACACAGGGTTGGGCAAAGGAATCCTGTTAAAACTAAATCAGATCATGTCACTCCTTTATACAAAATCCTCCAATCATCTCACCCTCTCTTAAAAGTAGTCCCCAATCTGTCACCCCACCCCATTACCTGTATGGGTCTATCTCATCTCATCCACGCTACTCCCACCACACCGGCCTCCCCCGTCCAGGCTCTTTTCTCTTGCTCTTCCCTCCAGAAATCGATGTGGTTCATTCCCTCCATTTTTTAGGTATTTACGGAAAATGTAACCTTCTCAGTAAGTGTCCCCACCCCTGTGATATTCTTTATTCCCCTTCCTTGCTTTATTTTTCTCCACTGATCATCACAGTTATCATTGATAACCAGCAAATACTTCACTCATTTATCTTCATTCATTTTTCTGTCTCCCCTACTGGAAGGGAAGCTCCATGAAGGGCAAGGGTTTTGGTCAGTTTTGAGAGCAGCTCTATCCCCGTGCCTTAAACAATGTTTGACAGGTAGCAACCATACATTTGTTTATGAATAAATGAATCTTCCCAGCTAAATTAAAAATTCCCTGAACAGAAAAATTAGTCTACAGCTTTGTATACACTAAGTCATCACTTTCTTCAACACATGCACAGAATGGGTTCAATAATTCTGATTCTTACTCTGCCTACCAGCGGAGATAGGAGCATAGAGACCAATCAGTGGTGAGGCAGGGGCTAAGCAAGGTGGCTTTGGGAACTGTTCAGAACAAAGGGGGGCCACCATTTGATCTCTTATCCCATGTGCCCTCACATGACTGAACCATGGGGCAGATTTTTCTAGTCGGATCAGGGTAAGAATCTCAGTTTTGCTTCTCACTATGGCAGTTCACTGTGCCGTGAACTGGAGGCGACTAACGAGATGGCGCTGTAAAGATGGCGTCAGGGACCAGGCACTCAACACTGACTCCCTATCTGCCGCCTTCCCGCACATGTATTTATGTCCTTTCTACACTAGGGTAAGTGTTGGTCCGTGCACATACTTTAAAAATAGAAGTACCTTAGTCACAGATGTCTGGCCAGGATGTGAACCATTCCATCTGCCTAGGAGTTTTAAGAATTTCCCCAGGAGTAAATTTAGAAACAAATAAAAGGCTCCCAAATCCTGTTGTGATGTTGTTTGGAACTCATGGGCTGTGACAAGGATATTATTTGCTTTATTAACTGATATGAATCAGGCAAATACTCTTAGATGAGAATTCTGGGGAGGCGCCAGATAGATGGATAGGTTTGTTGGTGGTGGTGTTTTAGACTTCACTAGAGAAAAGCTACAGAAAAACAAGAATATAAGCCTAAAACTTGTTTTCTACCTATTCTTACTGTAAGTTAAGTTTTTTGGAGGGGGGATTCTCACATATTTAGAAAGAGCTTTTTTTTTTTTTTGCTTTCTTGACATCTTTGATACTGTTCCTCAACTTGGGGCTGAGGCCAAACTATACTTTTTCTTTTCTGCCTCTTAAAAAACCTTAGAATGTGGGTGGACTCCCATCAGAACTAAAAGGATACGTATTTTATGTGTCTTCCACACCTGGAGGAAGTTCCTTCCAATGTCATAAGTCTCCTGCAAAATACCTCCAGACCCACAGTTTCCACAGGACACTCACAGGGTGAATCGGGGAAGTTTAGTGGAAGACTTAGGATAGACAACTGGAGTTCAAAAACTGAGAGCAAAAACAAACAAACAAACAAACAACTGAGGTTGCAAAAGGTGAATTATAAATAACTCGTGGCGGTACTGTAACAGAACACAGATTTTTTGCTATATTCCATTTCAGTGCTCTTCTGTTAGAAATAATGAAGGGGGGAAATTGGAGGGGGAGATGAACCATGAGAGACAATGGACTCTGAAAAACAAACTGAGGGTTCTAGAGGGGAGGGGGGTGGGTGGATGGGTTAGCCTGGTGATGGGTATTAAAGAGGGCACGTACTGCATGGAGCACTAGGTGTTATGCACAAACAATGAATCATGGAACACTACATCAAAAACAAATGATGTAATGTATGGTGATTAACATAACAATAAAAAATTAAAAAAAAAGAAATAATGATATAACCAACAGCTAGCCAACCTCCCTAGAACCTATTCAAAAGTCTAAGTTACCCTAGTGAGACAGATGCCAGTTATATAACTCTATAAATAGCCTAGTGGAGATTACATCAGCAGCAACTAACTGGTAACACAAAACATGTCCTCCTGCTTAGAGAACCACTAAGTAAAGGAAAAGCTTATGTCTTTCAGGAGAAGTCTGGAACCAGAACAGAATCTACTAGGATGGAATTTTGCAGGAGAAGCAGTCTGAAAATCGGAAGCAACTCCTCTTTCTAAGGAAATAGGCAAAGGAATCCAAAATGAGGGAACAGTAGATTCAGGTGCTGAGCAGAGCTGGCTAGACCAAAGCCCTTCAGGAACCAACTTTGGAACTACTCTGAGCTGCATCATGTCCCATCCCAGAGATTGTACAGACCATCGTGTGGCCTCAGAAGCTACCGTAAAATGAGTTTTGTGACCCTAAAGGAGGCTGACTTAAGAGTAACCAATATGATGGCATATCATAAAGGGATATGAAAATAAAATTAATCCATTCATCTATCCACTATTTATTAGACTGTGGTTAAGAACGAAGACTTGGAAGGCAAATCATGGATAGAATACCTACCAGCTGGGTGCTATGGTACCAGCTTTTTAGCCTCTCTCTGTGAAACGGAATATTCCCAGCATCTATCTCATAGGGTTACTACAGAGATTAAGTATGGAGTACTCAGGACAATGCCCAGTACAAGCTCTTAAGGGCACCTGGGTGGCTTAGTCGTTAAGCGTCTCAGCTCAGGTCATGATCCCAGGGTCCTGGAATCGAGCCCTGTATCAGGCTCCCTGCTCAGCGAGAAGCCTGCTTCTCCCTCTCCCACTGCCTGCTTCTCCCTGCTTGTGCTGTCTCTCTCACAAATAAATAAAATCTTAAAAAATATAGATATTGGTTAATATTATTGTTACTGTTACTAGTTGAATGCTTATTACATGTCAGGTGCTGATAAATACTGGCACAACTGTAAATAAGACAAGTGATTTCTGCCCTCAAATAGCCAAGAATCTAAAATGGTGACGATACATAAACAGTTTACTAGGCTACATTGTATTTAGTCAGTCATTTGCTGAATGAAGTGCATTAAGGAATGAGAACTTGGGACTCCAGAGTCCAACCCATCTGGGTTAAAATCCTTGTGACATGACTGACTTCTAATTTTGTGACATTGGCAGATCTAGAAGGGAATGCACCATGTCCCTCTAGAACATAATGCCTGACATACAGACACACACTCAACGCGTAACTTCAGAATTCACTCAACTTCCTTAACCTCTCTAGGCTCAGCTTCCTAATTTATAAGACAGTGATAATAAAAAAACTTCAAGAGTGTTACAAAGAATTAGGCAATTCAACAGAGAAAGGACAGCATTCTCAATAAAAGGTACTGGAACTGGGTATCTATATTAAAAACACACACATACACACAATATAAAAAGAACTTTTCATCCCGATCTTATACAATATATAAAAATTAATTAAAAAATGGGCTATATACCTGATTTTAAATAAAACTATAAAACTTCTAGAAGAACACATCAGAGAAAATCTTTGTAACCTTGGGTTATACTAAAGCACAACTCAGAAGGAAAACTGATAATGTAGCCTTATAAATTGTGCTTTTCAAACGAGTGTAATAAGAAAAGGAAAAGACAAGCTACAGACTGGGAAATAATACTTGTAAATCACATATCTGATAAAGGACTTGTATCCACAATAAATAAAGAACTCTCAAAACTTAAAAATTTAGGAAACAAAGGGGCGCCTGTCAGCTCAGTCAGTAGAGCATGTGATTCTTGATTTCGGAATTATGAGTTTGAGCCCCGGGTTGGGTGTAGAGATTATTTAAAAATAAAATCTTCAAAAAAAACAAAAACAAAAACAAAAAAACTTAAAACACATAACCCAATTTTTAAAAAATGGGCAACATATTTGAACAGCCATTTTACCAAAGAATATATATATAGATAGCAAATAAGCATGTGAAAAGATGTTCAACATCATGAATCATTATGGAAATTAAAAAACCCAAACGAGGGGCGCCTGGGTGGCGCAGTCGGTTAACTGTTGACTCTTGGTTTCAGCTCAGAAAGTGATGTCAGGGTTGTGAGTTCAAGCCCCACATAGGGATCCACGCTCAGCACATAGTCTGCCTAAGTTTTTCTCTCCCTCTGTCCACCCCCCCCGACTCTTTCTCTCCAATAAATCTTAAAAAAAAAAAAAAACCCACAATGAGATACCACTATAGATCTATTAGAATGTCTAGAATTTAAAAAACAAGAACTGACAAAACCAAGGGCTGGGATGTGCAGCAACCATCATAGAGCATCATATGTGGCTGAGAGCTATGAAAAACGGTACAGACATTTTCGAAAAAAGTTTGGCAATTTCTTATGAAGTTAAACATATACTTACCAGACAACCCAGGAATTCCACTCCTAGGTATTTACCCAAGTGAAATGAAAACTTATGTTCACAAACTTTTATGCAAGTGTTTCAACAGCTAATATAAAACAGCTAAAAACTGGAAACTACCCAAACGTCTTTCAATTGGTGAATGGATAAACAAACTGTGATATATCCATAACAGAATCTCAGAATGCGACATGAATCTCAAATGCAGTATGTTAAGTGAAATAAGTCAAACCAAAAGCTACCATTCCATGACATTCTGGACATTTTATTGATAGAAAACAGGGGCTGAGCAGAGAGGGAGAGGTTCAATGCAAAGGGACATGGGAAGATTTTAGAGGCAATACAACTGTTTTATATCATGAACGTGGCGGTGGTAGTTACATGACTGTATGCATTTGTCAAAACTCACAGAACTGTACATGAAAAGGGGTGAATCCAACTGTATTTAAATTATATATTATTATTTTTTTAATGGAGGGAAAAAAAAGAATCACAGATGAAGATGAGTCCCAGAGATTCTAGGAATTCTAGCCTGGGCAGTTATGAGGATGATGATGTCATTATCTGGAAAGGCTACATTACTTAGGCCAAAGGCACAGGCCAAGTCCACCAATTGATCAAAGTACAGAAGCAGGCTCTTGTCACTACCCTTCGCTTACCATTTCCTACTCTCGTTTGTTGCCTTTTGGGGTTTGGGTGAGCACTCACTAAGTGGCTACTGGAAAAAGGAATTTAGAAGAGCTGAAGACAGCCAGGCTCTCAACAGAGCCCTACTGAAAAAAAAAATGCCTCCTAAATCACAGAATCAATGTGGATAAAGCCTGAGTAGCTACCAGTGCAAGCCTCCTGCTTCCTGCACTTGAATCACAAGAGAGAGAGGGCTATTTAAACTTTTCTTAAAACAACAAAGAAATAAGGCAGGGTATAGGGAAGCTAGATGTATCTGGGTCTAATCACAGAATTTTTTTTTTTTTTAAGTAGGCTTCACACCCAAGGTGGAGCCCAATATGGGGCCTAAACTCATGACCCTGAGATCAAGACCTGAGCTGAGGTCAAGAGTCAGATGCTTAACTGACTAAACCACCCAGGCACCCCTAATCATAGATTCTTTTAAGAACAGGGTTTAATTAGTGATTTCCTTCAAAGTACAGTCAGCCAAAGATGCACTGACACCATTTCTAATCAAAGTGAAATATGATAGCCACTTTAACTTTGGTTTTTACATTAAAAAAAAGGGGGGGGGCGCCTGGGTGGCTTAGTCATTAAGTGTCTGCCTTTGGCTCAGGTCATGATCCCAGGGTCCTGGGATCAAGCCCCGCATCGGGCTCCCTGCTCAGCGGGAAGCCTGCTTCTCCCTCTCCCACTCCGCCTGCTTGTGTTCCCTCTCTCGTCGCATTCTCTGTCTCTGTCAAATAGATAAAAAATAAAATCTTTAAAAAAAAAAAGGAATGTCCACAACCTGTGAGTCTGCTTACCAACTAGTAAAAGAAGTCAAAAAATATAAGTAATAAAACCATAATTTTCATTTTAAAGAGAGAAAGTGAAAAAAATTAGGTAATATATACACTCCTCTACCAAAGCTGAAAAGCACACTGTAATGGAAATAGTACTCGAAAAGAAATTCACCTGGATTTTAATCCGAACTCTGCAACTAACTTGGCTGGTTAAGTACATCAATTATTCTCCCCAGCCTTGTAATAAAAGAGAGTAAAGCAATAGGATATGTAAAATTTATTACAATAAAAATGTGAAAGCAATTAGAAATTATTAAAAATACTACCTAGGGACAGAGTACCAACAACAGTCATTATCATAATTATCACTACCAAGTAACCTTGCTAGCAAAATGGGACTGTTTATCCAGAACTAAAATGCACTACCTGACACAAAAAGAAATTCTACTGGAAGAATTTTCAAGATGTTGGATTTGGTATATGTTAGACTGATATACTTCATAACATTCCAACATTCTCACACTTTAAAAGTTTTTTAAAATAGCCTGCAATGTGAAAAGATACCTAAAAGCTTTCTTATAAGAACTTTGTTATAAGAGATTTGCACTGCAGAGATCTAAAAATGCAAACAGAAGCTTTTTACTTCATTTTGGCTATACAGTTATTTATTGGAAGGGAACAAAAAGAACATCAAGGCACCTCTGAGTCAGGTCTATATGGTGCCATAATGATTCTTTAATCCAAATTTTTAGAAGTGAATGAAAGAGAGGTCACAAAGTCAAAACTGTTCCACCAGGTTGCTCCTTATATCCTAGCCCTTTCTCACAAATATTAATGAAAGAAACGATATTTACTCAGCACAGACGTCAAGCAGTAAATTAGGTACTTTGTATTAGATTATTTCATTCTAACAACTCTAAAGAGATATGGATATTTTCATCCCCAACACACAAGAAAACTGAAGCTCAAAAAGATAAACAACTCACTCAAAGTCACATAGCAAGCATCAGAGCTGCAACTCCAAACAAGGTCTGAGACTGAACTACTTACTCATCTTCCTTCTAAAATATGCGATCCTCAGGTACACATTACACCTACCACCCCCCAACTCCACCCCACAAATAACAAATGACTTTTCCTCTAAACTATACTTGCAAATAAATGTCAGGGAAGGGGCAACAATGAGTTACTAACCTATTACCAATATTAGTCTTGAATTCTCATACTGATCCATAGAGAAGGTAGAAGAGGTATTATCATCACTTGTTTACCTTTGAAGCAATAAAGCCCAGAGAGGTTATATAATTTGCTTCAAGTTAAGGAGATGACATACCAATATTCTAGTAGAGGGCTATTTTATAGTTTCCCAAGTGTTTTTTCACCAATCCATACAGAATTCATCACTTTTTTTTTTTTAAGATTTTATTTATTTATTTGTCAGAGAGAGAGCACAAGCAGGGGGAGCAGCAGAGGCAGAGGCTCCTGCTGAGTAGGGAGCCCAATACAGGGCTCGATCCCAGAACCCTGGAATCATGACCTGAGCCGAAGGCAGATGCCTAACCAACTGAGCCACTGAGGCACCCCCCATCAAACAAATACTTATTAAGCAATAGCTGGATTCATTCTAGGAGCTTGGGAAATAACAACACAGGCAGAGATCCCTGCCCCCATGGAACTTACATTCCAGCAAGAGAGACAGAAAATAGGCAATAAATATAAATAAGCAAACTATATAGTATATTAAAAAAGATTAAGAGCTCTGGAAAAGAGAAATAGAAAAGCAGAATAAAAGGGTCTGGCAGTATCAGAAGGGGAAGAGCAGGTTGCAATTTTAAATAAGGTTGTCAGGGTAGACTTCCCTGGGAAGGTAACATTTGAGCAAAAATTCAGAGGCATAAAGTAGTTAGCCATACAAATGGAGGAGACTAGGCGGTAACCCAGGCAAGAAATATTGGTGGCTTAGATGTTGACGGGAGCAATGCAGAAGGTGACAAGTGACTCTTCTCTGGATCTACTTTGAAGGTAGAGCCAACAGAATTTGCTAACGCACTGGACACTGGGTAGAAGACTGAAGAGTCAAGGATGATTCCAGTGTTTGAACTGAGAGGCTAGAAGGGTAGAGTCTGCAGCAACTGATGTATATAGGCCCTGGGTGGAACACACTTGGGAGGAAATAGAAGTTCAGTTTTTGATATGTCAGTCAGAGAGGTCAAGTGGGCTGTTGATATATAAGCTGGAGTTCAAGATAGAGTTCTGGCCCAAAAACAAATTTGAGAATTTTTAAGCATACATACAGTATTTAAAACCATGCAATTCATTCTGGAACTAAAAAGGATCTTTCATACAAGTTACCCTCATCACTGATAAAGTCTGGACTAAAGCAATCCAGTGATATGTCCAAGGTCAGATACATATAAAGCAATTCTAACAGAGCTGCTCTTCTTTACCCTGAATTTGCTTGAGAACACTGTACTGCCATCTAGCATAATGAGTAAAAGACCGTTCTGTGAAGGCTAAAAAGTAAAAAGGGTTTAACTTCCAGAAAAGATTCCCTAAATACTGTGTATAAATATGGAACCATCTTATCTCCATTTCTTAAAAAGCATTATGTGAAGACATTAAATATATAATACACTGTAGGTGCTCAATAATTGTTTAATAAATGAACAAATTTTCAATTAAAGAGCCCCTTACTGTGACACTATTTAAGTATCCAAATCCCACTTGTCCAAGTGGTTACATTTAAACATTTTTACTTACCTGATATTTAAGCCAATGAAGTTTGTCCATGTGAAAATATAATCTCCACCAAAGACCATTCCAATATAAGTTACTAATATATTCTACAAAGAAAAACGGCAAGATGCTGTAACACAGGTTTAACCGAGCTTTTTCAATATTCATATAAACTCATCCACAGAATGGCCCAAATACCTATCCTTAAAATACAAAATCAAATAAACGGACAATAACAAAAACCCACCAATCCTAAAATGTAGTATGAAATAAGAAATAAAAAATGACATTAACTTCTTCTCAATCTATCCCTCCAAAAGCTAAATGTGTTCACTGACAATTATCACCAGATAATCAACTTCCCGTGCCCCACAGCATGGGCTAACACTGTAAATCTAGATAGAGAAACACTGCTGTCACTAGGGGTAGAAAACACTCATGCACGTTTGGCAATCAGAAAAGAATGCTTCTTCCTCCTACTGAGGTAACTGTTGACTTGTTAGGGGAAAGTGAAGAAGGAAAACCTCACATGTAAGCAACTCTCCCTCTTCTTTAGAAAGGAAAAGGGGATGACAGGGAGTTTACCAACATGAACATTGTTTTTAGAGGCATCTTCCCTGGTATCTTAAAAAAATACATGAAAAGTCATCTCAAAGTCCCATACTTAAAATCACCTCTCCTGACTCCCTTAAACTCCCAGGTGTAAACATCTGCTTATCTGGCTCCCTTTTAATTATCTTCAGGCCAGAGAGGTGAAATAAACTTTCCTGAAGTTCAAGCTACTCTTCAGTTCTTCCCTAACCTCCTCTCACATTCAGAAGGTACCGCCTGCCTCTCCACTGTGACAGCTGTCGGGAATGGGAAATGTCACAAACATTTTTAGAACCTGGGCTTGCCTAGATCAGGTCTACAAAGCAGAAGTAAAGTGCCACAGTGTTTTTGAAAAGCCAAAAAGAAACTTCAAATTTATAATGGGAGTGCCCTCTGGGAGAGCATTTGAAATTATGTCAGCCTCTTCTAGGTCTAAGGATGGAGACAGCAAGTTACCTCAGAATAGATTTTCTTAGTATTTTGAGGGGAAAGAGCAAAATTAAATACCATGCAACATTAAACAAGGTCAGTAGACAACTTGGGAAAACGTGTAACAGGACTGGCTTAGAACACAGAGCTCCAGAGAGATGGCAGGTTAATCTGCATAAAGCACCCAGGAGCTACAGAAAGGGAAGGGACTGAGAACCCAAACCCTGCTGCTCAAAATCAGTTAGGACAAGACAGCGATGCCCCCAAGCAGAATTCACCAGCAAGCGCAGAAGATGCTAGTACCTCAAACTCAGACTGTAATTCTCAAATGTTAGCGTACCTTGTTAAAAATTATGGTTTCCAGGCTCTACTTCAGAGATTCTGATTCAGTGTATAAGAGGTGGGCCTAGGCATTTCCATTTTTAATTAAGTATCCTCAGTAATGTTCCCACCATGCTTCAGAGAAACAAGAACTAGGGATAGCCCCTTGGGGAACAATGACTGAGCTAAAAGGGTTGTATCTGAGAGGCTAATGAAAGAAGTTCCACGGTGGACCCTGAGACTCTGAACCTGCAAGGGCATCGGTGTACTCCCCTCTGTCTGAAGATGTAAGACAGCCTTCGAGAGCCTCCGAGAGCAATACTACAACACAGTGAGAAGCAACGGCAGCTGTAAATCAATCTAGTTTTTTTCCCTCTATCTAGAGTTTGGATATAAAACTGATCCCTTTGGACAAAGTCCATAGGGCTCTGTGGGGAGGATGAAATATCAAAAGTACTAGACTTTCTTTAATAAGATCATGATTATATTTGTACCCCATACTGATAAATACAAAGAAAGTACCCTACGAAATCTTAAGCAAACAGGTTATTAAAATTAAACACTGGCTTTCAGGCAGTATCCATTTTGGCAAAAACATGGTAACAACTGGCCTGTCTCTCATGTTCTTACTCTTCTTATTCTGAAGATACAAGCCATTCACTTTGCTCTTGAAAAAGGCATTTACTTTACAAAATCAAAACAGAGCTGAGAGCTAATTTGAGGGGCTAAAACTATCTTAGCAAGCCCAGGCCTGAATGTAGATTAACTGCTTCTAGCTTTCATGGGAATTCACACAACTAACTGGTTCTAGCTTAATTCAGAATTCTATTTACACCAAACACTCCAATTCCATGATCTGAAGTCACAGACCTGAAATTTTAACCCAAATCTAGTTTCTAAAGTGAGGGCAGGTGGACACCACTCCATGGGGGTGCAAAGGGAAACACTGCAGGGCAGTAAAACTTTGTTCTGCAAACCCTTCCCTCATTATTGACAAATGGGGAATCAGAAAGGTAGTCCCAAGGGCAAGCACTCTATTTCCCAAATGATCAAGGACCTACCTCGCTCTCTGTCTTATCTTTTTTAGAAAGCAAGCCTACCCTAATTCATTTGGAAATCAGGCATGCCATGGCCTCTTGGATCTTAAAGCACTAGAAGCACAAAGTCAGATGAAAGAGGCCTCAGGCTTCAAGCCACTAACTTCAGCTCAATATTTAAGTCAACTTTGGCTCCCCTGGCTGAAGACAAATGAGCCTCCCTCAAATAAAATGAATCAGGAGGAAATGACATCACTGGAAATGTCAGACACAGCTTTTAAAAGTAGGCCATTTAAGGTTTGGCCCATGCACTGGAAAACTCCCTTGATTAACTTCTGGCAGGCCTCCTTTTCCTACAACCGCCAGAACTCAGCAAGGCAGAGTACAGAACAGTCTTCACTGGGAGTTAAAGGGACAGGCCTATCACTCCCAAGTCAGTCACCTGCCCCGTCTGAACCAAGCCTAATCCCTCTTCCTCTACTCTAAGGTAACCCATTCTCCTTTTCCCATATTCCCCAAAGCCTAGTTGCGTGAAAGCGGAGATTATGCTCTCCCTGAGTTCTTAAAGATCGTTTTAGAAACCAGCACCACAACCCATCAAACCAAGACAATCTGTGAGGAAAGAAGGATGATGGAATTTTAGGCCACAGCAAGATTTAGAGTAACAATTTTTAAATAAAGTGGTACCCAAAAGATAACAGTATTTTTTCAACTCACTTTAATACAGCCAACTATTGTAGTTGTAAGAGCAGAATTATACTGCGTGCAGAGTACTGTGGCGTACATCAAGATAAACCTGGAACAAAGAAGGAGGAGGTGTAAGAGCCGGTTGCTGACTTTATAGCAATCTCCAGCCAAAAGAAACAGTGTTGGCCATGCTAGCACATTGTAGTCACCGACTATGAGCTTTCCCAACTCACCCCTGCTTGTACTGCAGCTTTAGATTTTTTTAAAATTTCATTCAAGAGAAACACATGTCCATTTACTGACCAGGTGTTTTCCCCAGCTACCCTCACCAAAACCTTGAAACCACCATTTCTAATCATAGGTACTCTTCTTAGATCATATTACCACTAATTCACCTAACCCAGATAGAAAGCTGAGCTAACAGACCACGGCTCAGGTGTGCACCTCCCATGAGGTCAATGTGATCTCTGGACAGGAGGCAAGAGAGATTCTTAAAGATGGAAGAAACCCAAATTAGCATTACTTTAAGAAGGGATATAGGTTCACTTAACAAGTAAGTGGCAGCAGTTGGAATGGGCAGATTTACAATGAGGCTTCTGAGCCTGACTCAGTACCAAGGCACCATGGTAATTTTATTTTGAAGCACTCCCTCACTGGGCACCTAGCCTGCGCCAGATCTAGTCATAAACACCAACCAAACTGACCAGCTCAGGAAAATAATTCCTTAGGGAAATACAAAAGCGAAGAGAAGAGGCACATTAGCAGATACCATCCTGCCTTCCACATATACTCTTCTAAGAGGAAGACAATCTGGTAGAGAGAGTCAGACAGCCCCAAATTCAAAGGCTGCCACTGCGGACTGTGCAAACTTAGACAGCTGACTTGAGTTCTGGGCCTGCTTCCTCACAGGTAAGAGGACAAAAATATGTGTCAAATGGTCAATGTAGAAATAAAAGAATGCATTCTGAAATATAATGGTGCTTATCACATACCAGGTTACTGGGCAAATAGTTACTTGTCTCCATCCTTTGAAAGATGACTTTGTAATTAGTTTAGTAGCCCTAAGGGCACATTTCCAAGGGCTGTGAAACCACCTGAATCTGGAAGTTTAATTACCCTATACTGATATACTCAAGAGACAGAACAGGATACTTAGAAATGAAGCAAAAGGACCCCAGAACAAACTTCTCTAGGAAAACAGTCTGCTAATAAGGCAACAAAGGCTTACCCCATCACACAAGAGAGGGTGAACTGCAGAAGAAAGAGGGTGTCAGCCCAGCCTTCAAAATCCATTGCCTGTAATACACAAGAAAGTATCTGATTTTAGAGCAAGCCCTCAAAATCAGCTGTTCTATTCTTCCATCAAAATCCTGGGTACTCACTCCCACCACACATACACATATATACATTTCCCTGCATCGTTCACAGGATAGAGAGTGATGTTTAAGAATTTGTAATATATGAAGCTGAACCCAAAAAGGAGTTTTCTACTTTCTAAAATGCAATATGGGGAAGATTTTGTACTTCTCCCTATCAGTACAAAGAAACTGATCTTTGCTTGAAGGCAGAAGCCATATCTGGCTCATCTCAGCAGTTCTCCCAGATGGCTAGTATTAAAAGCTATCTCAAACATTAAAACATACTTCTTCCTTGTAACATGTGAAAGCTCAAGTGCACCCTTAGTTACACAAATTTAGCTGAGGTCTATCCAGGGAGAATTACTATTTTGAAACAGTTGATAGTAAAAGCAAGGTTTTATTGCTGTTTTGTTTTAAAGCCAAAAAGCAAAGGAAGGAAGAGAAATGAAAAGGTGCATCGATCGCCTCATCTCTCAGCCAAGAGGGAGGGTTTCTCGATCTCAAGTACATAATTTCTCTTGTAGTATCAGTTTAAGCAAATATGAGAAACATTCCACCTTTTAGCTTTCTGCCAACCTATCCAGCTTCAGTTCTTGCCACTTCAACATAAACCTCCCAGCTGCCAGGCCCCAGCAATATGAGGCTCTTTACCGTTTATAAACTACAACATGCAGTTTCACACCCACATGCCTTTGCTTTGAATGCCCTTCTCCTCAACATTCTTCTGACTCCTGTTCACTGATCAGACTACAACTCAAGCAGCCACTATGTGGGGCCTCCCCTAGTAAGAATTCCCTCCTCTGTGCCTCAGCAGTACTTCTCTCTTAGGACTCTCATCTCTCTGAGCCGCAAGTCTTTCTACACCGTGTCTACCACTAGTGAGCTCCCTGCAGGGAAGACCCACAGCCACCGAGCTAAGCAAATTCCTAACACAGCACTTGGCAAACAGTAGATGTTCAATTTGTTTATGGTTCTTTCTTTGTTGAGGCATAATATGTAAAAAATAAAATTAATCACTTTTAAGTGTATAATTCAATGAGTCTTGATAGATGTATCTAGTCATGTAACCACCATTACTTTTTCCCTCCTAATCTATATGACTTTTAGTCTCTTGTTTTTACCTTACTGCATAATGACATCCTCTGGCATAATGTTGAATGGAACATTATAGGAGAGCAGCTCTTCTCCCTGTATTCTCAATCTCAGTGAAAAGGTATTCAGTTTTTCACCATTAAGTATGTTAGCAACAGATTTTTTTCTTTTTGGTAAAGGTCCTTTATTAGGTTGAGAAATTTTCCTTCTATTCCTGGTTTGCTGAGAATTTTAAACTCACGAATGGGTGTCATATTTTATTAAATACATGTTCTCCATTTTTTGACATGGTTCTTCTATTTCTTATTAATTCATACTAATATGGGAATTACACTGACTTTCAAATGTTAAACTAACCGTAATTCCTGAGATAAACATAATTTGGTCATATAGTGCCCTTTTTATATATTGCAGGTTTTTTTTTTTTTTACTGTAATTTCCACCCCCTGCCCTTGAAATTTTTTGTTAACTATCGGTATAGGGTATGCTGGCCTCTCAAGGTCAACTGGGAAGTATTCTCTCCTTTTCTATATTCTGAGAGAATTTATGTAGATTGGCATTATTTCTTCCTTAAGCAGTTTGTAGAATTATCCAGTAAAGTGATCAAGGCCTGGAGTTTTCCTTTGGAGAAGATTTTTAACTAAAAGTCAATTTCTTTGATAGAGAGAGCGCTAAATAGTCGAATTGATTAGGGCTAATTAAGTAGAACTACTTAATATTTATTAGAATGTGGCTATTCATGCTATTTTTTTTTTAAGATTTTATTTATTTATTTGACAGAGGGAGACACAGCGAGAGAGGGAACACAAGCAGGGGAAGTGGGAGAGGGAGAAGCAGGCTTCCTGCTGAGCAGGGAGCCTGATGTGGGGCTCGATCCCAGGGCCCTGGGATCAAGACCTGAGCTGAAGGCAGATGCTTATCGACTGAGCCACCCAGGTGCCCCTATCTATTTCTTCTTGAGTGAGCTTTGGTAGTTTGTCTTTTTCAAGAATTTGTCCATTTCATGGACACAGTTTTTCAGTTTATGGCATAATGTTCCATTATCCTTTTAGTAAATGCAAGCTCTGTAAGGATACCACTCTTTCATTCCTTATACTGATAATTTGTGCATTCTCACTTTTTGTCCCTATCAATTGGCAATGGTTGAGCAATTTTATTGATCTTTTATTGACCTCCTGGTTTTAGGTTCATTGATTTTTCCCTATTGCATTTCTGTTTTCTATTTCATTGATTTCTGCTCTTACCTTCCTCATGTTTCCTTTGGGTTTAACTTGCTCTTTTCTGGTTTCTTAAGGGAAAGGCTTAGGTCGCTGATTTTAGATCTTTCTTCTTTTCTAATGTATGCATTTAATTAAGCTATGGATTTCCCTCTCAGCATTCCTTTAGCAGCATCATTTTGCTATGTTGTGTTTTGATTTTCATTCAGGTCTACACGATTTCTAATTTTCTTCATGATTTTTTCTTTGATCCAGGTGTTATTTAGAGGTATGTTTATTTCCAAAGATTTGAAGGTTTTTCCATATATCTTTACGTTATTAATTTCTAGTTTAATTCTGTTCTGGCCAGGGAACATACTTTCTATGATTTCAGTTATTTTAAAGTATTAATACTTGTTTTATGGCCCAGAATATAGTTTATCTTGGTAAATGTCCCATGTGCACTTGAAAAGAGTGTTTATTTTGTTGTTGAGTGGAGTGTTCTATAAATGTCAATTAGGTCAAATTGGCTGATGGTGTTGTTCAAGTGTTCTACAGCCTTAATGGCTTTTAGCTTAGTTGTTTTATCAATTACTGAAAGAGGAATGTTAAAATAGCCAACTATAACTGCCAATACGGTATTTATCCTTTCTGTTTTATCAGTTTTTGCTTTATATATTTTGAGGCTTTCTCATTAAGTACATACATATTCAGGATTGTTACGCCTACTTGATAGAACTCTTTCAGCATTATGAAATGTCCCTCTTCATGGTATAGTTTGTTTAATATAACTTACGGTTTTGTTGAGCTTCTTGTATGCGTGGATTTAGTTTTCATCAAATTTGGAAAAAAAATCTGCCAATAATTCTTCAAAAATCTTTCCTACCCCTGCCCCTTCTTCAGGATAGCAGTTACACATGTGTTAGATCTCCTGATACCACCCCACATGTTACTAGTAATCTGTTCATTTGTTTTCCAGTCTCTTTTCCTCCATGTGCTTCTTCTTGGGATAGTTTCTATTGCTATTTCTTTAATTCACTGATCTTTTCTTCTGTACTGTCTAATCTGCTGTTTAATACCGTCTGCTTTATTCTTCAATACAGATATTTTTCATCCCTACAAGTTTAATTTGGGTCTTTTTTATATCCTTTTCTCTTCTCATCCTTTCTCTCTCCACAATCCTTTACTACCTATTGTCCAAAGTCTGAAAATCATTTTTCATATATATTTGGTATTCTAGTAGGTTAAGGCAGGAAGGTAAATCCTATCCCTGCCTATTCCTATTCCCATGGAATACATCATAGCTAGAAGCCAAAGACCAAATTCAATTACTGACTTGAATTGTAAACCTATCTCAAATGATGCTTCCATGAGGAAGCTTTGCACAAAAACCCACATTCACATTAGGCTCTTTCCTGCCAAACTGTCCAAAACACTAAGTGCTACTTCTATCACTGACACTGCATGTATGTGATGAAGTACACGTATGTATGTGACTCTCTGTATCTGTATGTACATGATCACCTATGCAGACACGGGGAATGCCTTCAGGGTTTATCTCCCTAACCACACTGCTTAACAAAGTGACAGCAAATAGAAAGTGTTCCATAACTCTTTGTTAGAGAATGAAGGATAAATAAAGAATATGCTATGCTCTTTCATACCTGTAAACATGGGATGATGAGAAACCATTAAAGCACAATAAAGCACAGGCCTAGAACTCAGGAGACCAGCCTCTATCAGCAAGAATATAAATTCCTGGAGAGCAAGAACAATGTCAAATGTCACTTCTGCCTAGCTCCAAGTGTTTGGAAGTGTTAGGCACAAATAGCTGAGGTGAATTAAATATCCATGCTCTCTGGTTTAGCATCATTTTCTACAGGCAGATGAGGTGAACTTTACTTTTTAATACACCCACATACCTACCTGTATATGCTACTGAATAGATTTCAAGTTTCATATTAAATCTATATAATTTTATATAGATTTATATAATTTTAAATTTTCTTAAAATGGTAAAAGTCATTTTACTGGCATACAACTCATTAGTTTTTGCACTGAATTTATTTTTTCTTTCTTTAAAGAGAAAAGGCATAACGCAGCAAACCAGCAGGGGCACTAGAAGTATCTTTGAGAGGGTTACCGGAGCCCAGCAGGAAAAGCCATGGTACCTAAACAAGCAGCACACCAGGATTCAGAAGCACAGTATCTTGCACCAGCTCACCACTGCTTCATTACGCCAGCCTTAGCTTCTGTAAGGGAGGTTAAACTGGGTGCCTGTTAGTGTCAGATCAGCTTCAAAAGGAGACACCTTCCTTCACTCAAGCTGAAACACATAAAAGAAATCTCAGGCCTAAGAACCCTTCTCAACTCTAAATTATCCTCCTTTCCTAGATAAGCTACTCTTTTACCCTAAAGTCACTAAGAGAATAAAGCTGGTGTGATGGACCATAAGAATTCACTGAACCTTAGTTTCTGCATACATAAGAGGAATAATAAGGCCTATCTTGTAGAGTTGTTATCAGAATTAAAGACAATATGGATATAATGCCTGACATGAAGAAGATCTGTCCAGTTCAGTAAGTGATGTCAGTTATTATGTGTGAACATCACTTCTAATTCTTTTCTCTATCAGTGACCTAGGAGTGGAAAGAAATCAGTTATTTGGCAAAGGCCTCAAATAAACCTCTCTTTACACCTGAGCTCCTCTCCTGCCTTAGCTCTAAATATCTCCTCTGCTGTCACTGTACATTTTGACATCTAAGTCCCCAGGCATGTGCCAGGCCCCACAGCTGGCCTGGGGGCACTATGCTGAAGACAGTGTAGTCAAGTATGCTAATAAACGAAGGAATGAACTATGACTACCTTTATATTTGTGGAATGCTTTGTAGTTTGCAAAATGCTTCTGATTACATCATGTCATTTGATGCCCACGACAGGGGATAGATAGTCCAGGCCTTCTTACCCCCAGAAGACAAGTGACTCCCTTTAGATAACCCAGTTAATACACGGTAGTCCTGAATCTATATCCTCCAAGCCTAAGGCTCTCTACACTGAGCACTAAATTTTATTTAGAAAAATGCCCCAAATATATGCTGCATAGTCCCCTTTAGGAACATAACTGTATCTGTAGAATACTAAAATAAGTCCCATGAACATGATTCCAATTACAAATAGTTCAAAAATAGAAAATTCTCATGGGATTATTTTCCTTCCCTAAATACTAGGCCTGTTTCTGGAGAAAGCCAGTCTGGCAAAAGCAGCCTATTGCACTCCTCTGCTTTGTCGCAGGAATGGACCTCTGGCTGCAAGAGAACAAGCAGCACCCATTTTTGCAAGCAGAGTTTGACCCAAACAGTACTAGTCAGTCCAGTGGAATCTACTCTCCCTATCATAAAGATGGCATAAAAAAACAATCAAAGCTACTGCTTATTAAGAGCTTATTATGTCCTAGGCTCTGAAATGTTAGGTAACTTTCCTAAAATTATCCAGCTACTACATGTCTGCTCAGCTCTATAACCCATCATCTTTCTACTAGTTAAGTGCTGGGGAAAACCAAAGGCAAGGTAATATGTTCTGAATTTTTGCTCCTAGATAGCTTCTCATGGCTATTGTTGCTGGATCACTGAGTCAAAAAGTGGGCGTTTGAATTCTAAATCTGCCATTAACTTTCTGTGAGTCCATCATAAAAGTCACTTAACCTCTCTAAGCCTCTGCCTACATTACAAATATAGACAACAGTCTGCTCCAACTGCCTCCTGTGAAAAATCAATGGAGAGAACGAAATGCAAGCACTTTACACAAAATTCACATACAAAAGAGATTATTCACTTAAACTTCCATCACTGTTCTCTCTCAGTGACAGATTTGCATGCAAATTTTTCTTTTCCCTAAGACATGGAAAACAGAGGGCACAGTAAACATATATTTTGTTAATCAGGAGGGGGAAAAAAAAAACATTTAAAGCCAAACTTCTGCCTCTAGAGAAAGCTAATAAAAGAGCCATTGTGAAGAGAAGGACCTGCTTGGTCATTCTGTGTGACGCAGAACTAGATGGGCTCCCTGCCACAAGGCCTGCAATCCTCAATCTTGGCTGAGTGGTAGCTGTGATTACAGACTGCACATACTAAGATGTTTAGGCTTTCTTTCTGTTTGGAACAAAGTCTCTGGTTCTACAGGTGCTGGTGGTATAAGGTAATACCACAAGCCAATACATACCACAGATATGAAAAGAATGTGGCATAATCAATGGGCAAATAAATGGGTTATATGGATCTACCACTTCCTAAAACTAGGCATTTGGTTTGAATGAGACTTTCAGTTAATAAAAATATTTGGGGGAAAAAAAGTTAAATTAAAAAAAGTGTGTTCTCTAGTTGCTTAGGTTAAGGAAATTAAGAAAGGGAGTATCTGAGTAAGATTAGGCACTAACAGCACATAATCAACAACATAGTCAATAAAATCTAGTCTAGGGATACAGATTTTATCTTATACCAGCTCTAATCAACTGACTCTGGCTATCTGAACCATTATCTTAGTGAACAGTCTGAGGCTATGTCTAGGCTTAGCAAGGAAGTGCTGGGACTACGTGGCAATGTCTACAATGAGCACAGGATAACGTAAGCACCAATTCATCACCCCGATCTAGCAAGCACGGAATAATTTCAGGGTACACTTGAGTCTTAGATGTAACATTCTCACTCCCAGGAAAATGTGCTAAGCCAAGAGTCACCAACTTAATTGAGATTTGAAATAAAATCCAAAGCATGCATATTTTGTTTATGCATTTTAATACCTCACAAGTTTTGAAACCTGTTTACTATGAAGTCTAAAAATGAACAAATCACTTAGTCTTTAAACTTCATGGTAAAGAAGAAAAAGTGGATGAATGACAGCATTCTATTTGGAAAATTCTTTTCCCAAAACACTACTGAGAAAAAAATTAAAACCTTATCCTAGAAAGTAAACTGCTAGGAAACTTCCTAAAGCAGAAGATAATGTCAGTGGGGCAAATGGCCTCCATGGTTCCCTGCCTACCGTAGGACAATCAGACGAGTTCAGGGAGCTGGGGGTCCTGGGTTACCCGCCCTACCCTCTGCACTACCAGAACTACTGGACACCACGTCCGCTCTGCCTCCTCCCGCTGCCTCCACCATCTCGTCTCGCTAGGCTCTGCCACCCATGCAAAATCTATGTATCATGGCAAAACCACACACTCCAGCTTATTAATAGGGCCATTTCCTTTTATTTGTGAAAAAGGCCTATCCTCAAAGGTAAGAATGGCTAAACACATTACTTTGTCAGTCAAACAACATATAGGGCAAAGAGAAAGTCATTCCTCACTGAAGAGTAACTAATGCAACCCACTTGTTTCACATATGAGGACACCAACGCCCAGAAAGCAGAAGGGACCGGTCTACGTGCAAAGAATAACTCAGGGTTTGAGAATCAGTCTGTATGGTCTCCAGAGTGACCAGAAAAGATTAGTAACTCTGGACAGGCTAAACCAACAGCCTAAAATTCTTCATTATTTAGTCAGCAATGCTTAGTAAGAGAGACCTCCACGTAGCCCATCCATGCAGCAACTTTTCCTGTAAAACGCATCTGAGCCATGCAATTTAAGCAGTGATATAATGAAGACATTATACAATGTACCAGTGACTACAGTACCGGCCTTGTGAGATCTACAGCAAGGGGTCTGTTCCTCCATCCCTACGTGAGAACACCTAGCAGGGAAGGCTGTCAAAAAGCCAGGTTCCAGTTCCTGTGACTGTGAATCACTGGCTTTGTGCTGCATACATTCCCTTTTGGAGGAAACAACTGACAAGTTTAAACACAGTCTGTAATAACTGACACTCTGGAGAGCCACTCGTCAACTGATGCTTGATCTACCTTTATGTTAAATAGATGTCTTTTATGAACACTGAGCTGGCTTTTAAATACACCATTTTTTAAGCAAGAGAATGTTTTAAAATTAGAAGACATGTTTAAAAAAAACTAAATGTTGTCTATATTGGTTCACTGGTTTCTGGTAAAGCCAGGACTTTGAGAACTTCTTTAAAAAATTACACATACACACACTCACATACACAGGTCTGGCTTCTCAGAAAGCTTTGCCAAGGACTTGCATTATGTGCTCGCTGGGATAAGCTGTTCAATTGGATCCTGCCTTTCAATGTCTATGGTAATTTAGTTTTTTTCCTTCCTTGGCCTTCAATTCTTGCTTAAAGACTGTGTCAGCCCCATCAACTGCTCTGTAGAACCCCTGCATCCCTGGGAAGCTGACCTTTCAAAGCCCTCTTACTGGATTCCTGTCCTAACACAGGAAACTTTCCTCTCCTCTGCCTTCTAAAGTTAACAGTGAGATTTTGAGAAAAACAATTTGGACCTGATTTTGCTTCAGTTTGCATCCTGGGTCAAGAGTGTACAACTCTGAATAATGAGAATAAATTGATTTGTCCCGCTACCCCCACTTATTTTAAACTGGGATTCATCATAGGATAGTCATTATTTATAGAAAAACTTTATACTTTTCTTACTGTTCTTTTTATAAAATGTAATTTAAAATACATTTACATGGCTCTACAATCAAAAAAATATAAAAAGGTGTAGTGAGAAGTCCCCCTCCCATTCCTGTTCTATACTTACTTTGTTCTCACACACATGCTCACACACGAATGGGTGGTTACTGTATTCGTTTCGTGTATATTCTTCCAGAGTTTCTTTACTAAATAAGCGAATGAAATATGTATATATAGTCTTACATTTCCCTATTTTATTCAAAATGTAGCATACCATATGCAATTTTACACCGTGCTTTAACATTTTATCTTGCTGATCTTTTCATATAATCCATGCAAAATGGCTCTGGGTCAAGAAAGCCAGGAGTCCAACAGATGAGAGCGAGTCTATACACATTGGTATTCAGGAGACAGGGAGCAGCCAGGCTCACACCAACCATCAAAACAGCAACAGCCTCATCTCCACACTGGCATGCTTTCTGCTTCTAGAAATTGTCTCAGCCCAGGAAAGGGCCCTACCTAGAAAACTAACCAAATCAGGTGATACAACCTACTCGGTTTACACATGACAAAGCAGGGTTAGGGAGAAGGGATTTGTCCAAAATCAGACAGTGGTCAAGGACGAACTGGATGTTACTCGTTGCTTCATCCAACTGGATGTTGCTTCTGCACTCTGCCCCCAATTTTTCCATTGTACCTCTTATGTCACGAACTTTTAGGGACTCATCGTATTTGCAGAGTAAACTTCAAATTCCTGTTTCTAGCACTTGTCCCAACTTCGAAGGAAGCAGGGGATGACGTGGGGGGGGGAGCGAGAGTACTAGTCATAGTCAGGAAATCAGGGTTCTAGTGCTGACCCCTCTCTGGGCCCCGACTTCCCCAACTGTGACAGAAGAGGCTTGAACCAGATGCTCTGTAAGTTCTCTTCAAAGGTCTCCAATGTCTCTGACAGCCGCCCTTTAAGCATACTGAAGAGGCTGGTCCCCAGGGCTGGGCCTGTGCTCATGATATTAGTTCCACCTAGAATGTACCTTTTGTTTCTTCTCCACATCCTTCAAGGCACACATTGATGTTCCTGGTATTCACCTACTCAGAAAATGCTCCTTGTGAAGAAGCTAAGCACTCCCACCTCAGCATTTAGAACCTGCTCTTCCCTCCAACTAGAGGACTCCTTCCAAAGAGCCACACAAACTGGTCTCAGTCTCAGTTCAATGCCTGCTCAAATGAAACTGATAAAGATGCTTTCTCTTAACCACCTTATCCCAAGCAGCACTTCCCAGTCACTCTCCACCTTGTTCTAGCTCTCCTCATAGTTCTCATGATACAACTTATGTTTAGTTGATCTCACCCATTGCATTGCAAGCTCCTTTAAACAAGGACATGTCTTTTTTCTTTTTTTTTTAATTTAAAACAGCACCTGAGAGGGACGCCTGGGTGGCTCAGTCGGTTAAGCGTCTGCCTTTGGCTCAGGTCATGATCCCAGGGTCCTGGGATCGAGTCCCACATCGGGCTCCCTGCTCAGCGGGGAGCCTGCTTCTCCCTCTGCCTGCCACTCCCCCTGCTTGTGCTCTTTCTGTCTCTCTCTCTCTCTGACAAATAAAATCTTTAGAACAGCACCTGAGTAAAGTACTCAGTACACTCAGTAAATATCTGTTGAACAAAAGAAATATAATTATTTGTAAAAAATTAAGTAACAAAAAGGCCAAGCTGCAGAAACTGCACTTCTAATACTACTCTAATGGCATTTCTCACATTCAGTAGCTTGTTCTGTAAGAAAGCTCCGCATGGAATTCCCAAACAGGGGTAAAAATGTACGTCAGAGAGGCTGCGAATGGCTCTGAGAGTTGTAGTCAGGCAAACAGTAAGATATCTCTCTGGAGTCAGACAGACTTGATTCTAGTTCTGCTCTGCCACTGTGGAACCTTAATCATGTCCTTACCCTCTATAAATCAAATAACCTACCTCACAGGTAATACAATGAGGGTCAGGGAAAATGATTTATGCGGAAGCATCTTGTCAGGTACAAGGCATCATACCTTATCAGTAAAGTCTTCCTAAAGGCCAGAAGTGGACTCAAATTGTTAATATGGGAACAGCTTTATTTAATGATAAACTGCCCCCAAAAAAGTGCCCATTCTTAAAAAAAAATACACACACATGCATGTCTACTTATACACATGTGTCTTAAAGGAAAAGCACAAGTTTAAAAGATACATACTGAAAATGAACCCGATTTACTAGAAAACTCTTATGCAAAATCCTGCCATATACCCCCTCTGTAATATGAAACCCTCTTTGCCAAGACTTCAGACAGACGGCCTACTGACTACTATGAAGCTGATCTTCCAGTAGAGGAAGTAAAACTGCAACCTCTTACAGAATACCATGAGCCTCTTTGATGTGTCAGGTTATATGTGGCTTCCACACATTGCTTCTGTGCTGGGTAATAAAAGCAAACCATCCAACTACTTAAGCTGTATCTCTAACAACTCCCAGCATGGGTTAGCATTACTTGTTGCATTTGGTGGGTAAGAAAACCAAGCCCTATCTCTTCCAAAAAGCCAATCTTGATATTCAACCCACACCAATTTCTTCCTAACCTAAACATTTATTGTACTGACTGATGAGCATGCACTTTGGTGCTAGATCTTACACCATCTCTGTAGCATGCCAACATCTTCCTCCTGTGGCAAGGACTATGTCATATTTCTCATATATTCCCAAGAGAACTTAACATATAGCTTTCTTAGCACAATGAAGATGCTGAGAAATACTCATCTGAATTGAACTTAAAATGAAGCAGTATCTTGTCTCCTCAACACACAAGGAATTTAGGAACAGAGACAAACAGGATTCTCACTTCCTAAGTTGCAAATGTAATTTATAACCTACCAAAACAACACTGATTATTCTTATCACTTATATTTTCATTTTATTTGTAGGCAAAGCTCCATGAGGCATTTCATCCTCAAAAAGGAGACAGAATTGACCCACTTCCATTTTACATTCCATGATGGCCCCAAAACACTTCTCCCACAGAACCTGTAACAGTTCATTGCTCTGATGTTGACAGGTCTACCCGCCAAGACAACTGTATGGTCCTCAAAGGCAAGAAAACTATCTAATTCACCTTTTTTTCTTATCACCTGAGCCTAACACAGTGAGGCATACAGTAACACTTAACCATTTGAGAATGTCAGAAGAGCATGTGAAGGAGAGAATTTTAAGAAAAAAAAGTATTATAAGACTGCCAGCCAAGGTGTCCATCTACACCCCAGTAAATGTTTTATAAGAACAATATTAATTAATAATAAGAGTGAAGATAAACACTTATGTGAAACCAAAAACGCTGACAGGGTTTGATTTCAGAGCAATAAATTCAGCTTCCACTAGTTTATCATCCCAACTCGAAAGTATTTAGGTGAACTCTGTCATTCTTAAAGAAATATTTCTTCCAAAATAAACCTTTCTTGACCTTTGCTTGGCACTTTTGTTGGAAACAACAAAAAGATTACTCAAATTCTACTCCTCTGCATAAAAAAGAAAAAAAGAATAAGAGGAAAATCCAAACCTCATCCTAATATAGGCGACAAAGCAACTTTTTTCACTCTGAGTAAACATTCTCAATTATATCGAAGCATTTCAAGTTGAATGTTACTGAACTTTCAAATATGCATGATAATGCTATAACCTGGCAGATAACTTCTAATTAAAGATCATCAGTCTGGAATGAAGAAATATCTCCTTTGGTCAATTTTTTCAAGTAGCTACTAGTCAAAGTTTCAAATTAATGAGAACTGCATCTTTGCCAAGTCTATAAAATATCTAACCACATTAATTCTTCCAACTTTCTCATGTAAAGATTGGCCTCAAGATTTGGAACCATCCATGTTGCCATGAGGGGCCTGGTTACTTTACATTACATTCTTGCCCCAAAGCTGAAGAGTAAGAGGTGTTTCCGCCAGAGTCTCCTAGAGGGAGGAAGAACACTGTGGAAAGACCATGGCTTTTGGAGTTAGGCCCGAGTTTAAACCCTGACTGTACCCACCACCAACAGTATGGCATTGGACAAGGGACTAAGTCTCTCTGAACCCTTATTTCCACATTGGTAAAACAGAGATAATTCAAATTTTCTACAACTGTTCTGGGGACTATGTTATATTACACATATAAAAAGTGACTAGCACATAATAGGGACTTGATAAATGTTAGTTTCTCTTCCTACTTTTTTCACAATCACAAAATACTTACTCAACACTCTTTATTAGTCAGAGTAACAGCTCCATTTTCTACTTTGGAGTCACTTTCAGGTCTGCTGGCAGCCAGGTCACAGTTCTTTAAAACATTTATACCTGTTCAAGAAGATCTATGCCAGTTTTTTATCTTTTTAAAAGATTTTATTTACTTGTCAGAAAGAGAGAGAGAGAGAGAGAAAGAGAAAGAGAGAGTGTACAAGAGGAGATGCAGAAGGAGAGGGAGAAACAGGCTCCCCACTGAGCAGGGAGCCGGATGCGGGGCTCCATCCCAGGACCCCGGGATCAGGACCTGAGCCGAAGGCAGATGCTTAACCAACTGAGCCACTCAGGCGTCCCTCTATGCCAGTTTTTTAAAAGAAAGAGTTCTTGATGAATAAAACAAAGCACCTTTATAAGCTTTATAAGGTCTTCTATCTTTGAAGAACAATTTTTTAATAGTCTAACTACTTTCAAAACCTTTTCTTTATTTTGGCTCCCACTGATACGTGGGAATTGTCACTGTCGTTAGAGTAAATAACCGACACATTTATTCTGAAGAAACTACTAGCCAGAGGACTCATTAGAAGAAATCTTGTTACAGAAACTTGGCAAAATTCTAGGTTTCCATTCAGTTTGCAAAATTTTGTGAATTCTAACAAAATGATATCAATTTTTCTATGAATATGGGTTTGTTTTAAAGAAAAATTCTTGTGTGGATTTATTTGCTACTCTATTCTGGGTTTATTTAGCTATCATTTTAGAAAATGAGTAAACTACTATATTAGCTGCCATTTACACAGTTAAGTTACCACATGGTGCTAAATATCTCCTGAGGAAAAAACCCAGCTTGGGATTTAAGCCAGCATGACAACTGTACAATAAAACAGAGAACTTCTAGAAAGCCAAGCATTTTGTTTAGGTTTGAAAAACTCTACTAATTCAGAATTTTCTGTTTCTCTAGGATAGTCTGCCACTATTCTTATTTTGTAGTTTAGTAGAAATGTAAAAATTCCCTTCCTCTAGCCTTTTGACACTTAAGAGAAGGACACTAGTTGGCATGTACTATTTTATGTTAATAGCCAAAGCTATTTTGAGCCATTTTAGTACTATCCAATACTTGTGCCAAGAAAAAAGGTTAGCATGACATTAGCAAGCTAAAAAAACAAGCTCTCAGTTTTTGGTCACTCAATAAGCACATTACTTTTGAACAACCCCACAGTCTTATCTTGTGGATATAAGTAATAATACAGCTCAAAAAATAAGCCATTAAATCATAATTAGAAAGTCTTACCTTTTGCGCATCTCCTGTAAAATACGCAATGGCCAGGGTGGGGAGAATCATGAACAGTGCATTGTAATAGAGCAGACCATATTTTCCCAGCTCCTAGAACAGTAAATAATTAGGTGTTCCATTTGGTTCTAGCAGACAGATATACACAACCCTATACAGAATACCACTCCCACTACACTACACTACACTACACTACACTACACTACACTACACACACACACACACACACACACACACACACACACACACACACACTGCTCCCCACAATATAGAGAGCAAATCAGCCAAGTCATAGGTTTTGCAAACATTAAGAAATAACGTAAGCTTTCAAAAGGAAGAAAAAAAAAGCAAACATACAAGACTTTATATTTGTTTGAGATAAATTCATTGAGTGCTTAAAATCAGAGAAATAAAAATAACATCAACTGGCTACCTCAAGACAGCAAGCAGGGAAGACATTATTTTGAATATATACATGCTTTTCTATATAAACACAACCCTGAAGCCCTTTCCGTTCCTGAACTGAATCAAAAGTCATCAACTCAGTCTTGAACTTTTCAGAACCATAACAAAGTGCCATTTAAGAGATAGATGGGTAGGTACCAACACACACACTCATACCGAGACCAACACAAACAGACATAACTTGCCAGTGAAGTATTTCTGAAAATGTACATGGGAAGTACAATGAAGATTATCTACAATTCCCAAAAGTATGAATCGTTGTGTCCTCAAGCTATTGGGGAACAACAAAAGAACCACATACATCTTCAAACACAGGGAGCCTATGAGAAATCTGGGTTCACTTTTGATTCACACACTTCTAAGACATTCAGCCAGAAGCAGTCACTTGAAAAAGTAGGCCAGAGTTTGAAGGGGGCAGGATGGGGATGAAGAAGTAGTGAGGATGGGGTCATCATATCTGCCTAACTTCTGTGATGTAAGATGACTGAATGATGTGAAAAGTCAAACTACTTTCTCAAAAGCAGATGTGAGAAACTGGGAACAAATATCCAACAACAGAAAACTAGTTGGTTAGATGAGGATATAATCATACAATGAAATATTATGCAACCACTAAAAATGTTAAATAATACTGACAAGGAAAGATGTTCATAAAACTGCACTAAATGAAAAATATAGGTTAGAGAACATTGCAAGTTGCTCTTTCATTTAAAATTATATACAGTTAAGCGTGCACATACACATGTGCGTGCACATACTTATCCTCCAAAACTGTGCTGCTCACTTGATGGTAGAATTAAGAGAAATTTAGATTTTCTTCTTCTTGCTTTTCTATGTTTTCTACTACTTCCGTTATAAATATGTATTATCTGTATGATTTCTTTAAAGTTAGAAATGTTTTAAACTCAACAGCTGCATTCAAGTCTGAAATGCAGCACTAAGTTTTTAAGCCACATGACTTAAGCGCAAAGGGCCATGATTTAAGCAGTCCTGAAATTATAGGTAATAAAATTTCTGATTTATTAACAGCATCTCAGCGTGGCCATACTGCCTCTCAGATAAACCAAATAACTGATTGCCAAGGCCATCACAAGCATCAATGAAAAGATGTGCTTCATTTCTAAAGCAGCAAGGAAAAGGCCACAGAAGAATAAAACAACCTTTAACAACAGATGCCCCATCAGCCAGAGACATGATTATGATCTAGGAAGTAGAGGATACCTACACACACACACACACACACACACACACACACACACACACACAC